>NC_136985.1:4567560-5021255 GCF_032717465.1 Coenobita brevimanus | reverse complement strand
TGTACTGTCACCAATTCAATGCATGAAGGGTGAAGATTAAAATACTCATTTGTATTTACTGCTATAAATAAAATGGTAAAAAGTACGTTAAAAATTAGGGTCATGTCGCTTTCACTTTATAGTATATTCATTGCCTAAAAGTAGCAAGAATAGTTAATGTTAACACCTTTCTGTTACGAGCTGTTACGGACAAAAAAAAAAAAAAATAATAACAATGTGACTTAATTCGTTTTTATTTTTTTTGATTCTGACTTTACATACACCTCATAAGAGTAAAAGGACTTGTGAACTAGTTGTTTCTTCTTTGGACTAAAAATGCAATATTAATACACTGTGTAGGCTACCCCTGGACGCCATTTCTACATTATTCATGTTTCCTGCAGATAATTACTAATATTATGAATGCAACAGTAATGATGCTCTAAGGATGAAGAGGTCAGATACTAAATTATGTTACGGCTTGCTTTATGTCAATAAAAAATCTCCCATCGGGAGTCATATGTGAAATTACTCAGTCTAATGTTTGTCTCGTAGGTCCAGGTGTATGTGAAGGATGAGGCTCCGACACCAGCAGCCTCTCCACTACAAAGGCCACACTGGCCAGGGTGATGCCCACCAGGAGAAGCAGCAGAGGTCCCTGCATATGGAAAATAGACAGACTCCTGAAATTAGTTTGGCTGTGTTCTGTTCCATCCTGCCCTTGCTGTTTTATTTCTTCCCTCTGTTTCACTCGACTTTCACGTGCAGCGGCTTCCATTGTTTCCTTTTTCCACTGCTCATATAGACCAGCCTGAAAACAGACAGTTGCAGTAGTGAGTCGTGGAAGAACCTAAAATAGCCATCGTCAGGTCCCATTGTAGTGAATGTTGTAGTTTTTAGGTAAACCTCATAGGAATCTCTTGACCAACAGTGTTATAACATTGTTATTTACTCTTCTGTATTCTAATGCATTGGACATACTGAATTTATGCATAGTCACCCGTTATACGCATTGCGGTACATGCACAGCGTATAATGACAATACAACATGTTAAGAATCGATTTAACAACCTGTTCTACAACTCTGATAAAGCAAAATCATTAAATATAATGCATCGATCTAGGCTGGTCACTCCTGTCTCATTCAAAGAAAAGTGGCTGCTCGGGCTATAACTAAGGCAACTGCTAAGAATACTGTACCGGTCCCTCGTACTCAGTGCTACCATCACCGCATTTTATCGGGCTGTTTGGACTATTTTGATATACCGTAACGTGGCCTAAAACAATGTGGTCGCTGCTGCTTCCTACGTAGCATGCTTTTGAACAGTCAGGCCACGCTGGCATTAACTACTTCTTTATTTTATTGTTAGGAACTCACTCTTCGTCCCCAATTTATCCTTTTTATACTCTGTGGAAAATGGGAGTCAATGAGAATGAGAGGGCAAGAGAGGGAGTATGTCTGATGATAAGCAAGAAGTGGAAGGAGAATATAAGAGAGTATGGAACAGTGGGTGCAAGGATTGTATGGGTGAGGATGAAAGTAGGTATACAAGCATGGGCAATTGTATGTGTGTATGCCCCAACAGAGGATCGAGTGGCAAGAGTGAAAGATGAGTTTTGGGCGAGAGTAGAAGCATGTAAGGACAAGTTTGAGAGGAGCGAGAGAGTGCTGTTGATTGGAGACATGAATGGCAAAGTTGGGAATGTACGAGTGGATGGAGTGGTTGGTCAGTGGGGTGTGCCAGCTGAAGCAGATGGGAATGGTAGTGCTTTGGTGGCCATCTGTGCTTGTAAGGGGTTGGCAATAGCCAACACCTACTTTCGTCATAAGATGATCCACCGGTATATATGAAGAGTAATGAGGAGGATGGATGGTGAACTTGTTGAACGAAAGGCAATGCTAGACTACGTGTGTGTGGATGAGCGAATGAGAAGACAAGTGTTGGATGCAAGAGTGTGGAGAGGGTGGGGGAATGGAGTCTCGGACCATCACTTAGTGATGGCCAAGGTAGAGATGCAAAGAAAGTGGTTGAGGAGACGAAGAGGAAGACAGGAGGAAGCAATTTTAGCTCCTGTGAGAAGAGTGGAGAAATTGCAAGATAGTGAGAAAATGACAGAGTATAAGAGCATAGTGGAAGAATGATTGGGAAGGTATGAGCTAGAGCAGATGGAAGGGGTGGAAGACATATGTAAGATATTCATAGAAGAGATAGGCGCAGCGTGTGAGGCGGATTGTGGAGTGAGGAGGAGATGCAAGGGTGTGCAAGGGACAGCATGGTGGAATGATGAGGTGAAACGAGCTGTGGAACAAAAGAAGAAGGCATATAGTGAATGGTTGGCGAGTAGAGGTAGGGGAGAAGATGAGAGAAGAGAGAGGTATATGTAAGCAGGAGAAGGGAGGTTAAGAGACTGGTGAAGGAGAGTAAGAAGAAAGTGGATGAAGAGTTTGGGAGGAATCTGAGTGTGAAATGAAGGGAGAGTAAGAAATTGTTTTGGAAGGAGGTAAAGAAAGTAAGGCAGTGTGAAAGGGGAAATAGTAGGGGAGTGAAAGATAGGAATAATAGATTGTTGGTGGAGAAGAAAGAGAAACTGAGGAGATGGAAGGAGCACTTTGAGGATTTGTTGAATGTGGAGAGTGAGAGCAGTGTGAGTATAAGTGGTTGGGGAATGGCTGGGAGAAGAAGAGATGAGAGGAGGGAGGAAGAGATCAGTAGGGCGGAAGTAGTGGAAGCGATGAAGAAGATTAAGTTGGGAAAGGCCCCAGGAATTGATGGAGTGTGTGGTGAAATGCTTAGGTATGGGGGTGAGATTGTTGTGGAGTGGATATGGAAGTTGTGTAGATTGGCTTGGGAAGAGGGAAGGGTTCCAGAGGACTGGAAATCAGGTATAATTGTTCCTTTATACAAAGGAAAAGGGGAGAGAGAAGTATGTGGTAACCATAGGGGTATTTGCCTTCTTAGTGTGACTGGTAAAATATATGGTAGAATACTCATTGATAGGGTTAGGCATATGACAGAGGAGCTAGTTGGAGAAGAACAAGGGGCTCTAGGACGGGAAAAGGGTGTGTAGATCAGATATTTGTTCTAAGATGTTTAGTGGAGAAGTATCTAGAGAAGGGAAGGAAATTGTATGCTGCCTTCATGGACTTGGAGAAAGCTTATGACAGAATAGATAGGCAAGGTATGTGGAAGGTATTAAGAATATATGGAGTGGAGGGGAAATTGTTGAGTGCTGTGAAGAGTATATATGTACGAGGGAGCTAGGGCTACGGTGCGAGTGGATGGTGAGCTGAGTGAGTTCTTTTGATCTCAATGTGGGACTGAAACAGGGTTGTGTGATGTCTCCATGGCTGTTTAATATATACATGGATGGGGTTGTAAAGGAGGTGCATGGAAGGGCAGTGGATAGTGGGGCTGGCCCTAATGAATGAGAGTGAGATTTGGAAGCTTCCGGTGTTGCTGTTTGCTGATGATACAGTATTGTTGAGTGAAGATGAATGGGAGTTGCAAGGTTTGGTGAATGAATCTGGGACAGTGTGTAGGAGGAGGAATCTGAAAGTTAATGTAAACAAAAGTAAAGTTATGGTGTTTGAGAGGAATGAGGTCACAGAGTGTGCAGTGAGGTTGGATGGTGAGGATATGGAGAATGTGGGTGCATTCAAGTACTTGGGTAGTGTGATGAGTAAGGATGGAACTTTGGGGGATGAAGTGCGTGAAAGGGTACAGCAGGGAAGGAAGGTTGTTGGTACACTGAAAGCAGTGATGAGAAATAGGGAGGTGAGTATGGAAGTTAAGATGTCACTGCATGATAGTATTGTGATCCCTACCCTGACGTATGGAAGCGAGGCGTGGACCTTGCAAGAGGGGAACAAGTCAAGAGTGAGAGCAGTGGAAATGAGTTACTTGAGAGGAGCATGTGGAGTGACGTGGAGGGACAGGTTGACGAATGCAGAAGTGAAGGAACGTTGTGGGGTGGATTTGGGTGTGGTTGAGAAGATTAGCAGAAATACACTGAGGTGGTTTGGACATGTGGAGAGAATGGAGAATGAAAGACTGACTAAGAGGGTGTATGTAGGTGAGGAGGAGGGAGGGAGAGGAAGGGGTAGACCAAGGATGAGGTGGAGGGATGGAGTTGAGAGGTATATGAGGGAGGGGGGGGTGAGTTGGGGGAGGGTAGTCAAATGGTGGGTGACAGAGCGACTTAGAGGTGTTTTGTCTGCAGCCACCCTTTGCGGGATTAGGGCGTCGGGCTATAGATAGATAGATAGATATAAAATGGTACGGTGCATGTGATTCGTACAAATACGATAATTAGCGCATTATTTCGGAAAATTAAAAAAGATATCTTAGTGCAATGAATGAGATCCTATACTTTTTAATGCTGGAAAATTATCTATATTATATACTGTATAATGCATCTGAAAAGAATGTTTGCTACATTGTTACAGGGTGAAAATATAAAAAGGCACTTTTTGAATAATATGAATGCTAATTTATTTTCAAGTTACATTCAGTAAAAATATGTAAAACACTGGTGTTTAATCACTGAACGGAGTCTTCTTTGGAACAGATTATCTCTTTTAATTCATATAGCTTTCGTTCAAACATGAACACATCACATTGCCTGTATACAAATAAATGCCAACAATCCTCAAAATTCTTATTCTTTTGATTTAAAGCATTTTTTTCATGTTTTGAACTTTGATGATAATTCTTCGGTACATAGGCCTATATAGGACTAACGTGTTTTACAGAGCCGTCTGATATATTCCCATGTAACTCCACTGTTACTGGGGGATACAGGTATAAATTTCAATGAATAACACACCTGGGCTACATTTGAAGTATATGTCACGTTTTCAAGGGCCACCTGGCATGGACTGACATAACTGTTTACACACCTACTCCTACGGGCACATGAAAAGCCACTAGAACAGTCCATTAACACTTCTTGCAAAATCCGTCATTTATTAGTTAATGCTGATAAAATGCCTGTATAAAGCATTACAAATGCCTGTGCATGACAAATGTATACTTTACTCATCAAAGAAAACTTCACCTGTTATGCCACCCAGATAAAGCCATGTTATAAGCAGAGTTCAATGATTTTCGCCCATAAGGTCCCTGGGAAAACACATTATAGGAAATGTTTCTTAACCCCTTAACCGCAGGGCATCACTTTCGTGATGCTTGGGAGCAAGGGATCATACCGCAGGGCGTCGCTTTTGTGATTCTGTGTTATTTTGAATTCGCCCGGGCTTTCAAGTGGTACTGCCAATGTCCAACACTAGTCAGCACTCCTAATCTCATCTGTACTCTCATCCATTGTTGACAATTTAGCCATTTCTCCCCATTCTTGACTCCCCTCCCTACCTTCCCTCCATTACCCTCACCTCTCGCCTGCCCAGCCATGCTATACTAACTAAATTTTCTCTGGAATTTTCCACCGAGTTCATCCATTGAAATAAACCCTATGCCCTATTCTTATACCAAATAATATATACAAAAAAGAAATAAGGTAAGGGAGAGTGCCATACACCTGGAATTGGCTAATAATCACCTGACAACACTTCACATCCACTCGTTCGCTAATTTTCGCTGTTTATTTCCCCTTGGAATATGCCGTATAATCTATTCTCATAATAAAAATATATATAAGAAAGGAAGGGAGAAGCCTAAGTGATATTTACATTCACCTGGAACTACCTTATTTATTATGTATTGTCTAGATTTCCTGACAATCATTTCATAGCTTTATATTAGCAGGTCTCACAAGGCTGACGTTGGCAGTATTGCACTCTCCCTAGGCAGTAGGCAGGCATGCTACCAGTATCAGTTTATTGTCGTCTTTCAAGGTGAAAGTAAGTCAGATTCGCGTCTGCTAAATTCCGCCGCTTTTTAGCCCCATGCAAAGGGCCCTGTGACCTCTACCCCCTATTAAATTAAACCTCATGTGGAAAGAGGTAAAGGGCTGACAAATGATAGAGAGTGACTACGATCTTTCTGGTGAGTAAAACAGTGCAAGTGGAAATGTAAATAATTTGTAAATAATGTGTAAACAATAAGTGAAAGCAATGAATGTAAATATAAGTGAACAGTGGAAAATAGTTTTATAAGTTACTGCAAGTGACAGTACCTAACACAGTGTAAATAAAACAGAAATGTCTATCTATCTATTGCCAGACGCCTCAATCCCGTTTGGGGTGGCCACAAACAAATCGCCTCCAAGTCGCCCTGTCCCCCGCCATTTCACTTCCCTGCTCCCAACTCACACCCCCCTCTCTCATATACCTCTCCACCCCATCCCTCCATCTCATCCTCGGCCTCCCCCTCCCTCTTCCCCCCTCCACCTCACTCACATACACTCTCTTCGTCAGTCTTTCACCCTCCATCCTCTCCACATGGCCAAACCACCTCAGTGTGTTCCTCATAACGCTTCCTATCACAATGTATATAATGTAAATAAAATAGAGAACGTAAATAGAAATGTAAATGAGCAGTAGTATAAGAATACGAGTATATATATACTAGGAGTAATGAAAGTGAAAGTTTCACTCTAACATGTATGAATACTATGAGTTATGAGAGTGAAGGTGAAAGTGACATTCACTCTCAACGCTAGTATACCGGCCTAGAAAGTGAATGCTACGTATTTTACTGAAAGAGAAATTGAATGCCTACAGTGACAATAAACTACTATTACTGAAGGAAACTTATGGATAAAGACTGAAGATATATATAAGTGTTATATAGCAATAGAAATATAAACTGTGAGTGTTTTTATGAATAACAAATATCAGAACACCAGTGGCGAACAATCGCAAATGGGAAGATCATATACTCGCTCGTAGTTTTCATTACTTTCACAGTTTTTTTTTTTTTTTTTGGAGTATGGATTCCAAACTATATGAGAATCATAGAATAGTGTTTCTAGTGATAATATCAGGCTGTGGTAATCATATTACGGGTTGTCGGGAAGTGTAAAGTGGAGACTTCGTTACCCAACTTCAGAGGTCTCCACAAGTCCTACGGTACTCGACGAAGGCTCAACAAACACCCCAGGAGAAAGCTGAAAGTATGTGCCATAACCATATGTGATTTAAAAATCTAGGACTAATAACTGATTTTTGGCAAATATTTTTAGAGAGTCTGTCGGAGCGCGAATATGCCTGCAGGAGCCGCAAGTCAAAGGAAAACAAGCCCGCGGTTAAGGGGTTAAACAAACACAAAGAGAGAGAGGGGGGAGGAGCTTTCCAAGAAGTAGTACCACAGAAGGTCTTATGACCTGGACCTCAGAGGTACCATGAATGAATTTACATGATATAAGTTGTTATTCACTTCGTGTGACGAAAGTATAGCAGAGATGAAGGCTCTCTCCACCCACCTCCTTCCCCTGCAGAACGGGCACGTAAAAGGAAGTACACCTAACCCGAGGGAAAAAGGATAGGCTATGAAATTGGAAGAAATATTCAATGAACCACAAAGTCAGGTCCGCAATAACGCTGAACTGCTCTGTTGACAAAGTGTCAGCTACATGTGCTGGAAGATGATTCCAGATACAACACATCTTATACGTGAAAAAAAAAAAAAGCCTAACATATCATGTGGAATCATCACTGCAGGGGTATTAACCGATTAAGATGGAGCAACAAGGCTGTTTAAATAAAAGTAACTTAGTCACTGGGTAGTGTTGAGAGGAAAATAACACAATACCGTAAGTAGATCAGTTATATATCCGTTTTACAACGTGGTTTTCTCTTCACATGCTGGTTATTTAACATAATTCTGGTATTAGAGTTTGATATTCATACTTCTTCCTAACACACACTGTTACTAGACCAATAAACGGAGCTGGATGCTACAGACAAGTAATGATTTTTATCGTCTGGTTTTAACAAGGCGAGGCTATAGATTTTGTGTGTGTGTGTGTGTGTGTGTGTGTGTGTTCTTACCTAGTTGTATGTTCACAGGAATGAATGAAGCTCATACTGTCCCTGTTTTGTAACATTTTTAAATTACATGTCTTTAAATTTATGAATTATTTTGGCACACTATTTCATTCGGTAGTGCAGTCCACTGATCAACTGCTCTATTTGGGAAACTGAATTTCCTTACGTCTTTATTAGCTTTTTGTACAGTTTTCTGCAGTGTCCTCTTAATGTTGCTTTCCAATAGGTTATGTATCCATTTTCTGTAATGCATTGATATAACAGTCATGTCTCCTCTTTTCCTTCTCTCCTGTAATGTTGGTAGGTTTAATTTTTCGAGTCTTTCTTCAGAGCTTGAGTCCCTTAACCCTCCCCGTCCCGTCGACGTATGGGTACGTTGCAACGATTTGCATTTGCCAGTCCCGGCGACGTACCAGTACGTCATGCAATTGCAAGGTCCCTAATTTGCACAATTTTCAATTTTCGCGCATGATTTTTCGTATGTATACACGGGACACCTTCCTCTATTCCTCTACAAGATGCCAAGCAGGGACAATGCCTTACACCGCATAACCTCCCCCCTCCCCCCCTCACGCCATTGTCTTGGCAATTCACCTGTTACCAGTGATCTGGCTAGTAAAGATATTCAGGGCCAGAGTGATTCCCCAATCGATGACAATGTGGAGGACAATGTTTACATAGCATTAGAAGAAGAAACAGCCAGAAATAATGATCAGGTAATGTGACAAAAAAAGGTCAGGTATGGTGATTAGTTAGTGAGTGAAACAATGCTTATAATGCCTTTATTATTGCTTGAAAACCAATATACTCTCATACTACATATACATTCGTACCAAGTAAATAAATAAATACCGTTTATGAGTGGATAAAATAGTTACCCTCCCATTGAACTCGTTTTCTTTGGTGCCAGCCTGTTAGAAAACCCAGTCAGGTAAGGAGGAACTCCTACCTGGATTGGGTATTTTAAACCTCAGGTGAGCGATTTCTCTATGAATTTTCGATGTTTCTCACCAAAAGCAAAGGTTTTAGCCAAAAAAATTTTTTTCGAAAATACCTCGGGACTGGGGGATGTCGGAGGTGCGGAAAACCTCGGGACATGACGGGTTAAACTTGGTGCCCATCTTGTAGCGGACATTTGTACCTTTTCATTCTTATCTATGTGTTTTTTTGAGTTGTGGATTCCAAACTACTGATGCATACTCCAAAATTGGTCTAATGAATGCTACTATCTTTCTCAGCATGTCTTCATTTATACATGTGTATGGTACCCTCATATTAGCAAGCAGAGTGTACATGTTCCTTACTTTTTCATTTATGTGGTCAGCCAGTGATAGTCTGTTATTGATAATCCTGCCTAAATGTTTTTCCCTTTCTGATGTGTGTAGGGTTGAACTTACTACTTAATAGTCCCAGTCTGGTCTTTTTTCACTTTTTGCCAAATTTTATTACATAACATTTGTCCACATTGAATTCCATTTGCCATCTATTGCTCCATTCATGAAGCTTATTTACTTCCTCTTGTAGCTCTATGCAAGAGTCTGTGTAATTTCCCTTTGTATTTTTGCATCATCAGCAAACATGTTTAGGTAGCCTCCATTTCCAGTGTTGCTGTTTATGTCATTTATATACCGTACTGTATACTAAAAACATAATTGGTGCCAGCACCGAGCCCTGTGGAACTCCATTTGTCATTTCTCTCCATGATGAGTAATTTCCCCTTAGCACTGTTCTCATTTCCCTTTTACTGAGAAAATCTTGCATCCAGTCGTACAGTTTACCTTGGATTCCTCCTTCATTGTACAGTTTCCATAAAAGTCTTTTGTGTGGTACTCTGTCAAATGCTTTCTTGAAATCCAAATATATGCTGTCTACCCAGCCATCTCTTTTCTGTATTATTTCTGCAACTCTGTCATAGTTACTTAATAGGTTGGTAACAAATGATTTTCATTTTCTAAAACCAAATTGTCTTTCTGTCATCATATTGTGTTTTTCCAGGTGATTTACCCAAATTCTTTGTATCACTTTTTCTGACATCTTGTTTACGAAGCTGGTCAGTGAGACTGGTTGGTAGTTAAGTGGATTTTGTCTCTCTCCTTTCGTGAAACGGGGTACAATGTTTGCTTTCTTCCAAATATTAGATAGATTTCCTTGTTTTAAGGATTCTTTGAATATTAATTGTAATGGACTGCTTAACTCTTTTGCACATTCCTGTAATGCCCAACATGAAATCTCGTCAGGACCATTGGCTTTTCCCCTGTCTAATTTCCTCATTGCTTCCTGGACCTCTTGTTTTGTTGTACGTATATTTGTTAATATGTGGGGGAATGCTTGTTTGTCTTCATCTCTCGCAAATCTACTTTCTTTAGTAAAAACTGACTGGAAATTTATGTTTAGTACTTATATATCTTCTTCATTGATACAGATTTTCCCCTCATTCATGGTGGATGGTACTTTATCATTAACTTTTGATTTGCTTCGTATGTAGCTGTAACACAATTTCGGCTGATCTGTACTTTTATTTACAAAGTCTTCCTCATACTACCTTTGAGCTTCTCTCCTTATCCTTGTATAAACATTTCTTGCCTGTTTGTAGTTGTTATATGCTCCCTTACTTTTATGTCGTCTGTATCAGATCCACAGCAAATTTCTTTTCTCTTTTGCATTTTTACAATCAGAATTAAACTAGTTCTTTATTCCTATTACTGTGTCTGTGTGCAATGAGACATAATTATGTACTCCTGTTTCGTGTAATTCACAGATTTTTTTATATATAACCTTTATATCTTGTCCTCTTAGCTCCTTTTCCCACTCTATATCGTTGGAATACTTCTTTAGGTCATGATAGTTTCCATTTTTGTAGTTTAGCCCTTTTTTTGTAATTTCCATTACCTCTAACAATATCATATGCTATACTAAAATTGTAATTTAGTACTGTATGGTCGCTTTTGCCGAATGGCGGGTGACAGATTATATTGTCAGTTTCATTTTCATGCCTAGTAAATATGAGATCTAATAATGACGGGTCTTCTGATCCTCTTTTTCTGGTGTTCTCCTTTACATATTGTGATAGAATGCATTCCTGTATAAGATCCAAATGCTTTTGATCCCAACAACTTTCATGGCTTTTTACATCTAGTGTATTCCAGTGTATATATGTGTAAAAATCTCCCAGTAGTATAATTCTGTCAGATTTGTCCTCCATTCTGTATAGTAGGGTTCTTAAACTCTGAAATGTCTTCTCTGCCGGGTCTTCATATTCACCTCTGTCCCATGTGTTTGCCTTGGGTGGCATATATAAATTTGCCACAATTATTAAACCTTCTGATGTACTAATCTCTACTGCAACTAATTCAACTGATGAGGGTATGTCTATTTCTATCTCTTTTACTTGAAGTCTTTTCTCTCATTGTATCATAACTCCTCCTCCTTTCTTAAAATTTCTGTCTCTTTGCCAAATATTGTACTTATCCAAATTTTAAGAGTCGTTTGATATCCCTGAGGTGAATTTTGTTTCTGTTATACAAATAATATGATGCTCATTTTCTATTATATAGTCTTTTTTCTTTAATAATTTGGATACCATTCCAACTACATTTGAGAACATTAACTTAGGCATTTTGTTCACATATTTGATGTTGGCTGAATCTACACTCTTGCTTTTATTTACTCTCTGACATATATACAGTACTCACACACTGTATATATGTCAGTGGATAGATGAATACAATACTGAACGACAAAGTATGGTGTTTTATATCCTTTATTTATTAATTTATTTATTTATTTCATTAGGGAGATCATTTATTCATGTATCAGTTTCATAACAATACAGTTAAAAATTAGGGCAGGGGAATGATATGACTGTAGTCATTTTTCAATGCCACACAAATCACTGAGTGAGGAATGTGGAGAGCGTGAGGCCTGGGCGGGTGAGAATGAAATGATGGGAAACAGTTCATTCAGAGCGGTCAGGCGTGATGAACGACTATTGGCATTCCGTATGCCATAAAAAAAAATCTAGTATAGCTAGAAGTGTCATTTTTTTACGAAATGAATCGCAGATGAATGCTATACAATATTCTATAATCATTGCCGAAATGTTTATATGTCTTTGAGTAAACGATCATTGAATAAGTGAATGATAAAATATGGTAATTCTTTTTTTATATATTTTTTCGTTCATTAGGAAGATCAAACAACAAATTGTTGTGAAAAGAAATATAGCAAATTCTATGGATGGACTGAACCTACGTCGAAAGGATGTGAGCGGTTGATTTCACTTGGACGAATCCTGAGTCAAAAGAGTGGGAGCGGTTGTGTTCTTCACCGGGCCCCCGTGTATGAAAGGATTTATTTTGTTAGCATTTTTTGATAACTCTTCTACAGTGTTCACACTTTCCGGGGCCTTGACCTGTTTCTCTAATATTTCCCTGTGCCTGTATTAATAAAAACTTCTAGGAGTACTCCTAAAATTACTACTAAAAGTGGTTGTAGCTGAGAGTTGCTTCTAAAAGTTCCTCTTAGGAGGACTAGTAGTAGTAATTTCGCTCCAACCATCCAGTGTTACCAACACAAAGAATCTTTGCTTAATATATTTAAAAAACTACCATTACATATCCTTAGAGTATCAGTAAGTAGTTTAAAAATGAAAAACTAGTTTTTATATATAGAAACAACATCTATTTGATCATATGTTATGATTCTTTACGAATGTCTTTAAAATATATAAAATGTAAACACATCGTGTGGTCAGCTGATCGTGCCTGCTACCATCGGGGCATCGTGTGTACATGGTACAGTGACCATCAACAATGGCACAATTTCAAGATACCACGGCTGCAAATAAATTCAGGAGAAAGAGAAACTGGACGGAGGAAGCGTGTCTCGTGCTGGCAGAAGGCATTGGAGAAAGAAAAAGAATTATAAAAGGGAAATTCGGCCCGGGGAACACCTCGGACATGAAAAAGCAGGTATGGGCTGAGATTGCAAATGCCGTGAATGCTGCTTACTCTGAATGTTCATGCTGTGGTAATTTTTCCTATTCACATACACTTCTTCATACTGGTTTGGTGCCACAATTCGTATGTGAGTCCTATAAATCACACCAGCTATTCCAGGAAAGCCAGCAATTCGCCTGAATTTTCTTTCAGTTGTTTGTAGTTCAGGGAGTGTACGAGGGAACTTCACAAACCTCTTAACAATGTGTGGAGAAGTTAGAGCATAGAGTGTTTCCGTTATCACATTGCTCACTGATGGCTGCGATGGTCCACAGTCATCACAAGTACACTGCTGCATTTTTCCAGTTGCAAGGTACCTTAATAGTAACAACACTTTCATCTCGGGTGTGAGAGGATGGTTTCGATGTGTGGGCCTTTCCAATACATATCTTACTAAATCAGTAATAAACAGAATGCCCTCACGATCGAAACGGTACCTTCTTCCAAGTTCTTGATCATCATATTCCATGAATTATCAGTGATGACTGTAGATTTGTTAATCCCATCTGTTTCCTTTATCAGCCTTGGGTTCTTCCGTATGATGTCTTTCACCTCTTTTGTCATGGCTTTTGCTTCAGCCTTGTTTTTTAAATCTTGACTTGTTTTGGCTACCTCTGCCCGTTTATGTTGTACTTCCTCTGTGTAGTTTCTCATAATTTAATTCGCCTGAGTTATCTTATCATTGTCTCTATTCTGCTCTATCAGATCACCTGCTTGTCTAATTATGTCTTTATCATCATTGTACTCCTCCAAAACTCTTTCATGGGTGGCTACTGTATTTCCCATTTCGTATACTTTCTTCCTCAGAATGTCTACCTCAGCTTGTAGGTCACCTACATTATTGGTGCATCTTTTCTGTTAAATTCCTTTACCAGTTCCTCATTTTTCCCCTTTTGTTGGCACAGTTCCTTCCTTATTTCATCCAATTCCAGTTTGAAAGTTTCTTCCAATCTGTTCACTTTCTCAGCTAATTTATTAAATGTAACCAGTTCCACCAGGTCTGTGTAGTCATCATTTTGTTTTATAGTGTTTCCCTTCCTCTTACCTAGTTGCACTTCTTGAAAGTACGCCATCTTATAGAAATATATTTTCTACTTACAGTTTAGCATCTCCGTTCCGTCAGTGTTGGAATTTACCCTGGTCTCGTCTGTTTACCCGACGCAGCTCCTGTTGTCTGATAACGCAGCAAACTCCTCAGGACTCTGACCACTTGATATACTTCCTTTGGAAGTATATGAAGTGTGTGTGTGAGTGTTCCTGAAATATCTACAAGTTTTGGAAGAATATTCACCAAACTATAATGAAACAACAATTGCGTGAATTGACACGTGATTAACTTTTGGTTAGGATTTGATCAAAGGTGACTGAATACCAGCCGTCATACATCAAACTGCATGGCGAAAATCTCAGCAATAGATAGAGATATTTTCTTATAATTAGAGTCCAAAATATTTTGCCAGTGATTAGCATTTGGCCCCCAAATGCTTTTGTTTTTTATTTCACTAAAAGTTTAAACAGATTTCACGAGATTTCTAAGTTTAACCCAGCAGAAACCATTGTTACCCTGGGGTAACGGTTTGGCGCATTTTCAAAACATGAATAAGGAGGGAACCCCAGGTTGGGTCCTATGATCTTTGGTACTATGACATGATAGATGAATGGTAGTAAGTTAAGAACCTTCCCCACAAAATCCCATCTGCAGCAACTCAGGGTTTTGGAGGGTTAAGTGTAGCTGCAGAGTATGTAACCCATCTTTCATGACATTCTTTAGAAGCTGCAGCAAAATTCTGTTATCATTTGCGTGAAGATACCCTGCCATGCCTCGTCCTGTAATAGCTGCTCCACAGTGGAACTGTTGAGGTGTTTGAGCAAATTGGGAGGAACTTCAACTGCCCGTGTCAGAGTTTCATCTTCTGTGTTTGCCTTCAGGAGACTATGGTCAGAAACAAGACTCTCTCTGCTCTAAGAGGATATACAGTTCTCCACTCACCAGCTGTTATGGACTGTGATACTCGAGGTGGCTGTCCTCTACTTTGCTGGAGCCTACTGTCTGGTCTCTCCTTCAGGCTGTGGCTGTTCAGTTACACCTGGGGAGGAGTTATATATTCTGTTGTCTTTATCTATCCCCCCCCCCTTTTCAAGCCCCTCTGTACCATGACTACTATATTCGTCAGCTTCCTAGGCCATATGTTCTTCTAGGCGAGGTAAATCTTTGTCATGCTTTGTGGGGTGAAACTACAGTATTATACACCTTTGGTGATCTCCTGGCATCTACTGCTGAGGATTTGAATCTGGCTCCTCTGAGCACGGGAAAGCAGATACATTTCATGTACAAACTGGCAATCTATCTGTTATTTATCCTACATTGGTCGCCGGTGATTCTTCACTGAACTTTTCGTGTGAGATTTTGTCTCACTTGAATGATGTTGATCATTACCCCTTTTTGTGGTTAAAGCATGCAACTCTGTGCTGGTGAACTGTGTCCCTCCCTGGTGTTTGGGTTCGGCTGACTGGGGAGAGTTTGCAGAACACTGTAGTCTTGACTGTAGTGTTCCCAACTGATGCAGAGCAGTATTTCACAACGACTGTACATCAGGCTGGCCTTTCTTTTATTCCACGAACGTCTGGAAAGTTTTGTAGGTGACATGTGCCTTGGTGGGATAAGGAATGTGCTTTAGGCAAGTGTGTTCATAATGTTGCTTGTAGGAACCTTAGGAAAAATAAAGATTTCTTTTAAACTCATCTTAAGAAAGCTTGTACCCATTATAAGTGGGTTCTGAAGAATTTGTGTCAAACCTTGTGCAGAACCTATGTCTTCTCAATCACCTTATCCACTCCTTTACCATTGGTCAGGAAGAAGGCGATGAAAATAACGGGTAAGTAATTACCTTCTCCTCCCTTGGTGCTTAAAATTTGAGATCTGCTTTATTCATGTCCTCTGAAGTAGCTTCAGCCCTGGTAGCGCATTTTTACATTGTTTTTTGTTCAGATCCCTCCAAACCATTCAGCTTATTCCGGCGTCAACAGGAAAGGTTAGGTATTTCATTTCTGTATACTGAATTGGATCCTTATGTTTTCTTTGCCGTCTGTGAACTCAAGGCTGCTCTCCAGCAGTGTAATGACTCTGCTTCTGGACTTAATGACATTCCTTATGCTGTGATGTACCATTTGCTGTACGATAATCTATTTTCCTTAGTAATTTACAATAGGATAAGTATCCACTAATTGGGGGATGAGAATTGTTCTTCTATTTCTTAAGCCACTTAAAAACTATTTTAATGAGTCTAAGTATCGACCCATTTGTTTGACATTATGTGTATATTTACTGCTTGAGAAGATGGTTAGCGACAGACTAGTTTAGTAACTAAAGAAGATGTTTCTTTTCTCTGTGACAAAGAGGGTTTCATTGGATGAGATGTACAGTCACCAAACTTTCACCTGGGCCACCTAGCCGCGAGAGGTGGGTAACGGGTGCTGGCAACAGTGAACCTGTTTGCTCATGTGTACATGCTCGGCGAAAGTTCGAATCATCAACTCTCTTCGTCTGCAATGAACCTCCATCAGAGTTCATCCCATTGATGGCTGAGTGCGGAGTTGGGTGGGGAGAAAAATGTCTCAGGAGTAAGGCAGCTCTCCCATCGGCTCACCCAGTTGCATGAAACTGGTCGCACGGAAAATTGTTACGTGCCACAGGTCACGCTGACCAAGACCAAAAAAATATGACTATATTAAATTTATAATAAGGCAATATTTATAATATTATAAAATAAATATATACTATTATATATAATCTCAGGGGAGGATACATCACGTCGGTCGACTCATGACTAGCTGACTCGAGGCAGTAGGCTATTCTGCCTCAGTGAACGAGTTTCAACCTCCGACATATACAGTTCCTGTCTCTCCTCCTTCGTTTAAAGTAATATAATCCCAGTGAGTAATCCTGTAAAGAGTAATGACCTAACTTATTTAATCGTGTCTCGGATCAAGAATGGTATTTCAATAGGTTCAATCAAGACCAGCCCAAGACTAGAGAAATGCAAAACGAACAGACACCGGCATCTATTTTTCTACCGTAAGGGCCGGTCTCACGATGGTTCTTCTCCCCAGTATTCAGTAGTCAATTTTTAGCCATGGGTTTATCATGTAATAATGAAAAAGAACACGTTTATTAATATGTGATATATGTAAAGATGCAGTCTTTTAGATGATTTTACTTATTGTTTTCAGTACTCGCATTATCTAATACTTTCAAGAAGTTCCTTTGAAATTTTATCAGTAAAAAATTGTTGACTGAATATTGGGATGAACTCTGAGGTTCACTCACTGAGCTCTATAATATGGAGGGGCTTTCTCATGGGTAACACAGCATAATTTATGTAGCCGCCTTCAGGGCGGCGCTAGTGTAGTGGCAGCCATGTTACACCGCGCCTGATGCCCGCGTTTTTGTACTGAGCTGCTCTGTGGGTTTTTGAAAGCAGCCGATGATTCAAGAAAATATAGTGCGATTGTCCACTGTGCAGCTTACGGATACAGAAATGGGCACAGGAATTCATCGAAGAGAGATGGTGCTACATTTCAAAGCAAGAAATATATCTTGTTGCTAATTCTTTAACATTACTGCCCCCTGGGATAGGGCGGGAAGATTCTTCCCCAGTGTCCCTGTTTTATACTCATTGGCTAAATGTACCCGATATAATTCGTTGAACTAGGCAGAAAAATAATCATAATCCATATATGTTTTTGTATTATATGCAACGAGAGTATCTTTATTAACAACCACTGCTAAGTGAAAATATAGTATTTGAATTTGAGTGCTGGTGTTCCATTATGGTGGCCAAACTCACACTCTTGCATCGGAGATAGCCTCTCCATTCTATACTCGTAGAGCTCCGTGGGTTCACTACGGAACACGAGAGTTGATGATCCGAACTTTCGTCGAACCTGTACACACGAACAAACAGATACACTGTTGCCAGCACCTGTTACCCACCTCTCGCGGCTAGGTGGCCCAGGTGGAAAGTTTGGTGACTGCACATTGGACTACCTCATCGGATCTGAGTCAGCAGTCTTTGAGGCTATTGCATCTGGGCAACATCTCGTAGCTTTGTTCCTTGACCTTGAAAAGGCATATGATACAGCATGGCACCATGGCATTTTGAATTAACTTCACAATTTGGGGCTGCAAGGTCACCTGCCATTGTTCCTTAGTGACTTCTAGTTGAACTGCAGGTTTCAGGTCTGAGTGCTCTCCTCAATCTGTCCTATGAGTTCAAGCGGAAGATGTTCCACAGAGGAGTGTGCTAAGTGTTCTTTTACATTTTTTTTTTTTATGTGAGGAAGAAGGAACCAAAGACAACGAGCCTGCAAAACTATTCCTTCCAAGAGAAAAACAAAATATAAGAGAGAGCCAAATTCAAGATCCGATCATTTCCAGATGCCTGGACACACTGCGTTTGAAAAACTGGAGATCATAGGAAGTAGGAAATACAGACAGAGGGAGACAGTTCCAGAGTTGACCTGTTGCATAAATGAAGGACTGGGAGTAACGGTTAACTCTTGCATTAGAGAGTTGGACAGAAAAGGGATGAGAGTTTGCTGCTAGACGGGTGCTACGCGCCCGTCGTAGGGGTGGAGGAATGCATGCAGACAGTTCAGAGGAGCAGTGACCATTGAAGTAGCGATAGAAAAGAGATAAAGATGCAACAGTGCGGCGAAGAGACAAAGGTTGAAGAGAGTCAGTAAGAGGAGGAGAGTTAATGAGGCGAAAAGCCTTTGACTCCACCCTATTGAGAAGAGCTGTATGTAGGGAGCCTCCCCACACATGAGAGTTGTACTCTACACAGGGGCGGATAAAACCCCTGTATATAGTCAACAATTGTGCAGCGGTAAAGAAGGAACGAGTCAGCTTAGCACACCCAATCTCTTGGAAGCAGATTTTACAAGAGATGTAATATGATCTTTCCAAGACATGCTGTTACCATCAATGACATATTTGATTCCCTGCCACAGAGGGTGTCTTCTTCCTTTTATGTGGATGACCTAGTGATATGGTTTACTGTTTCCTAGATGTGTGCTACTGAAAGGAGGATATAGCTGTTGCTGGAAAGGGTCGCCAGCTGGGCAGACTGGGGAGCTTTCCATTTTTCTTCAAGCATGAGTGTAGCAGTCCACTTTTATAGATTAAAGGGGCTGGCACCTGGTACAGTGCATGGAGAAGACTAAGTTTTTTGGCTTAACGTTTGACTGTCAGGTTACTTGAGTGTTACATTTGAAACTTCTCTGAGTGTCATGTATGGAAGCAATAAATTTGTTGAATATACTGTCTCTATATCTCACACCTAGTGAGGTGCTGGTCAGAGTACACTCTTTCATTTGTATCAAGCCTTATCGGGATCTAAGCTTGCCTATGGTTGTGAGGTCTATGCCTCCTGTGCTTTACCGCAGCTTAATGTCCTCAGTCCTTTGCATGATGCAGTTTTGTGTCTTGCCACTGGTGCTTTCATATCCTGCCCAATTCCTAGGTTGTGCGGGCTGATGTTCCTTCCTTTTGTGTACAGCACAAGTGGCTAATCAGTTGTTGCTGGAATCGCGTAAGATATATTCCAGAGTCATTTATTGCTGCTTGTGTATCATGGCAGTAATTTTTTCAGTATCATGTTTCTCATCCTCACACTCCACATTCCTTTGGGTACAGGGTTATGGGGGATTTGGGTCTCTCTGTATAGCCTGTCTGCCCCAGTCGGTTACAAAGAATTGCACAATGGTACCTTCCCGAGGGACAAGTGTGCAGGGATTTTTAGGATACTAAATCTTCTCTCTCTTCTCTGGCGCTTCATCAGCCGTCAGGTATTTTTGGAACATACCATTCACAGAGGCACCCCTCCCTGTATATAAAGATGGCTCAAAGTGACACACTCACTGTTTCTCATCATCACACTCCACATTCCTTTGCATACTGGGTTAGGCCGATTATGAGAGATGTAGGTTTCTCTGTAGTGTGTCTGACCTGTCCAGCTCAGAAAAATCGCCCAATAGTGCCTTCCTAAGGTGCAGGCTTGCATGGATTCTGAGGTTACGAAGCCTTCTGCCTCTTCTTGGGCTCTCCATCAGCTGTTTAGGACATTCGTCGGTTCACAGAGAAACCGTCTTTGTATACACAGATGGTTCAGAGTCAGACACTGGTATCAGGTCTGGGGTGAATTTCCCAGATATTGTAAGGGCAGGAATTTGTCTAAATTCCACTAATTTTACATTAGAATTTAATTCAGCTCATCCCCTATCCTTTCCTTTCTCGAGTAAGGCAAGGGTTCATGCGCATGTCAGTGTGGACGGCAATGAGATGGAAGATAAATTTGCCAAATCCGTTTCTTCTCGATGACCCCTGCCAACTGCCCCCTTCCTGCTTCCGATATGAGACAATACTTGAAGTATGTGATTCTTAATCGCTGGCAAACCCTGTAGGATGCTGTTGTTAATAATAAATTAAGGGATGTTTTTTAGAGGGTGTTAGTACGGAGGGTTCTCCCCTCCATGTCTTAGCGATTGGAGGTGGCTGTTGCCCAGGTACGCACTGGGCACTCATGGCTTAGTCATGAGTTCCTAATGTGTGGTGGGGCTCAACCGTATTGTGCTGATTGCTTTGTTCCCCTTACTTTCCGTCACATGCTAGTCCTATGTCCGAGTCTGGGGGACCTGCGGTGGAGGTTTCTCCATAGGTATGGCAGGACGGATGGTTCCTTCTCACTGTCCTTCATACTTGGAGGAGCCTTTGGCTATCTGCTTGATATTCTATTCTTAACCCCTTTGCCCCCTAGTGTCCTCAATATAGGACGGAGGTGCGGCATTTCAAAATTTAATAAAGAAGGGAACCCCAGAGTAGGGACCTATGAGCTTCGCGACCATGTGCCAATAGGTGGAGGGCGGTAAGCTTAATACACTGCCACCAAAATACCTCCCACAGGAACTCTGGGAGCTAGTGGGTTAAGGATGTGAACTTCTTACACCTTTTATAGTTGATTCATGATTGATTTACTGTGTTGTCTTTTTCCTTGTTAGAGGTATCAACTTTGTTTTAGTAGCCTACACAGGTTTTAACGTTTATCCCGCATCACATAATCGAGCCGTTGCAGCGCCACAATTTTTATTTCCAATTATTCACTTTAATTCTCTTGTCTTCTACGGAAAATTTTTATTCATCTCAGGATATAACTCTTGGAAGACTTGGAATTAGTGATGACTCGTTCACTCCTAGGGATTTGTCTGCAACTGGGTAAAAGTGCTTCTAGGTTGCAAAATCAGAATATGTAAGACATCATCCTTGTGAAATAAATAACTTCTTTACTACAATGATATCTTTAAAAATATTGCTATCTTAAGTTATTGTTACTCAGAGAAGGAGTGATTTCGTGTATAAAACATACTAAGCCATATGATAAAATTCTCTTACTCACCTGAGTTATAATCCTTAGACATTTATCAACCTGAGGTGTGTAGGGGGCATCATGAGGCACTGGCCAGGCTAAAGAAAGCTGTAGCAGCTTTTCCTTGCCTATATACAAGGAGGAAGTGCCATCTAGTTTAGCAAAGTTCCGGGATATCATCAGCTGTAAGGTTAGACGGGCACCAAGATGGGCACTCCTGAAATAAACACAAAAAATAGTAAACAATAATAACCCAGACGCTTTTCCCCACCTACAAACAGTATGAGGTATGATAAATAAGGTCGAATATTCGATACTGGGAGAATAATGCATAGCATGCCCAGTGGAATGGGCCACATAATTCAGTCCTCTGGAATCCTGGTGCTTCGTCACATGCCAAACCATCTACACGTTTTTTCTCCTTCAAATTCAGCTGACAAATGGCTTTTGAAATGGCTGTTATTATTAAAAGGTAAAAAACGATAAGACCATATTCAGTATTAATAAACAACCTCATGCCCTTCACGTGAATGAACCACTTCTGCGAGTAAGGACATAAATAATGGTTCATTTAGGCTCAAACCAGGAAATATTTATTCAGATGAGAGACATATGGACAATGAAAGGATTAAACAATGGCTGTACAACATCCCTTTTTTTTTTTTTCCTTTTCAAGTCTTTCATTTTCAGTTTCTCTTAATTCCTTTACTTGGAGGACGCATTTCCTATTTAGTTGTATTTAAAGTCATCACTGTATTCAGCCTAATATGAAGGGATTATTGAAAGTTGTATCTGGTTTTCATCCTCTAAAGGTCTTCAGTATAATCGTGTGGGGATCGTAAGATGTTAACATAAAGTATTTGGTGAACAAATGTAGCATGAAAACTAACCTGGACTGTGGCGATTTAGTCCACAGTTTCTTCGTTTAGAGGTTCCTGTCACTGTTCCACCGAATATTTTATTGCAAAGGGAAAAAAATCACTTATAAACGTGTCGTATTTTCTCTCTGTAATAACTGACAGTAATGCCAGATAGTACTCTAAGTTCACTCTGAATGACATATAACAGACTCACTTCATATAACAGGGGTCACTGTTTAAATAGCTATTGTGGCCCGTATTGTCGTTGGCTGAGGAAGCTCCACAACATCATTTCCTAAGCGATTTATTTTGCTTATTGCACTTTACTGTTGTACTTCGTGTTATATGAATCCTCCAAAGATCGCCGTAATTTGCATAAATAACGTACAAAAGGATATTAATCAGCCACATCCAAAAATAAATTGCTACGAATGATGTGCTAGGGAGCTTTCTTACCCTGCAAGAATACGGCCTGTGTCTGAATGAGATCCATTATTTTGAGAACAGACTAAATATAAAAGTAGTACTTTTTCACTATTTTCGAAAATTGTATCAGTGTGCTTACCTGCATTTTTTTTAACCCCTTACCCGCGGGGCGTCGCTTTCATGACGTTTGGGAGCAAGGGATCATACCGCAGGGCGTCGCTTTTGTGATTCTGTGTTATTTTGAATTCACCCGGGCTTCCAAGTGGGGGCTTGTATCATCTATCAGTACTGCCAATGTCCAACACTAGTCAGCACTCCTAATCTCATCTGTACTCCCATCCATTGTTGACAATTTAGCCATTTCTCCCTGTTCTTGACTCCCCTCCCTACCCCCCCTCCATTACCCTATCCTCTCGCCTGCCCGGCCGTGCTATGCTAAGTAAATCTTCCCTGGAATTTTTCACTGACTTCATCTATTGAAATAAGCCCTATGCCCTATTCTTATACCAAATAATTTATACAAGAAAGAAATAAGGTAAGTGAGAGAGCCATACACCTGGAATTGGCTAATTATCACCTGACAACACCTCACGTGCACTCGTTCGCTAATTTTCGCTGTTTATTTCCCCTTGAAATATGCCGTATAATCTATTTTCGTAATAAATATACATATAAGGAGGGAAGGGAGAAGCCTAAGTGATATTTACATTCACCTGGAAGTACCTAATTTATAATGTATTGTCTAGATTTCCTGCCAATCATTTCACTGCTATAAATTAGCTGTGTCAAGAGGCTAACGTTGGTAGTAATGAATTTCCCTAGGTAGGCCACCACCCCGGCCCACCCTTATCAGGTCACTCTCATCTTCCGAAGTGGAGGTATGTCTGTTTGCTCTTGCTAGCTTCAGGGACTTATCATCCCCATGCAAAGGGCCCTGTGACCTTTACCCCCTACTAAACCTCATGTGGAAAGAGGTAAAGGGCTGACAATTGATAAAAGAGTGACTACGATCTTTCTATTGAGTAAAACAGTGCAAGTGGAATTGTAAATAATGTGTAAACAGCAAGTGAAAGTAATGAATGTAAATATACGTGAACAGTGGAAAATAGTTTTATAGGTTACTTCAAGTGACAGTGCATAACACAGTGTAAATAAAATAGAAATGTAAATAACGTAAATAAAATAGAGAACGTAAATAGAAATGTAAATGAGTAGTATTATAAGAATACGAGTATATACCCTAGGAGTAATGAAAGTGAAAGTTTCACTCTAGCATGTCTGAATACTATGAGTTATGAGAGTGAAGGTGAAAGTGACATTCACTCTCAATGCTAGTATACAGGACGAGAAAGTGAATGCTACGTATTTTACTGAAAGAAATTGAATCCCTACAGTGACAATAAACTAATGCTACTGAAGGAAACTTATGGATAAAGACTGTAGATATATATAAGTGTTAGATAGTAATAGAAATATAAAGTGTGAGGGGTTTTATGAATAATAAATGACAGAGTACCAAGAGCGAACTAGCGCAAGTGCGACGGTGAGACGCGCTCGTAATTTTCATTGCTTTCACAGTGGGTTTTTTTTTTGAAGTATGGATCCCAAACTACTTGAAAATCATAGAGCAGTGTATATAGTGTTAATATCTGGATGTGGTAATCATATTACGGGTTGTCGGGAAGTGTAAAGTGGAGACTTCGTTACCCAACTTTAGAGGTCTCCACAAGTCCTGCGGTAACCGACGAAGGCTCAACAAACATTCCAGGAGAAAGCTGAAGGTATGTGCCATAAGCATATTTAATTTTAATATTCTAGGACTAATAACTGATTTTTGGCAAATATTTTCTGAGAGTCTGTCGGAGCCCGAATAACCCGAATAACCCCGCGGTTTACATTGGTAAACATGCCCACGGTGTTGGGGTTAAACTCTCGGGTCAGTATGATAAAGTTTTGGAAATCCAGAACCATAGGCAAAAATGTGTTTATGAAATATTGTGAAAAATTACAAAAGAGGAGAAAAAAAATCTTCATAAGTTTTGCTTAGTTATAGTTATAATTTGTGTTCCTCCAGCTTTATTTGTTCATAAACTATTGCCATGACTCTTTGTGAGGTCAAAATACCAAACAAATTATCACCATACAGAATTAGAGTTTGTCTTCTCCGGATAATAAGTAATTGTTTTAAGTAATTACATCACATGGAAGTCACTGCTGTAAATGGTCGAGAATAAATACAGTTGACAGCAGCACTAGCGAGACCCCTACGTTCTACTGTTACCTTCAGTCCGCTGACACTTGACTTTTCAACCATGCAATATCCAAGCAATGTCATTCAGGTCTGGAGAGATTTTCCAAACAGGTGAGGACGGATTGGTCATCCATTTACCCCTTCATGACAAGAGATCTGCCTAAAGCCGAACAGTGTCGTCTGAGGAAACGTGAATAAATGAAACAAATGCATTCGAGGGCCGAATGCTAATCGCCCGCCAAAATATGTCGTTGGATAAGGAACAAATTACCCACAATATAAATTTGAAGACGCACGAAACTCTAAGGAATGCAGTCACCGCGTTTTGCAAAAAAGCCCGTCGATATATAAAAACATATGGCGGCTGACATTCAGCCGTCATTGATCAAGTCCACACCAGAAGTAATAGTCTTCTGCACATCCACAGACACACAGACGCTACAAAATAAGTTCTCTCTCCACCTTGCTAAAGGCGGACGATAATGAGATTTAAGAAACAGCCCCTGGGTGATAATCATCTTTATCTACCGGTGGCCGAGTCGGTAGAAAGGTATCCACGTATCCCAGTGGATGCGGGTTCAAATCCCTGCTGAGGCAGGGAATACTTAATGGATTTGAATTTCGTTAAAAAGTAGACTTTACTGATCTGCTGACAGACCCGCTAACATGTTGAAACGACAACATCGCTAATACCAGTACACCAGTCCTGTGTGAGACAGCCTTAGCATGTTTTAAATATGGATGGCGGATGTTAGCGCCGAAGTGGTGACATGTGAAGGTGTATGGAGCAGTACGTAGAGGGACTGCTGGACTTCAAGAAACGGGATCTGGTGCTTACACCCTGATTTGGACACATTTTAAAAAATCATGATAATAAATTATCTTACTTGAAAGAGTAACGTAAGACGATGTATAATATATGGAAAGTAAAGAACAGTGCATTAGTTATTTTTTTGTACTGCAAATATATGCGACAAAAGATTTACGTACATTAAAAGAATCAAAGTTATTCATGCAAGCATCCCAGTAACTTTAATTATTATATGGCAGTCAACGTATCTTCGAAATACCAAAAAAATATGTAACAAGTCATCACCCATTCCCCCACTAATATCTTCAGACGGTAACAGTACAAATGACTCACGTGGTAAAGCGAATATCCTTACTAGTACATTTGCAAGAATTGCTACGTTACAAGAAGTCAGCTAGAACGTCCCAGTACTAGAACTTGACTCTCCCGAAATTGCTCCACCTAAAATACAGACAAGATACATACAATCCATCCTAGACAATTCACTAACCAACAAAGCTCCAGGCCCAGGTCGAATTCCTCCAATTGTTTTGAAAAAGTGCTCCCCAGAACTTGCTTCTGTTCTAGCTAAATTATTCAGGCTATGCTTAGGTACTTCTTCATTCCCTAATTCTTGGAAAGAACCCAATATCAACCAGTTTTGAAAAAAGGAAGTTCCTCTGACCCCTCTGATTACAGACCAATATCAATCAGGTCTTCTCTTGGTAAAGTATTTGAAATTGCATTGAATAAGCACATAATTAAACATACTGAATTCAACAGCTTAATTAGTGATAGGCATATGGTTTTCGCCACTAAAGATCCACTATTGATCTACTCAGTCTCCTGACTCACACCATCCATCAATCAGTTGACCAACATGGAGAAACTGATGCAGTAGCCTTTGATATTTCTAAAGCTTTTGACAGAATGTGGCACCATTCCATGCTATATAAACTCCCTTGCCATGGACTAATATCGTTTGTTTTTCTGATTTCCTCATATTTCAGCGACAGAAATATAGAAGTAGATGATGTATATTCAAATATCCTTCAATGACCAACTGTGTGCGACAAGGATCAGTTCTGGCTCGAACCCTATTCGTAATTCATATTAATGATCTCTTATCTATCACTCATAATCAATTCATTCGTATGCAGATGACTCAACACTTCATAGTTCATTCACTCTTAAACTCCCATTCACAAAATTTAATCTCTCTAAGTCACAACTCAGTACAGCCATCTCCATAAATCAAGACTTATCTAGGATGACTGAATGGGGACAAAATAACCTTGTCTTATTTAATGCTAGTAAAACCAAATATATGCAGTTTACTAATAGACAGATAGTGTCAGATTCCTATATTAGCTTCAGGGCTACTAATATTCCTATCTCCAAAAGGATCGAAATTCTCGGTGTTTCACTTAATAATGCCCTCACCTGGACCTCTCACGTCAGATCACTTGCTAAAGCTTCCTCAGAGAAACTTGGAATATTGTAAAAAGTTCGTAGTTTCTTTACTGATGAGCAGTTAGCTATAGTTTATAAGAATCATGTGCGCTCTCCGCTGGAATACTGCTCACCATTGTGGAATGGAAGGAGACAGGTTGCACTAAAACAATTAGACAGAATCAGAATAAAGCTCTTAGAATTATCAGTAACCTTGATATTACAAACAGACTTCCTCCCCTACTGGTAAGAAGGAATATTACGTACCTTCCATTATTTTACAGTTACTTTTATGGACCCCCCTGGGGGTAGTTTTTTTTTTTTTTTTTTCCAAGAATACTTCCCCAGTATCCCTGCTTGTCGTACAAGGCGACTAAAAGGGTTGGCGGAGGGTTAGTGCCCTTCCTCGGAAAACAACTAACTAAAAACACGAACAAGAAGCCTTGGACAAAGACTGACCAAAAGATGACGACCAAGGACCGGACAAAGGACATGGTAATTGCAACATGGAATGTAAGAGCTGCGGATGATGAGGTGAAAGAGAGAGAGATTGCCCAGGTGCTTGAGGGTGCGAAATCTCATGTATGTGGAGTAACCGAAACTAAATGAGGAGGTGAGAGTGTGAGAGAATGGGAGTATGCACGGGGTATATGTGCAGGAGTAGGTGAGAATGAGAGGGCAAAAGAAGGAGTGTGTATAGCTGTGAGTAAAAGATGGAAGAAGAACATAAGAGAGTATGGATCAGTTGGGTCAAGGATTGTGTGAAAGTTGGAATACAAATGTGGGCGATTGTGTGCGTGTATGCACCAACGCAAGATCGTGCAAGCAGAGTTGAGAGAAGAGTTCTGGACAAATGAGGGAGTGTGCATGGAAAAGTTTGGAAGGAATGAGAGAGTGTTTTTGATCGGTGATATGAATGGTAAAGTAGGGAACGTGAAGGTGGATGGAATAATTGGTGAGTGGGGTGTGCCTGCTGAGATAGATGTGAATGGCAGTGCGTTAGTGGACATTTATGCTGGGAGGGGGTTGGTGATAGCCATTACCCTCTTCAGGCATAAAATGATCCACAGGTATATATGGCGAGTGATGAGAAGGGTGGGTGGTGAACTGAATGAAAGGAAGGCAATGATTGATTATGTGTGTGTGGATGAAAGGATGCGGAGATGTGTAATGGATGCAAGAGCTTATAGAGGTTGAGGGAGTGGACTTTCTGACCACTACTTGATGGTGGCCAGAATCAAGATCCAAAGAAGATGGAGAAATAGAAGAAGGGAAGGACGGGAAGAAGGAGTATTTGCAAGGAGAGTGGAAATGCTACAAGAGGATGAGAAAAAGGCAGAATATAAGAAAGAAGTGGAGGAACGTTAGGGCAAATATGCATTGGAGTAGATGGGGGACGTGGAAGGTGTGTGCAGGATATTCACAGAAGAAATTTGTGCAGCATGTGATGTGGTGTGTGGGATGAAGAGAAGACAGAGGGGGGTGCAAGGAACAGCGTGGTGGAATGAAGAGGTGAGACAGGCTGTGGGACAAAAGAAGAAAGAATACAATGAATGGATGAGAAATAGGGGCGTGGAAGAAGTTGAGAGGTGGAAGAGAGAGTTATATGTAGAAAGAAAGAGAGAGGTGAAAAGATTAGTAAGAGAGAGTAAAAAGAGAATGGATGAGGAATTTGGAAGGAATTTGAGTGTAAAGTGGAGGGACTGTAAGAAAATGTTCTGGAAAGGGGTGAAGAGAGTAAGACAAGGTGGAAGCGAAGTTAGTAGGGGAGTGAAAGATAAAAATGGTAGATTACTAGTGGAGAAGGGAGAAATAGTGTGCAAACGGAGAGAACACTTTAAGGAATTGTTGAACATAGAGGATGGAAGTAATGCGAGTATAAGTGGCTGGGGAATGGCTGGAAGAAGGAGGGAGGTGAGAAGACAGGAAGCAATCAGTAGGAGAGAAGTTGTGGAAGCAATGAAGAAAGTTAAATTGGGGAAAGCCCCAGGAATTGATGGAGTGTGTGGTGAAATGCCGAAGTATGGGGGAGAGATAGTAGTAGAATGGATATGGAAGGTGTGCAGATTGGCCTTGGAGGAAGGTAGAGTCCCGGAGGATTGGAAGTCAGGTATAATTATTCCCTTGTACAAAGGAAAAGGGGAAAAAGAAGTGTGTGGTAATCATAGGGGCATTTGTCTTCTTAGTATAAAAGGACAAGTGTATGGTAGGATACTTACTGACAGTTAGATAAAGAACAAAGGAATTAGTTGGAGAAGAACAGGAAGGCTTTAGGAAGGGAAGAGGTTGTGTAGATCAGATATTCATTCGTAGATCTTTAGTAGAAAAGTTTCTAGAGAAGGGAAAGAAGTTGTATGCTGCCTTCATGGATTTGGAGAAAGCATATGACAGGGTGGATAGACAAGGATTGTGGAAAGTATTAAGAACATATGGAGTAAATGGAAATTTTTTGAATCCTATGAAGAGTATGTATGATGGTGCTAAGGCTGCAGTGCGTGTTGATGATGAACTTAGTGAATCTTTCTCTTTGAAGGTTGGGTTGAAACAGGGATGTGTCATGTCTCCACGGTTGTTCAATCTGTACATGGATGGCGTAATAAAAGAGGTACAAGGTAGGGTAGTGGATGTTGGAGTGGTGAGAGAAGGTAGTGTTTCGGAACTCCCTGTACTGTTGTTTGCAGATGATACTGTGTTGTTGAGTGAAGACGAAGGGGAGCTGCAGGGCTTGGTGGATGAGTTTGGGAGAGTGTGTAAGAAACAGAATCTAAAGGTGAATGTAGGGAAGAGTAAAGTGATGGTCTTTGAGAGAGGTGAAGTCAGTGAATGTACAGTGAGGTTGGATGGTGAGGAATTGGAAAATGTGAGTACGTTTAAGTATTTGGGTAGTGTGATGAGTAAGGATGGAGGTTTGGAGGGTGAAGTGCTTGAAAGGGTACAGCAGGGAAGAAGGGTTGCTGGTTCTTTGAAAGCAGTGATAAGAAAGAGGGAAGTGAGCATGGAAGTGAAAAAGTTACTACATGACAGTATTGTGATACCAACTCTAACGTATGGAAGTGAAGCTTGGACGTTGTTGGAAGGACACAAGTCAAGAGTGAGAGCAGTGGAAATGAGTTATTTAAGACGAGCCTGTGAAGTGACATAGAGAGACAGGCTGACAAATGAGGATATAAAGGAGCGTTGTGGTGTGGATGTGGATGTGATAGGAAGTGTTAGGAGGAATACACTGGGGTGGTTTGGCCATATGGAGAGGATGGAGGGTGAAAGACTGACGAAGAGAGTGTATGTGAGTAAGGTGGAAGGAGGGAGAGGGAGGGGGAGGCTGAGGATGAGATGGAGGGATGGATTGAAGAGGTATATGAGTGAGGGGGGTGTGAGTTGGGAGCAGGGCAATGAATTGGCGAGGGACAGGGCGACGTGGAGGCGATTTGTTTGTGGCCACCCCGAACGTGATTGAGGCCTCTGGCAATAGACAGATAGATAGACTTTTATGGCAAATGCTCAGACGAAGTTGTATCCATTATGCCACCTCTCCACGCCTTCCACTGTGCTACACGGGCATCTGGTAGCCCTCGTGACTGGAAAGTCACACTGCCATATTGCAGAACTTCCGCCTATCGGAAATCTTTTATTCCCTGAACTGTATCTCTTTGCAACTCGCTTCCCCAGAGTTGTTTCCCCCTAAACTTCAACCTACAGCTGTTCAAGCACAACTGTTACAGATTTTTATGAATCGAGGACAACAGTAATTCTGTGTATGGATTTTTTTTCGTCATTTATTTTTCCTTTCTCCCTTCTGTTATTTATTTAAAAAAGTATCCTTGTAAGTAAAACCAACTCACTTCATCTTCAGGGCTGCGTTGAGTTCGTCCATGTCATCTCCCTCGACCATCATCCTTCCAATTTCTCTAAAGGCACTTGATTCAGAGTTTAAATAGAACTTCGTGTATGTACCATTAGAAGATCTTACTGTCATCCTGTAACATGTACAAATAAAAATTGTTTAATTAGTATTACTACTGAGGCCCCTAGAATAATGTAACACCAAAACTTAACTTCGAGATATATTTATTTTTTTTTTACTTTAAAATTGGCCTAAAATTGCCATATTTACATCTCGAATGCTAACTTATGACAATTAATTAAAGCCAAGATATGGTGCTAGTCAAGAAGAAGTGCTGTGGAAAGAAAGCAAGAAGTATTGTCTCTTGCTGCCACTGAATTTCGTGAAATAAGATTTTTTTTAAAAATGGGGCAAGTTAAATTGAAAGACCTATAGAGCTATAGTGTTTTTATTTGGTCTTTCTGTCTACCGTTTATTACAGCACATTCCTTGCATTTACCCTATTGTAGTATAGGAATAATAAAAATAAAGTTACATAACTGTCTGAATATATGATAAGCAATGAACTGAATAATTTCCAAAGTGCTACAGTATGTGTGGATCTAGTCCACGTATTAAGGCAGACAGTGGAGGAAGCATAAGCGAAAGGCAGTACGGCAGTGATGTCTCTGGAAAACAATGCATGTGGAAGTGAATAAGCTTACGAGAGCGGTGAGCACAAAAGTAAAGAAAAAAAAAAAGTAAACCCGGATGATGTATTACGTGGTACTTGAGAACACCATTTATTGAATCTTTCAGTGTTGCCCTGCTTCTGAACAATCAAGGCTGAAAGTACCGTATCGAAGGATTTGAATAAAACACCCGCTGCTGTGTGAAAGCTAACTCACTGTGTGATGTGTTAGTGAATGAGGGGAAAAATAGAACTGGGGGTTTAAGATCTTTGATGCAGTGATAGAGCATAACCAAAGGGCCCAGCATTAACTTACGTTTCAATTTCATCCAACACCTTTGCATCCAAACGTTTGTTCTTCGATATCTCACCTGTCAACTACTTTGACCAGCTCCTCAACTGTCTCTGGTCTGGGTGGCATCCTTGGGAGGGTGAGGGAAGCCATGAGGCTGGCTCGATATGCTGTGCCCACCACCACACTGAAGAACAACCAAGTGCCGACCAGGATGTGGTTGGACTGGCTGGTTGAGAGGCGTCCGTACAGTCCCTGGCCCAACAGGGTGCCCACAGACTCCACCACCACCGACCCAGTACTCAGCACTCCATGCCGCGTTTGCCACGTTTTTCTGCTCGTAATCTGTAAAACATACATATACAGTGATATACGTACAGTCGTCGCCATAAATCATCACCTATCCTCCTGTACCCCGTGCCTCAGGCTGGCTCCTTTATGCGCGGCAAGTCACACTGGAGTAAGAGGTGCTGAGAGGGAGGGGCCAGAGAGAGAAGGGAGGGTGGGTGGAGGTACGAGCGATGGTGCTTGGGTGGAGTGAGGGAGGGGAGGGAGGGTAGGTAGGGGAGGGAGAATGAAATGCGAAGTTGTGGTCACATAATTTGTCTATTTTCTTTCATTCAGGGCATCATATAAAGGAGTTACTGTTCGGTTAATAAAGCTGCATTACACCCTGTATAGCGGCGTCAGATAACAAACATTAGATAGGTGGTGATAATCAAGGACTGGCTAGTGAGAGAAGTATACTGACATGACAGATCAAATATTAGTGAGGAGCCATCGAGATTGTGGGGGGCCGTGGGCCCAGACTGTCAACGTGTGGAAACCAGAGAACTAAAGGACACGGGCCAGCCTCCTGGAACACACCAAGGACGAGTGTGAGCTGTTCAGACGAAACCAGCAAACCATCAACAACATTGTTTCCCCGGTGCCGCGAAGCCTGCATGAGGTTTTTAAGGCAGGAGGCCACGGCACTACTTGGTTGCTTTGGCTTGACCAGTGTCGGTAAACATTGACAGATATATTTTCGGAGCTTGGGTAGGATTTTGTTTCATTTTCCCTTTAACAGATTATGAGAGATACCGTTATCATATCCACCCATGAGCACAGACAACAAATTAATTTACCTTTTATGCACAGTTATTTTAAATAGCCTTTTAATAATGAGATGTCATTAAATAAATATTGAATTGACATGATGATGACACTATAGAGGGAGTGTATACCGCGAGGGTGATCATATTTACTGTGGACACAGCGATGTCAAAGGATGCATATAATGTTTAGTTCCAAAATATTAATGACATGTAAGCGAAGCGGACGTTTCTTACACAAACAATACGAAAGTCAGAGCCATCCAGATTCCATTCTACGTCTGAAGTCAAAATACACGGATAAACAAAAATATCTGGATCTGCACTAATGTTTGATCTGTCTTGTCAGTATATTTCTCTCACGAGCCAGTCCTTGATATCACCACCTATCTAAAGTTTGTTATCTGATGCCGCTATACAAAGTGTAATGCAGCTTTATCTACCTAACAGTAACTCCTTTATATGATGCCTTGAATGAAAGAAAATAGACAAATTATGTGGCCACAACTGCGCATTTCAATCCCCCCCCCCTTCCTACCCTCCCTCCCCTCCCTCACTCCACCCTAGCACCATCACTCGTACCTCCACCCGCCTTCCCTTCTCTCTCTGGCCCCTCCTTCTCACCCCCTCTTACTCCAGTGTGACTTGCCGCTCATAAAGGAACCAGTCTGAAGCACGGGGTACAGGAGGATAGGTGATTATTTATGGCCACGACCGTACATATACAATGATGTGAATGTGTAGCTGTTTCATTATTGTGTCATAGGAGCGAGCAGTGATGTTTCGGACAGTGGAATGGTTTTGATAATACGAGCCATGATAGAAAGTGCACCTCCTCGCATCTGCTACCGTCAGGAAGACACACAATTCTAATGAGGTCATTCGAACATTTTTTTTTTTTTTTTTTTTTTTTGCCAGCTGCTTGGTGTGTCCAGTTTCGTAAAGTAAATTTGATCTTTTTCTGCATTTCTTAATGTAATTTTTCGGCTACATATAGCACGCTGTAAAAGAGTGAAAATGTCATGGAATAGTCAGATATTGGTCATAGTGAGGGTATGATTTATTATTCATTATTTTAGAGTTCATTTGATTAGGAATGGCTAAAGTTCTTTCTTCGTCGAAAAAGGCAGACCAAATTAAAACTGTATGAAAGCAAAATTAATTAATAATTCCATGTTGTGGTTTCAAGAAATCAACAAGTGTGAAGTAGCCCACCACTTACATGACAGTGGTGGCTGTAGTATATATAGGCTCGGGGTGGCAGTAACAATCCGAATCCATTCTTTACTCATCTATACCATAAATATGTATTCCAGCAAAGTGTTTAAGGATATGTTGTATAAAAACAGCAATATATATTCTTTAATTTCTTATTGCATGAGTCAGACATCATCCAAGAAGAGTCGTTATACTTATAGCTTTAAAATGTAACTAATATTTTTCCATTACACTTCTTTATCGCTCGCTCTGATTTTCACCTGTGAGTCTCCTGTTAAACACTCACTTGAACCTATCGTCTGGAGTTAACTGGAAAAGATAATAAAATTAACCTGACCAAGGGAGTGTTCATGGTACCAGAATAAGCAACTGTCTCCATTGACACATTCACCTAAATAAAAATCATATACTGTTGGCTCATGTGATATAAAAGGGAAGAACAAGAAAACGCGACCATGAGAGGGTTAAATGCATCATTGTCCTCGGTGAGTATAAAACAATAAAGAACAATGGCAACAGACATATTTGGCACCATACGGGACTTCGCTAAACTGAAGAACAATATTGTGCTTCGCTAGAGTAAAGCACATTTGTGTAAAAATCCTGAAAGAGCTAAACAGAAGCACCTGCCTGGTGAAATATATTTACGTGTGTGACTAACACTGGAAGACTGCCTCGGGCTCCTAATTGAGAATGTCCCACGTCTAACTTAATTATGATGACAAACAACAACCACAACAATCACAACAACAACAACACCAACAGTAATAATAATAATAATAATAATAATAATAATAATAATAACATAAGGAACCGTTTTCTGCTGCCTGTTATTACTAATACTGGATGTGCCCGTGCCTGACCACTTGCATGTTTACCTTGACAAGTGTGAAGCAGACAGTCAGCGTACAAGCCAAGACACCGATCCACACTTGGCCACTTAATGGGTAGCAGAAGCTCAGCCAACTGGGTGTTATGACCGGCGTGGCCATGGCGAATTTAAGAGCAACTTGATCATAAGCGAAAGTGAAATCCCATCTGGAAACATTGTTAGAAATAAGGAGGCTATATTTGTAGATTTTATAGCCATTTGTTACATCCAACCATAGGAAAGAATTTATTGTCTAACAACAATAATAATAATAATAATAATAATAATAATAATAATAATAACAATAAGTTTTAATAATAATAATAATATCAATAATAACAATAATAATAATAAGTAAGAATGAAAGTAAAGCATTCGGAATCCGAATGCTAATTGCCCACCAGAATATGCTGTTGGCCAAGTCCAAGATTTTGGCCATATCTTGATATTCTGAAGGTATCATGTTGATAGCTCAAGCCGTTTATGAGATATTATTGTGCCACAGGAGGGCTGTAAATAATACTTGATTTTTGGCAGCCATGTTTCTGACCTGAACCTTGACCCCGAGTGCCCATTTTCCAACTCGGCCAAGATTTTGGCCATATCTTGAAACCCTGAAGGATTCATGTTGATATCTCAAGCCGTTCATGAGATATAATGATGCTAAAGGGGGTGATAAAAAGTAGTTGACCTTTGGCAGCCATTTTGGTGACCTTGACCTTGACCCCGTTTGGCGACTTTTGAACTCGGCCAAGATTTTGGCCATATCTTGAGGCCCTGAAGGTTTCATGTTGATAGCTCAAACCATTCATGAGGTATAATGGGAAAACACACACACACACACACACACACACACACACACACACACACACACACGCACACACGCGCGCGAGCGCTGAGTCAGGGAAAAACATTATTGCTCCACTTTGTAAGGTGGGCGATAACTAAAGGCCCTCCTAACGGGGGAATCACACCAGCCGCAAGCCAATACATATCTAGCGCGGCTTGAAATATGACCTTGACCTTGACCTACTTTCACCAATTTCTAACTCGTCGGTTTTCATCCCTTCTACACACCCGTAAAATTTTGTGATGATATCTTGAGCGGTTGCGAATTTATCATGGAAACAGACACACAGAGCATGACCTACTTTCACCAATTTCGAACTCGTTATCGATTTTTTATCTACTACTGACCTGTAAAATTTTGTCATGATATCTTGAGCGGTTGCGAAGTTATCGTGCCAACAGAAACACAGACAGACGGACAAAGACTGACAGATTGAAATACCAACTTTGCTATCGCAGCTAGTAATATTAATAATAATATTAATATTATTATTACTACAGCTGAAACTGAAGTCCCATCTGGAAACTACCGGAATATTAACAGATTTTTTACATCTCCAGGTTCATCATCTTCTCATGGCTCCATGCATACCTTCCAGATCATTTCCTTTACCATCGAACATTGTCAGATTACAAGAAGCTACGGTATATTATTTACAATCCATCATCATCTTCCCATCCATCTATCCTTCCAAGTTCTGTTTATTATGTTGGGAAGACGAAAATAACCAAGAATTAGTAGCAGGTAAAATATTTTTTTCATAGATGAATCAATAGTCCTTCTTGGACGCACTACCAGACTGTAACATGTTGGTACTAACATTTTTTTTTTTTTTTTTTCATCGGCTGAAATAAGATTCTTTTTAAAAGATGAGTTAACCGAGCCAGTTTCTAACCTCTTCATTATGGGATGGACTTTCTTAGGATTACTGATGTTGCTTAGTAACATAAGTGAACCAAAAGAAGTGTCATTATTGTGAACATGCAAAAGAAGGCAATATATACAGAATTCAGTTCCACATTTGTAGGCAGTCATTAGAAGAATGACCTTGACTTCCGTGCACTGACAGGTTCATTTTCTAGTTACTCCACCATAGTAACAAAAGCAAATTTCAAAAATAATTTTCCTCATCACTTACGTTATCTGTAATTAATAAGACATTAGGTAGTTTCAAATTAGATAGGCTATCTCTATCTTTTGACAATGTATAGCTTTTCTTTGCTGCATAAAACTATGTGGAATTGAACTGGATTATCAATAACAACAGTGAACACTGCAGTGCAAAGGTTACCCTTAGCTTAGAATCTCACCTCTCTAGATCTTCTAGAATAACACCATGCATCATTGTTGCCATGAATATTTTACGAACCTGCATCTGATCTGTCACCTGCAAGTAAATGTAACATTAAAATACAGAAATGAAAGCCCCAGTTCATATATATATATCTATATATCTATATATCTATCTATATATATATATATATATATATATATATATATATATATATATATATATATATATATATATATATATATATATATATTCTCGTGTCATTTCCACCATAAACTCTTTCCGGGAAATGTTTCGAACTAAAAGTTATGATGTTGCATTCCTTAAATCTTAACAACAAGATGCCCTTCCTAATTTGAAAGAAACTGATCATTTTGGTGCATAATAAAGTACGAGCCAAAGGCTCCAAGCATAATAATGTATTGTTCTTCCTAGGAAGAACGAAATAATTTCATGTTTATTTCGAGATGTCTGGACTGGACACATAGTTTAAAAGTTTTGAGGTCATAGGCAGTGTGAAATACAGAATGATGACAGTTCCTGATTTGATCATTTTTATACATGAGGACCAAGAAAACTTTGTAACCCTTACAAACAGGAGAGGGGACTAGAGTTCTCTGCTTGGCGGATGTTATATGGCTTCCGTTATTGGGGAGGGACAGATCTATCTATCTATCTATTGCCAGACGCCTCAATCCCGTTCGGGGTGGCCACAAACAAATCGCCTCCACGTCGCCCTGTCCCCCGCCATTTCACTGCCCCGCTCCCAACTCACACACCCCTCTCTCATAAACCTCTCCACCCAATCCCTCCATCTCATCCTCGGCCTCCCCCTTCCTCTTCCCCCCTAAACCTTACTCACATACACTCTCTTCGTCAGTCTTTCACCTCCATCCTCTCCATATGGCCAAACCACCTCAGTGTATTCCTCCTAACGCTTCCTATCACATCCACATCCACACCACAACGCTCCTTTATATCCTCATTTGTCAGCCTGTCTCTCCATGTGACTCCACAGGCTCCTCTTAAATAACTCATTTCCACTGCTCTCACTCTTGACTTGTGTCCTTCCAGCAACGTCCAAGCTTCACTTCCATTCGTTAGAGTTGGTACCACAATACTGTCATGTAGTAACTTTTTCACTTCTATGCTCACTTCCCTGCTTCTTATCACTGCTTCCAAGGAACCAGCAACCTTTCTTCCCTGCTTTACCCTTTCAAGCACTTAACCCTCCAAACCTCCATCCTTACTCATCACACTACCCAAGTACTTAAACGTACTCATATTTTCCAATTCCTCAACATCCAACCTCGCTCTACATTCACTGACTTCACCTTTCTCGAAGGCCATCACATTACTCTTCCCTACATTCACCTTTATATTCCGTTTCTTACACACTCTGCCAAACTCATCCACCAAGCCTTGCAGCTCTCCTTCGTCTTCACTCAACAACACAGTATCATCTGCAAACAACAGTACAGGGAGTTTCCAAATACTACCCACTCTCACCATGGCCACTCCAACATCCACTTCCCTACCTTGTACCCCTTTTATTACCCCATCCATGTACAGATTGAACAACCATGGAGACATGACACATCCCTGTTTCAATCCAACCTTCTCTCTATCTATCAATTGCCAGACGCCATAATCCCGTAAGGGATGGTCATTTGAATCTGAGTTATTTGTTCAAAGAGAAAAATTCACTCAGTTCACTATCCACACGCACTCCAGCCTTAGCACCATCATACATACTCTTCACAGCATTCAACAACTTCCCATCTACTCCTTATATTCTTAATACTTTCCACAATCCTTGTCTATCCACTTTTTCATATGCTTTCTCCAAATCCATGAAAGCCGCATACAACTTCTTTCTTTTCTCTAGAAACTTTTCCACTAAAGATCTAAGAATGAATATCTGATCTACACAACCTCTTCCCTTCCTAAAGCCTCCCTGTTCTTCTCCAACTAATTCCTCCGTTCCTTCTCTAACTCTGTCAATAAGTATCCTACCATACACTTTTCCTATTATACTAAGAAGACAGATGCCCCTATGATTACCACTCACTTCTTTTTCCCCTTTTCCTTTGTATAAGGGAATAATTATACTTGACTTCCAATCCTCCGGGACTCTACCTTCCTCCAAGGCCAATCTGCACATCTTCCACATCCATTCTACTACTATCTCTCCCCCATGCTTCAGCATTTCACCACACACTCCATCAAATCCTGGGGCTTTCCCCAATTTAACTTTCTTCATTGCTTCCATAACTTCTACTGATTTCTTCCTGTCTTCTCACCTGCCTCCTTCTCCCAGCCATTCCCCAGCCACTTATACTCGCATTACTTCCATCCTCTATGTTCAACAATTCCTTAAAGTGTTCTCTCCATCTGCTCACATTTTCTTCCTTCTCCACTGGTAATCTACCATTTTTTTCTTTCACTCCCCTGCTAACTTCACTTCCACCCTGTCTTACTCTTTTCACCTCTTTCCAGAACATTTTCTTACAGTCCCTCCACTTTACACTCAAGTTCCTTCCAAATTTCTTGTCCGCTCTCTTCTTACTCTCTCTTACTAATCTTTTCACCTCCCTCTTTCTTTCTACATATAACTCTCTCATCCACCTCTCAAATTCTTCCACGCCCCTATTTCTCATCCATTCATTGTATACTTTCTTCTTTTGTGCCACAGCCTGTCGCACCTCTTCATTCCACCACGCTGTTCCTTGCACACTCCTCCGTCTTCTCTTCGTCCCACACACCACATCACATGCTGCACATATTTCTTCTGTAAATATCCTGCACACACCTTTCACGTCCCCCATCTGTTCTAATTCATATTTGCCCAATCGTTCCTCCACTTCTCTCTTATAACCTTTCCACTCTCCTTTCATATACCCCTTCTTCCCGTCCTTCCCTTCTTCTATTTCCCCATCCTAATTGGATCTTGATTCTGGCCACCACCAAGTAGTGGTCAGAAGGTCCACTCCCTCAACCTCTATAAACTCTTGCATCCAATATACATCTTCGCATCCTTTCATTCACACACACATAATCAATCATTGCCTTCCTTTCATTCAGTTCACCACCTATCCTTCTCATCACTCGTCATGTATACCTGTGGATCATTTTGTGCCTGAAGAGGGTATTGGCTATCACCAACCCCCTCCCAGCACAAATATCCACTAACGCACTGCCATTCTCATCTATCTCAGCAGACACACTCCACTCACCAACTATTCCATCCACCTTCACATTCCCTACTTTACCACTCATATCACCGATCAAAAATACTCTCTCATTCCTTCCAAACTTTTCCATCCACACTTCCACATTTGTCCAGAACTCTTCTCTCACTCTGCTTCCACGATCTTGCGTTGGCGCATACACACACACACAATCGCCCACATTTGTATTCCAACTTTCAATCTCACCCACACAATCCTTGACCCAACTGATCCATACTCTCTTATGCTCTTCTTCCATCTTTTACTCACAACTATACATACTCCTTCTTTTGCCCTATCATTCTCACCTACTCCTGCACATATACCCCATCCATACTCCCATGCTCTCACACTCTCACCTCTCAATTTCGTTTCAGTTATTCCGCATACATCAACTTTCGCACCCTCAAGCACCTGGACAATCTCTCTCTCTTTCACCTCATCATTCGCTTCCCTTACATTCCACGTTCCGATTACCATGTCCTTTGTCCGGTCCTTGGTCGTCATCTTTTGGTCAGTCCTTGTCCGAAGCTTATTGTTTGTCTTTTTAGTTAATTGTTTTCCGGGGAGGGGCACTAACCCTCCGCCAACCCTTTTAGTCGCCTTTTACGACAAGCAGGGATACTGGGGGAGTGTTCTTGAAAAAAAAAAAAAAAAACTATCCCCGGGAGGGGTTTCACTTTTACCATAAACTGTTTCCGGGAAATGTTTTGAACTAAAAGTTATGATGTTGCATTCCTTAAATCTTATCAACAAGATGCCCTTCCTAATTTGAAACTGATCATTTTAGTGCATAATAAAGTACGAGCCAAAGGCTCCAAGCATAGTAATGTATTGTTCTTCCTACTAAGAATGAAAAAAATTCGTCACGTTTATTTCGAGATGTCTGGACTGGACACATAGTTTAAAAGTTTAGAGGTCATAGGCAGTGTGAAATACAGAATGATGACAGTTCCTGATCTGATCATTTTTATACATGAGGACTGAGAAAACCTGGTAACCCTTGCAAACAGGAAAGGGGACTAGGGTTCACTGCTTGGCGGATGTTATATGGCTTCCGTTACTGGGAAGGGACAGAGGCATTCACTTCAGAGGAGTAATGGTCTTTGAAATGTCAGTAAAATATGGCAGGATATGCAACGCTTCAGTGAAGTGCGAGAAGCATGATGCCACAAAGAAGCAGGGGGATGACAGGAAGTTATTCCTTTACCTCCACTGTGTTTTGAATACGAGAGAGAGAGAGAGAGAGAGAGAGAGAGAGAGAGAGAGAGAGAGAGAGAGAGAGAGAGAGAGAGAACTCCTTACTCAGTCAAACTTATCCCTTGGACAAAGCCAGCAAACTGTCCAGGGATAATGGACCAGGTATTGCAATTTTTATATTTTCTAGTTTTACCAGTTAGGGAATAAATAGTCAGAACGAAACATAAATTATTGTCTTCGGTACCAAACTTTTTGAAAACAAATATAATAAGATCCTGTAAATAATAAATTTAATAACATCGTGTAAATAATGAGATATATATATCAAAACAGAGGTAGAGTCGGAAGAAACCCATCGGTGCATATCAAATCAAGAAAAACGACGTCACTCACAAACAGCGGTGCACTGTGGTTGAAATTATCTATGTACATACGGAGGGTTCATAAAAGACACCAAATAGGATATCCCTGGGTTTATCATGCAGTTTTAGGTGGCACTGACGAGACCGATGCCAGCGACAGTTTGTACTGTATGTTTCACTGATCGACATCGATCATCACTGAGGGCAGTGGAAAGGTTTAAGTGCTGTTTCAGTATGATTACACATTTCATCTAGGGTGATACTGTAAAACACTGATATACTGGAGCTGAATTGAGTTTGAACATCACCTTAAAAGAGATGACATGTTATTTGAAATTAAGTTTCTGGCAGTAGCAGCCAAACTGTGAGCAAAACCAAACCTTTGCAGTGAATACATTCTGAATATTAATTTTGTGGAAAACAATGCAGTTTCTGTAGAGATCATACTTTAAATAATCCCTAAGATATCACATAAGAAAAAGAATGGGCTACTAAATATTACAAAACGATGCTGATATTAAAATCCGATGTAATATTCAAATAAATTACAACAGCAACAGGTAGTTACAGCAAAAGTTTGAATGTAGACTAGTATATAATTCTCACCTCGTTCCACCTGCGTGAAGGAAGGACACGGAAAGTAAAATTCAGGGTCTGGGCAACCACAACCAGCTGGTTGTAGTCAGTGCCTGAGTACCTGGTGGTGTTGCCCTCGATGGACTCTCTCCAGTAGGGTTCATATGTTATCGCCATCACGTTTATCGTCGCGCCATAGAAACTGCCAAAAATAATCTAATATTCTGATCGGACTGAAGTTGTAGTGCAACATTAGGTGGAAGTGATTTTTTTTCAGCCTATGATAATCCTGTAGGAATAAAGGCCATTGCGTAATATTCAGAGCAAGTACAGGTACTCTGTGACAAATTTTTATCATTATTACTGGATTATTAACATTACTTTCATTTCAGTAATTGTTTCTCGGCTCGTTGTTCTCTTTGATTACATTGTCCATAACATGTATACTGTCAGCTACAAATTATGTTTTACACTAATATGCTCTAGATTTTCAATCTTTCACAACATATTTCACACACCTCAGATGCAGAACAATACAAAACTGTGGCTCTACTTCATTTCCGTAACACTTTCTCATGACTAGCACCATATTCTAGTGTTAATCTCTTGTTAAACCCATTCAAGATGAAGAGATGACAGTTTTAAGCCAGGTTAGAATGAAATGAGTAAAGCCCAGTCTATACTCGTGAGTAATTTGGATACGTTACTTATATTTTTCGAGTTTTGTAATGCCCAGTAATTTTAACAGAGTACATAAGATACTCCAGTTCTGAAATGGCCAGTAATCTGTACACATTACTTGGTGTATTTCGCCGGGAAAAGGGTGGGAGGTGTGAGATAGCGTAGACCTGATGTGGGGGTCCAGGAAGCCACTTGCAGCACCCGGGCACCGTCAGGACTGTACGGCAAGTGAACCAACATGCTGTACCTGCACAATACGTTTGAAGTTATCAGGTAGAATGAAATATATTTCCTCGACACTACAAGGGTGTGATTTATCATTTCCTTTAGCTAATGAAGAGACAGTTTCATGTAGTTTTTGGAAGTTATATCTAATCGAATCTATAATTTAACCCCTTCGTTAAGAGAAGTATAATTAACCCCTCAGTCTGAAAATTGTCTCCTGAGTGAAATATTCTGTCGGTAGCAGGAATGAACGAAAAAATATATATATATATATATATATATATATATATATATATATATATATATATATATATATATATATATATATATATATATATATATATATATATAAGTTAATTCCACTTATTGTCTGTTCCTCACATAGGGCCATCTTTTCGATGCCTTGGATGTTTTCTAGTAATAAATCTAGTCCAGTTAATTGCTTCCTACGTGAGCCATTGGTAATGTATACTCGTCACTGTTTTTCTCTCGCCGAAACAAAGTCGTATTCAGAGTTTCTTACGGGATAAAGACCACTTACTCTACTCTTCCCTCTATAACTTGGCATAATATTATCGCCTCTCCATCCTGAAGGCTAAGCTGTAACTAGATATCAGCGCTAAGATATGCTGCTAGTCATGAAAATTGTCAATGAAAGGATATATAACCACAAATTTGTTATTCTGCCTCTTAGCTGTGTAAAATAAGATGCAACGGGAAGAAAAGTCTGGGAAAAGTTATAACGAAGGGGAAAAAATGAGAAGACAGACGGACAAGTAATGACATCATTGTACTTTGTTCTTTCTTCAGTCCAACAAAGCTTTGAACTACCAACTCAGCACTGGACAGCAGGCTTTTATTCAGTGTGGAACTCTGGCTACGATTTCCTTGTATTAGTTGGGGAAATTAGAGGGTTGGCAGATACTATTGCTCAAAAGTGTTCGTGTATATTAGCCACCTAGATATTACAGCTTCTTTAATTTATTCATTTTTTTCCTACAACCGCGAGATGATTATATTCAACTCTGGAGAGTTTTTGAATACAGGAATGAAAAATAGCCTCCATCAAATGATTCACAATGAAAACTTTTTCCAAACTCAATTTAAATTCTTTGGTTTTACTCTCGATTAAAATTTATGAGACGTTACGGTTCTGAAGGTGCTAAGATCTCGTCTATGATTACGTATACGTCGTTCTTAAAAACTTTTTAAATGACACACAAGCGCATAAAAGGGTGTCCCACACAATATTCGTAAAGTAAAAAAATGAATCTACTCTGGTAAGACAATGGGGACTCGACAGAATTGTCAGTATGCTTAAATTACAAAGGGGAATACGGACTCCTAGATAATAACAGAGATTTACTAATGTCTTTGGCCGTGGTGTACGTGGTGCACGTGCCCATTGCCCTAGTTCCCATCAGCCAAGTGTGTGGACTATCAAAATTACTGTGTGAAAGGAGGGGAAAGGGTTTTAGCCCACGGAGGCTGCTTTTGATGATCCTCAGGCAGTTATTTGGCCACATTTTCCGAGGACAGGCAATTCGTGCATCATGGATTTTTCATGGTATTTTTTTTTTTTTCAATTGTCCGTGAACGAATACCTGGGCACAGGATCATTATTGCCAGAAACTCTCCCCACACTGGATTATCCCCTTCTGTGACGAGAGTAAACATGACTGAATGGTATCCTGTTGAAGTCGGTGAATTATATGTGTGGCAAGGTCTGACCGTACTGATGGCACATATAAAAAGGGCATGTCATACAGGACTTGGATCATCAACGACCTCACAGCCAACCTGTCTTTGGGAGGTACATAGCACATTACAGAGTACTTTGCCATATTATGGTTCCTGCACTTTTCCCCAAACGTGTGACCCTTACCCAGAGACAAGGTGTGGAAAATTCTCCCAATTCTGACCATGCTAAAAGGTTCTTCCGTTTTTTTTCGCCTTTCCATAGAGCTGTGGCGGTTGAGTTGCATGTATTATTCTGGGGTTGATTGGCATTTATCCAATAAACATCGTCTAACGTCATCGCTTATGCATCAGTCTTTGTTGCTTGTGACTGGAAGATTGGATATATGCTGGACTTTGTAGTTATCGTCCATCTAGCGAAACGATAATGTAACCGCCTCCATTTCTCCTTGCATGATGTAACTGCCAAGTTTGTCCGTGGAGATGGGACAGGAACCAGCGGTACTGTCAAGCCAAGTAGGAAACACTACCCTGTTATCCCTGCCAAGACCGAGAATGATGCATTACTCATCGAGAGTTGGGTTACATGTTGGTCATCCACTGGCATGACAAGTGGGATGTGCTGCAGGTGGTAAAAGAAGGTGTTCCTACACCTTTCTGTTATCACTTGTGAATGCATTCATACTGTTCAGATAGGTTGTTGGCATAACTGCTGCATCAAGGACACAGTGCTGCAGTAATGCCTGACAGGGTCACCCAGGCAGGCTACTTCAAGTGTCGCCATATGGTGAACCTGGGCACCTGCAGGTTAAAAACTATACACGCAGTGCCATGTCTACCTGAACTGTCAGTGATGGCAGCAGGTTCACAAGCAAATGCTCTACCAATGCAGTGAGATAAAGGTGATTTCTTCAGTCACTGGTGTATGGGAAAGATGAATAGTGTATAATCTTACTACATAAGAATTTGTCATCATCATCATCACCATCATCCGGACCTCCTTTCCCACTCTAGCACAAGGTGAGGAGTAGCAATATCCAGACAGCCCAAATTTACCCAATCCAATGGGCCACACTTCCATTCACTCATCATTCAAGCCCCTGCAATCCTGGCTCTATCGGATATGCCAAAAACAATCACCACGTTCTCTAGCTTCACATAAACGTATCCAACAGAGTCAATCCAGTCGCTGCCACGGTAAAAAGGGGTGCCAAATCCCTGATCATGTACTTCTTCCCACAACATTCATCCAGCCAGCTTGATCTCCTGTCAGTTCCCTAGCCCCACCTACTTCCAACCCTCTCTTCCTCACACAGTCAACCACCATATCTCTCCACCGTCCCCTTGGCCAACCTCGCCTCCTCCCTCCTACGAATTCGCTCAGATATACCTTTTTCAACACTCTATTGTTATCCGTTCTTTCCACATGACCATACCATCCCAGTACACTTACTTTGATTCTGGTGTCCACAGACTTCCTCACTCCACATCTTTCACGAATCACATTATTCTTATCCTATCCACCCTCTGTACTCCACATACATTCCTCAGCAGTCCCATCTCCACTGCTCTTACTCTGGACTTTTCATTTTCATGCCACACCATAGTCTCACATCCATATGTTAAAGTTGGCACTAACACTCCTTCATATAAGCCTCGCACAGCTGCAACACTGAAACCTCTGTTTCTTATCAAGGCCTTCATTGCACCAGCTACTTTTCTTCCTTGTGTCACTCTACTTTCCACTTCTTTTGCACATTTTCCTCTCCTTTCAATCACTATACCTAGGTATTTGAACTCTCACCAATTCCAATCTCTCTCCATTCACTGTAACATCGCACTGCGAGTCACCCTCTCTCTCAATAACCATCAATTACTTTTTTCTACGTTTACTCTCAAGGCACGACGCTCACAGGCATCAGCAAAACTCTCCACTACCCTACGAAGTTCTTGTCCGGTACTTGCATGCAGTACTGCATCATCAGCATACAACAAATTTGAGATATTCCATCTATCACCATTCTTTAGTCATTACCAACTCCATCCATCTCTCCATTACTGGTGTTTTTACTTCTCTCATCACCCAGTCCATATATATATTGAACAACCATGGGACATCACACAACCTTGTCGTACGCTCACATCGATCGTGAACCATTCACTTAGATGTTCATTTACCCTTACGCATACTTCACTAGCATCATAAAAACTCCTGACGGCACCTGGCAGCTTACCATTTACACCTTACATGCGCAAAACTTTCCACAATCCTTCTCCGTCCACTTTGTCATATGCTTTTTCCAGACCCATGAATACCATAAACACCTAATGATCCTTCTCACAAGCTTTCTCTACTATCTGTCTCACTGCAAATATTTGATTCACACATCCTCTGCCACTGCTAAAGCCACCTTGTTCAGCATTCACTGGGACTTCTGATGTTTCTCTTACTTTCTCTATAATAATTCTCCCATATACATTCCCTACAACACTCAGTAAACTAATGCCACAATAATTCTTGCACTCACTCCACTCACCTTTATTTTTGTATGGGGTACAATCACAACCTTTTTTCACTCTGCAGGCACAGTATCACTCATCCATGCCTTCTTTCATATCTCCAACAAGCACTTCATTCCACTCTCTCTACTACACTTAAGCATCTCTGCATACACCTCATCAAACCCAGCTGCTTTTCCATTTTTCAGCCGCTTCACAGCACTCGTCTTCTGCGCGATTATCACGTCTCCTGGCACTGCATTCCTTTTCTGCACACCCCTTAAACCAATCATGTTTACAGCCACTCTGCTGTCTCTATTCCCATTCATCATGGGTTAATAATCTACCACCTACATCCTTCACACCATCACATTTCTTTCCACTATCACTTCTACTTTTCCGCACCACTTTCCAGAATAGCTTCCTGTTTTTAAAGTAGTTCGCATTCATTTTTCTTCCCAGATCATCATTTATCTCCTTTTCCTCTTCACTACTCTCTTTACGTGCTTCTTGCTCTCAACATATTCAGTTCTTATTTCAACTGAACCCCTGTCCTGTAACCACTTTAGCCACTTTTTCCTCTTTTCCTCCACCACTCTCTTAACCTCCTCATCCCACCATGCCGTACCTTTCTTCTTTGTTGTTACTCTTGCCACACCGCACACCACTTTAGCATTCCTAAATACAATAAGCTATCCCAATATGCATTCCACAGGCTTTCCAGATCCATTTAATTCCAATTCACTAATTCTATCTCCCCCTCTACTTTGATCCTGTAATTATCTGCCATTTCTTTGATCCTCAGCATCTCAACTTTCAGTCTTTCTCCTTGACTTCTCATCTCTCTCCCCTGATCCACCTTATTCCTCACAGCTTGATCTTGCATACCACAATCATATGATCAGACAGACCTCCACATCGTCCTCTCACGGCCCTCGTACCAGCAACCATTCCCATAATCGACCTCTCTACGAGCACGTAATCAACTAGGCTTCCTTCAACACGATCCCCGTTCCTTCTATACCATGTACATTTATGTGCATCTCTGTGTTTGAAATACGAGTTACAAATGCACAACCTCCTCTCCTGACACATATCCTTTAGTCTCTTCCCATTATCATTTTCTCCTGGTGCTCCATAACAACCCATTATGTCATCCTCAGGACCAGTGCCTACTCTTCCATTCATATTCCCCATCACGATCACTTTATAGCTCCTGGGCATTTCTCCCACTACTTCATCCAGCTCATCCCAAAACCTGTCTTTCTCTCTCTCACTCCTGTCCTCACATGGTGCATATGCTACAATCACCCCACTTTCACCTTCTCAAACTTGAACTTGACATAGGTACACCTCGAGCTGCACATTTGTCGCGTCTCATTTCACTCTGCCACACCTCCTCCATAAACAATGCAACTCTTTCCTTGCATCTTCCTTGCACAGTCATTTCCAAACTTACACTTTTCACACCCTCCCACTCCTCCATTTCACACGCTTTCATCTTTGTTTCACACAATGCCATCACAGCATATCTTGTAGCCTTGAACAAATTCACACTTCCACCCTCTTGCTCTCGTCATTCACACCTCTCACATTCCACATGGCCACGCGAGTTTGCCCATTTGGTTGGGGTCCCTTGGCCCTCCGAGGCTCTCTGAAACGACTGCTATGACTAAGTGATTTTGGATAAGGGAATCTGGGGGACACAACCCTGCCAGAAACCCCGGTTATATGGTTACCACCCAGCATAGTAAATGGTTTCCTGGGTACAGGAAACTATTCGGCTTGTCACTCAGAGATCATGTGGCATCTCTTCATTGAGTGAGTGGATGATGGGCGCCCCAACCTACCATATATAGTTTATAATATAAAAAATGTATGGGTTTAAGAAAACACTCAGGTTACACTGCTAGTGAACATTCAGTACAACTGCAAATATGTGTTTTGGTAATACATTGCAATATACATGCAAACTGGATTTGTTGTGATAGTAAACTAGAAATTACCTTGTGCTATTCCTCTAGTGCACTAAGGAATTGCCCTGGCTAGTGAATTTACCGCAGAAGAATTTAGAATATAAGAAAAAGTACTGGTGTAAGGAAATGATCTCAGGATATGGTGCATGAACTCGCAGTACAAGTGCCAGAAATAAAGAAATTATTTTCAGGTTATAGTGGAAATGAACTTGCATTACAAGTGCAAATATGTGCTACGGTAACATAGTGTAATATTAGTGCAAACTGGTTTTGTTTTTATACTTTTTATTTATTCCTGTACATGCGCAACCTTTCCTTTACTTTTATCTCTGCTGAACGCCACCTCGCTTCCTCTAAACCTCACCTTCTGCCCAGTACTGAGACTCAGCTGTCTAAGGCGACTTAAAGCAAACCCTTCTCTGTATCTCCTACTTTCTCTATACTCACTTCAAAGCAAAAAGTGGCTGTTGTGTATATGTACATATCAACATATCGTGCACCCATGTTCCTGTACTTCAGTCTTCTGAATTCTCTAGTCTCTAGGTTCGTCTATCCGATTCCTACCATTCTCTGACTAAGTATATCTGCACCGTTTGTTATCTGCTACGTCTGTTGATGATGACAAATTCTTTGACAATTTTGATTTTAAGATGGAACATCCTGTCAGTTTCTTGTTTCCCTGAAGTCTCCATTCTAGGTTATTTCAGTGTTCACCACCACCTTAGGCTCTTCTCTCCTATCACTGATCCACGTACAAGGCTACATCTTTTCCATCCTTAATGTCCAAGAGCAGCTTGGACAGCACCCGACCTATATTGCTAACAGTCTTGTAGAGAGTCCCAGCATACCTGACCAGTTCCTTGCATCTAATCCTTCTGCTTATGCTGTTAATGTTTTCTTTTCATTGGGGTCCTCTGATTGCAGTCTTATTACCTTAACTGTTCATTCTCAGTAAGGACTGTGAACCATCCCAATAAGCGGTGACTTTGGCATTCTGAAGTTGTTGTTTGGGAGGACCTCAGACAGTACATATTTTTATTACCTGGAATGATTATTGCTACCGCGGCCGAGAATCATCCGAGTATGTCTCATGCATTACGTAGGTTATTCTCTCAGGTATGGAAACAGACATTTCTCTCTATTATCCTGTGACTAAAGAAAAAAAAGAATCTTTAATTATGCTTATTCAAATGCCGTCCACAACAAGGAGAGGACCATTAAAAATGTACTGGAGCCAACCCATCCCTGAATCTCATCTCTTTTACGTTTCTGACTGGAATCGTGTTAAGTCCGTCCATCACTCTGCTAAATATAATATCAGTCGTACTAACTGAAATTCCTCCTGCTCCTTCCAATGCTTGCCAAATACCTTTCTAACAACTTTACTTCGTTATATATATCTTTTCTTCCCATTTTCTGCTCTGACTACTCTGCAACTGTTTCTTCTACTGAGAAAGCAGAATTCTTTGCCCAGAATTTCTCCTTCATTTCCACCGTAGATGATTCTGGTGCTGTTCCTCTATCATTTCCTCCCTCTTATTTCCTCATGGCTGACATTAAAATTTCTTCAGTTGATGTGTTTTCTGCCATCACTGGCGTTAATGCTGACAAGGCATATGGGCCTGATGGGGTGCTGATGGGGTCCCTCCAGTTGTCCTCAAGTGCTGTTCTTCTGTGCTTACATCCTGCCTAGGTAAACTCTGTCGCCTTTGTCTGTCAACTTGTACCTTTCCTTCTTGCTGGAATTTTGCTGTTATGGAAGGTTGATCATTTTCAGCCCTCTAACTGTCGTCCTATCTTGTTAATGCAAGGCAGAAGCAACAAAAGGCCAGAAGCCTGTAAATTTCTCCCTCCACGAGAAAATAAACACATGATAAGAGGGCCAAATTCAAGAGTGTTCTTTTCGAGGTCTCTGGACACACTGCGTTTGAAAGACTGGAGATTATAGCCAGTTGGAAGTACAGAGAGAGGGAGACAGCTCCAGAGGTGACCCGTTGCATAAATGAAAGACTGGGAGTAACGGTGAACTCTTGCAATAGAGAGCTGGACGGAAAAAGGATGAGATTTTGTTGTTACACGGGTGCTACACGCCTGCCATAGTGGAGGAGGGATGCAACCATACAGTTCAGACAAGCAATGACTATTGAAGTAGCGACTGAAAAGAGATAATGTAAAGATGCAACAGTACAGCGAAGATACAGAGGTTGAAGGGAGCAAGTAAGAAGAGGAGAGTTGATGAGACGAAAAACTTTTGACTCCACCTTGTTGAGAAGAGCTGTAGATGAAGAGCCTCACCACACATGAGAGTTGTACTCTACACATGGGTGAATAAAATCCGTGTATGAAGTCAACAACTATGCAAGGGTAAAGAAGGCACAGAATCGGCTTAGCACACCTAATCTCTTGGAAGCAGATTTTACAACAGAGGTAATATTGTATTTCCATGATAAATCCCGAGAGAATGAAGCCCCCAGTGTGTTTTAAGATGATGCAAGGATTAAGCTGGGTGTTGTTGAAAATTAGATGGTACTCCTTTGGAAGACTTTGTCGGGTTGATAGATGTAAGAAATGAGCTTGTAATGAATTGAAAACAACAAGATTACTTTTACCCTAATCAGAGATGTGAGCATAGTCAGTCATCAGGTGTGCCATAGCCTCACCCCTTGTTTGTTGAAGTGCCGAGATGGATGCTGTGGGAAGTGAATGGAAAGAAGAAGGGTGGAGTAATCAGCATATGAGTGGATGGAGTTAGAATGTACAGCACAGAAGGTCATTGATGAACCAAAGAAAGTGAGTTGGTGATAGGACAGAACCCTGAGGAACACCACTATTGATAGCTCTAGGAAATGAATGATGGCAGTCTACAGCAGCAGATATAGTACAGCCAGACAGGAAGCTATAGATGAAGGCACAGATAGAAGAAAAGAAACCGTTAGAGGGCAGTTTGGAAATTAAGGATTCATGCCAGACTCGATTGAAAGCCTTTGAGATGTCAAGTGCAATGACAAAGCTTTCGCCAAAGTCCCGAAAGGAGGATGACCACGAGTATGAAAGGTACGTGAGAAGATCGCCAGTGGAGCATCCCTGGTGGAACCCATACTTACGACTGGAAAGAACGTTGTGACAGGAAAGATCCTTTAAAAATTTTCGGTTAAGAATAGACTCAAAAACTCTTTAAATACATGCTGTCAAAGAATTACACCAGCATCTTGTATTTGTAAAGTGCTTGAAACTATTCTGTGATAAAATTAATAATTAAACCACCTCTCCTGTCATAACCTCTGATTACCGTTTGGAACTAAGGCAGGGGTACTCCACTGGATATCTTTTCACCTTCATTTAACCCCTTCGTACACATTGACATGTTTGTCATCATTTGGATGTGGCTGCGCCCATACTTATTGACGCATTTGTCATCAGTAAAGCATAAAAACTTTTGTCAAAAAGGTTTCAGCCGATCAGCGTCATTTTTGGTGGTGTCATAGCTTAGCTGGTGCTCATCAAAAGTAATGAGCTGGCAACTGTGGGTCCCAATACCGGCAAGAGAGCAGACAGGTTATTCAGTACCAAACGAGCTGTGAGTGGGGGAGGTACTGTTTAGTTTGGCCCTTTAAATTTTCACTCTTACCCCTGTCCCGGCCATGCACTATACCAATAGTGCTTGTGTATATTGTTTGGGCACTGTTGTGATTAGATTTGGTGTTTGCAATAGGAAATTTGGTGTTTGTAAAGTATTCCTGCTCACTATTAGCCACTGGCCCAACTAAGATTGTGCTACCGTTTCTAAACAACTACACTGCCTCTACCCTGCACCAAATGTGAGTATCAGCTATAAAAAATAGGGACGGTGAATCATGTGAATATAGTGTGCATATCTAGTGTACAAAGAATTGGTGAAATACATGCAATAGCTTAGAGGAAGGCAGGAAACTGCTCTACAGTCACGACACAGCATAGGAACACTGTAGTTGTTTGCATTTTTCTCGAAAACTATGAGGCCTAGGATCACCGTTTGGGCTCAAATGAAAGCCAGTGAAATTCCGCATAGGATGATAAAATCAAAACATAACAGTGGTGAGAAAAGTTTTTTGCTAGAGCTCCCCCACTCCAAAAAAAAAAATGTTGTCTGTCAGAAATGTTTTTTTCTTTTTCGCGTATTACTCGCACACCATACCTTGTATCAAACTGGGACCTCCGGCACTCGAAAGCAAATAAAAGTCTCTTTCCAATGATGTATAACATGTAGAGATTGATTAGTAAACATTCGACTTATGATGTTGGGAAGTGAGATCTATGTTCCTGAATGTTTATTCCCAAGGCACCAGCATACATATAGTTTTCTTTTTTTTGGCTTATCGTGTAGAACAAACATCGACGAATAGGAATATGTGGGTTTTGTGGCAAAATAAATGTATGGGTGGTGAAAATAAGCTGAGAATACACTTTTTTGGAGCATGTGACGGGCAGGGAGGAGGGGAGATATGGCGATGCGTCATGCCACAAAATACTTATGAAACTTATCTGCACATTAAAGGGTTAAGACTCCTGGTCATCCCCCTTTCGGGACTTCGGTGAAATATTTGTCATTGCACATGACATTTCAAAAGCTTTCTATCGAGTCTGGCATATATCTTAAATTTACTGCCCACTTACGGTTTCAGTCCTATATGTTCCTTTAGCTCTAGTCATTCTATAGCTGCTGTTGTAGACTGCCACTGTTCTTCTCCTCGAGCTATCAATAATGGTGTTCGTTAGGGCACTGGTCTGTCACTAACTCTCTTCCTTCTATTCATCAATGACCCACCAAGGTTTACATGTAACCCTAATCACTCATATGCTGATGGTTCTACCCCTCACCATTCCATCTACTTCCCACAGCATCCATCTCAACATTTACTTCAACAAACGAGAGAGGAGTCTATGGCACACTTAATATCTGACTTGGCTCATGCCTCTGATTTAGGTAAAAGTAATCTTGTTTTTAATGCATCGAAAACCCAGTTCTTACATCTTTCGACCTATTAAAATCTACTGTAGGAACATCCTATAATTTTTAACAATACCCAAATCATTCGAGCATCATTTTTGAACATACTTGGGGTTTCATTCCCTCGGGATTTATCTTGGAAAGTTCATATTACCTCCCTTTATAAAATCTGCTTCAAAGTAATTAGGTGTGCTTTGTTGACTCTGTACCTTCTTTACCCCTGCACAATTGTTGACTTCAAGCAGGGGTTTTATTTGCCCTTGTGTACACCACTACTTTAATGTGTGGGGAGGCGACCCATACACTGTACAACAAAAGTCAAAGACTTTTCATCTCATTAACTCTCCTCCTCTTACTGGCTGCCTTCAACCCCTATCTCTTTGCTGTGCTGTTTCATCTTTGTCTCTTTTCTTACATTACTTCAATGGTCACTGGTCCTCTGAATTCTCTGCTTGCATCCCTCAACCACTGTGGCAGGCAGGCAGCACCGGTGTAGACGCAAACTCTTATCCCTTTTCCGTCCAACCCTCTAATGCATGAGTTAACTGTTAATGCCAGTCCTTTATGTGCACAGCAGGTCAGCGTTGGAACTGTCTTCCCCTGTCTGTATTCCCTACTGCCTATGACCTCCAGTCTTTTAAATGCAGTGTGTCCAAGCATCTTGAACAGATCTTCAATTTGGGAATCTATTGTCGTGTATTTATTTTTGCTTAGAGGAATCTGTTTGCAGGCGTGTAGCTTTTATTTATTTATTTTTATTTTTTCATTAAAAAAAGGAATTGCTGCAATATAGTGCATCGTTCATGGAAACTGGGTTTGTTGTGATAGTAGACTAGTATTTTTTTGTGTGGAGTTCCTCTCGTGCAGTAAGAACTTGGCCAAATAAGTGCTTTAGAAAAGAAAACTACGCGCATCAGAAATGGACATGACCACAGGGATAGCTCAAATGATTTATGTGACACAGAAAACGTACTCACAGAGAAAGTAAAATAAATTGTAATGGCTAGTGATGTGTAATAAACCTTGGAATTTCTTTTCTCTCTCCCATCCAACATACTGTAACGCACATTGTCACTGAATAAACTGGAATAATTGGACAAATAAACTGAGTTAGCCAAACGTATAAAGGTGATGATTCATTCATGTGGCAGTGGCGGGGGCAGTGGAGAGAAGTGTCAAGGACAAGTGGGTCAAAGGGGAGCATGAGTGTATGCAAGCATGGAATCCCTCTTTGTCCCAGGCTGGGGCGAGGGCTGTGGGCTGTAACTACCGACTTGCCCCCGTACGAAAATATGCTTTCGTGACTCCCCAAATTACGTCCATTCATCACCTCCTACCTCCACAATGCCTACACCTACAGCCGACCTGAGGACATTTACAATGGAAAGATGAAGGACAGATGAATAATCTGGTCCTTAATTGAAAGTTCAGTATACTGTAATTATGCAGCCGTGACTGTTTGAAAAAGCTTGTTTTCAAGGAAAAAATGCATACTCGAAGGGCTTCGCTTGTAAGACCCCCCAGGATTCAGGGGTTAAGACTGAAGTGAGCGTAATACTTGGGAAACTACATTCTGATGCTGTTGGAGATATGATAATGAACAGGAGCGGTACCAATGGTGACTGAAGCCCTGTTTGTAGGGTTTGAGTAGATCTACAGTTTATGTAGACTGGTACTGTAGGACAGGTAGTGCTGGCAGTTTATTTAAAATTTTGATTAGAAATTCTTTGTGGGGCACAGAAAGCTAAAATGGGTTGCATGAGGTGAGACGAATGATTATAAAAGATCAGAATATTTAAGTGTTAAAGAAAGGTGGGTGTAGTACACAAGGTCAAGATTAGTATAAGATTAGCAAAGGATTTAATCAATTTTATTTTTATGGCAAATCAAAAAAAAAAAAAAGGTAAGCATACGCCACTTTCAAATACGTGGTGTCCGACAAAAAAGCACAAATTAGAATTTTGGCATTAGCGGTACATTGTTCGTTGTTGAATAACTTACCGTTTGTCAGATGCTGAGGTTTCATCATTTACAACCAAGGTGTTCATCATGGAAAATGTCCAGTGGGAAACGAGTAGAGCCCCGAGGTCTTCCCTGGGCAGGCGAGTGACCACCAGGAGCCTCGTTGACCACACCAGGAGGCGGCCATTGAGGGACCAATTGGCGAAGGCAGTGAGGAAGGCTGGGTTGTCACTCACCACCACCACCATCACGCACCACGACACCTGCCGCAGCTGCTGACGTCACCATGGTACAAGTTAGCTGTGTGATCTACCTGCCTCAACAGTAATGAGACTGACAAACCCACCTCAGCTCTAATGAGGTTGACCAACCCACCTCAGCAGTTCAGTGAGAGTGACCTACCCGCCTCTGCACTAACGTGAAAGTGACCTATACGCCTCACCAGTAATGTGAGAATAACCAATCCACCTCATCAGTAATGTGAGAGTGACCTACCCTCCACAACAGAAGTGTTAGAGTGACCTTCCCACATGAGCAAATGAATGTAAGTGACCTACCTGACGAGCCTGGCTGACCACTGTGGAGAGCTGTGCCTGCGTCACGTTAGTGTCCTGGCCGTACACACCCACCTCGAACACTCCCACACCCCTTGCCGCTCCAACATCACCAATACTCTAATAAAAAGCAGTATATAATTGTGCTGAGTAAATTAGTTTTCATAGAGTTAAGATGCTGGCGAGGAAAGTGTATTATTACTTGAAAGTTTCTTATTAATTATCTATCTATCCATAGCCAGACGTCTCAATCCCGCAAGGGAAGGCAACAAACAAATTGGTTCCATGTTGCTCTGTTCCCGGCCATTTTGCTGACTTCCCCCAGCTCTAACCTCCTCGCTCATATACCTCTCCACTCCATCCCTCCATCTCATTCTTGGTCTCCCCCTCCCTCTCCCCCCCCCTCCACCTTACTCACAATACACTCTCCTCGTGAGGCTCTCGTTCCCCATCCTCTCCACGTGGCCAAACCACCTCAGTGTATTTCTCCTAACGCTTTTTATTCCATCCACATCCACACCTCAATGCTTTCCACATGCTCCTCTTAAATAACTCATTTCCGCTGCTCTCACTCTTGATTGTGCCCTTCCAATAAGGTTCAAGCTTAACTTCCATGTGTTAAAGCTGGTATCACAGTCCTACCATGCAGAGTTTTTTTTTTTTTGTCTCCATGTTCAATTCCCTATTCCATATCAGGGCTTTCTAAGCATCAGGGCTTCCTTCCCTGTTATACCTTTTCATGGGCTTCATCCTCCAAATTTCCATCCGTACTCATGACACTACCCAAGTACTTAAAACACACACACACACACACACACACACACACACACACACACACACACACACACACACACATTTTCCATTTCCTCATCATCCAGCCTCACTGTACATTTAGTGACTTCTTTTCTCTCGAAGACCACAGCTTTATTCTTCCCTGCATTTACCTTTAGATTCCGTTTCTTACACATTCTCCCAGACTCAGTCACCAAGCTTTGTAATTCCCCTTCGTCGGCATTTAACAATACAGTATTATCTCCAGACAATAGAAGAGGAAGTTTCCAAACGCTGCCCTCTCTCATTAGGACCTCTCTAACATTCACTGCCCTACTTTGTATCTCTTTTATAACTCCATCCATATACAGATTGAACTACCATTGATATATGATAGATCTTTGTTTCAATCCAACATTCAATCGGAAAAATATACTCAGTTCACCATTCACACGTACAGCCTTAGCGCCCTCATACGTACCCTTCACGACATTCAGCAGCTTCCCGCTTACTCCATATATTCTTAATATTTTTCACATTCCTAGTCCATCCACTCAGTCATATGGCTTCTCCAAATCGATGGAGGTCAAATACAACTTCTTTCCCTTTGTAGAAACTTTTCCACTGACGATCTTAGGACGAATGTCTGATCTACACAGTCTCATCTCTTCCTAAAACCTCCCTGTTCTTCTTTAACTCATTCCTCTGTTATTTCCCTAAATCTGTCAATAAGAATCCTATCATATAATTTTCCTGTTACACCTAGAAGAAAAATGCCCCTGTGATTACCACACACTTCGTTTTCCCATTTTCCTTTATACAGGGGAATATTTATTTCTGACTTCCAAACCTCCAGGACTCTGCCTTCCTACCACGCCAATCTGCACATCTTCCGTATCCACTTCACTACTATCTCTCCCCCATGCTTCAGCATTTCACCACACACTTCATCAATTCCTGGGGTGTCTCCATTTTGACTATCTTCATTGCTTCCACCACTTCCATCCTACTGATCACTTCGTCCCTTACCTCCCTCCTCGTCCCAGCTACTCCCCAGCCACTTATACTCACACAGTTTCATTACCTGTGTTTAACAATTTCTTAAAGTGTTCTCTCAATCTGTTTACTTTGTCTCCCTTCACCACTAGCAATCAGTCATTTTTATCTTCCACTCCCCTACTTCCTTCTTCACCACTCAGTCTAACTCTCTTTAACTCCTTCTTAATTATCATGGTATTTATTACAATACATTAATGTCTTTGGTAAAAGAATAAATTGTTTTCTGTGTATTACTCAGTACTAAAGGAAACTTTCAGTGTTTAAACCCAATTCCATCTGTGAGACCATCGCTGTAATAATGAACTGATCTATCAAAGTAATGATCTCATCCAGTTATGGAACCTTTTTTAACATCCAACATCCATTAAAGTATTCTTTCCAAATACCTTTATTATGGTGCTATTTGCTACTAAGTTGTCCGTGAGCAGCATTGGAAAACAACTGCCTTGTAGCCAAGTTTCCAACACAGATCCAACCATCGGTACCGATTCCCACAGACGATCTCTGGAATCTGTAATGAAATAATGACTCTTTCTTTATCTCTGTCTGTCTGTTTGTCTGTCTGTCTAAATAATATATATATATATATATATATATATATATATATATATATATATATATATATATATATATATATATATATATATATATATATATATATATTTTGTTACGGAACAGAGAGAGATAATGAACACTTCAAGTGAGAATACTAAAATCACTACTGTCCCGCAAAGTTCCAGGTTCAAAACAAAAGAGTTAGGTAAAATTACAAGTTAAAGTTTAATTCTCAAACTAACAACTAAACATTCAGAACTCATAAGGATAATATAATGGCAAAAAACAGGTTAAATATATGGTTAACTGCAATAGCCTCTATTAACACGAAATTAGCAAGAGTAAATTTATCTAAGTCAGCCCTGATAAAATGAGAAAACCGGATAATGCTCAGTTAATGCAAGATATATTATTACAGATACAAAATATTATCAATAATGGTTGATACCAAAAACTCCACATGAATCACAAAAACCTCACCAGGCCCACGAACCAACACCTTATGCTATACAGTACAAGAAAAAAAATGTAATAACACTTCAAATTACACAGCAGCTAGATGGTTGGAGACTTCATGAGCACTCACAAAAATAATAACAACTGTACAGGGGAGGACAGAGATGTGAACAAAATGAGGAGTAGATCTAAGTGGCAATTAATGCAGAGACTGAGCTCATTATATAGGGGCCGGCAGAGCTTGATACAACTTGTAAGAAGGACGCGCAAATGAAGCCATAGGGGACAAAGAGTTGACACTCCTGCTCTGAACAACAGAATGATCGACTTACTCTACTATAAGGGAGGAGAAGGGGGGAGTGAGGTAGAACACGGAAGCTTGGTCACTATGGAAGCCACAAGGCGAATCGTGATCAAACATGCAGCATACTGTACGTTAGAATTATGCAAAGGATGATGAAATCATAGGCTATGTAATAATATATATATATATATATATATATATATATATATATATATATATATATATATATATATATATATATATATATATATATATATATATATACACCGTATGCACACACACACACACACACATATATATATATATATATATATATATATATATATATATATATATATATATATATATATATATATACACTATATATATATATATATGTCATCTCATCTCATCAGCTGTTTGAGTGTCCACTACAGGACCGGCCTATCCCTAACGAAATGGGGATGACACAGCCAATGTATCTCAACCAAGTGGCTTAGGCTGTCTAGTAGAGATTGTATGTAGGGTGAGAAGTGCTTATAAGTGTAATTGTTGTGTTGGAATGGCCTTGGATGTGTGTGTAGTCTGTGAACCAAGTGTAATCGGCCCGCACAAGCCGACTGGGTGCAAGTATACTTTATAGTATGTGACACTGATTCAACCACAGCACCCCTTGTGTCTGCCAATGCAGTACATGGCCAGAAGAACGCTCCCAAAGTTTTTTACTCTGGCGGGGCGCGAACCCTCGTTCTTCAGTGTACAAAAACGCACACTTTACCACAGTACCACAGAGGCTCACACACACACACACACACACACACACACACACACACACACACACACACACACACACACATATATATATAGATAGATAGATAAATGGATAGACAGATATAGATAGATAGACAGATATAGATAGATATAGACAGATAGATATTATAGATAGATAGATAAATTGATAGATACAGATAGATAGATAAACGCCTACGTGATCAGGCACATCTTTATAAACTGGTGACGTTTCGACAACTCGTCATTTTCAAACGTAGGGAAAATACAATAAAACCAAAGTAAACACCATGTCTGTTATAAAAATACAAACACAACATGATTATGATATCTAGGTTTGAAAACGACAAAGGAGTTGTCAAACCGTTACCAGTTTATTATATATGTTCCTGATCACACTGGAGTTTATCTTCATATTAAGACAATGCTTCCCCCTTTGTGAATGTATTGCAGCTATGTATATATATATATATATATATATATATATATATATATATATATATATATATATATAGTTATATATAGATATATATATATATATATATATACTGATAGCTAGATAGATCTAACATAAAGTCAGTAATTTGAACAGGATACAGTTTTCAGGGAATGGAACAGTGTCAATTAATAATTTAATCGGTACTGTAGTGTTATTCTGTACTTGCTTCTCAATTATAAAAAAATAAATATAATAAAATGTTCTTATGAGTCCTGAGTTGCTTTTGTAATACTGATGACAACATAACATCTGTGAGACTCAGTAGTTAGAACGCTTATAAGGCACTTCATAAGGCTTTGGCGTACAAGGTATCTTTCTTCAAATCATATTCTTGTTTCTTTGGAGATATCTCAGTCAAACTTCTCACCCACATTATTTGAGTATTATTAATTTGAGAATAATTTGTCTACATACCTTAATATACTCTTGTGTGATACAATCTATACTAATTTTATAGAAGTATAAAAGGCATTCCGAAGAATATGATGCTGTCAGATGGAAATTAAGCACTCCAACATACCTGACCTCTTCCTTACAACTAATCCTTCTGCTTACACTGTTAATTTTTTCTCTCCGTTGGGCTCCTCCGAATACAACCTTATTACCTTAACCTGTCCTATCACTCCGGCACGGCCTGTGGACCCTCCAAAGAAATGTCAACTGTGGCACTCTGGAGCTGCAGACTGGGAAGCCTTCAGGCAGTAGTGCTTTGATTTTCCCTGGAATGATTATTGCTTCCACGGCCAGGAGCCATCTGAGTGTGCCTTGCGCATTAAGGTGGTTATTCTTTCGGGCATGGAAGCATACATTACTGTTTCATATCCTTTGACTAATGCAAGAAGACCTTGGTCACGCATGTTCTAATCCTGTCCGCAACAAGGAGAGGGCCTAGAAAAGGTACCAGAGCCAACCCACCCCTGAATCACATCTTTGTTATATTTCTGCCCGGAATCGTGCTAAGTCTGTTCTTCGCTCTGCTAAAAATAATTTCATGCATACTAAATGCTCTCAACTCTCCATCTCGAATTCTTCCCGCTTCTTGTGGCACCCTACCAAAAACCTTTCTAACAACTTTACCCCAACATCCTCCCGTCCTGTTTTCTACTCTGATGGCTCTGTAGCTATTTCTTCCACTGATAAACAGATCTCTTCGCTCTGACTTTCTCCTCCAATACCACCTTAGACGATTCCGGTGCTGTTCCTCCATCACTTCCCCTCTCTGACTTCCCCATGACTGACAAAATTTCTTCAGCTGATGTATTTTCTGCCATCACTGGCCTCAGTACTAACAAGGCATATGGGCCTGATGGAGTCCCTCCTGTTGTCCTCAAGAACTGTGCTTCTGTGCTTACACCCTGCCTAGGTAAACTCTTTCACATTTGTCTTTCAAATTGTACCTTTCCTTCTTGCTGGAAGTTTGCTCTCATTCAGCCAGTCTCAAAGAAGGAGAACCATTCCCAACCCTCTAACTATCGTCCAATTGCCTTGCCAACCTGTGTCTCAAAAGTTTTCGACTCAATTCTTAATAGAAAAATTTAAATCATCTTTCCTATCACAACCTTCTTTCTGATCGTCAGTATGGGTTCCATCAGGGACGCTCCACTGGCGATCTTCTCACCTACCTTTCAGGCTCCTGGTCATTATCCTTTCAGGACTTTGGAGAAAGCTTTGCCATTGCACTTGACATCTCAAATCCTTTCAATCGAGTCTGGCATACATCTTTAATTTCGAAACTACCCTCTTACGGTTTCTATCCTTCTACCTGTGCCTTCATCTACATCTTCCTTTCTAGTCGTTCTTTAACCGCTGTTGTAGACGGCCATCGTTTTTCTAGATATATAAACAGTGGTGTTCCTCAGAGCTCTGTCCTGTCACCAACTCTTCCTTTTATTCATCAATGATCTTGTAAGCTGTACTTCTAACCCTAGCCACTCGTACGCTGATGAAACTACCTTTCACCTTTCCATTCAGTTCCCGCAACGTCCATCACAGCAGTTACTTAAACAAACAAGAGATTATTCTATGGCACACCTAAAGTCTATCTTGGTTCGTATCTCTGACTTGGGTAAAAATAATCTGGTTTTTAATGCATCAAAGACTCAGTTTTTACACCTATCAACCCATGAAAATCTTCCACAGTAGTACCCACTAATGTTTAATAATATCCAGCTCAATCCTGCATCATTCTTGAACATGCCTGGGGTTTCATTCACTCGGGATTTATCTTGGAAAGATCATCTCTTGTAAAATCGGTTTACAGGAGATTAGGTGTACTAAGCCGCCTCCGTACCTTCTTTACCCCTGCACAATTGTTGAGTCTATACATGGGATTTTTCGCTCCTGTGTAGAGTACAACTCTCATGTGTGGGAAGGCTCCCAACATATAGCTCTTCTCAATAGGATGGAGTCAAAAGCTTTTCGTTTCATTAACCCTCCTCCTCTTACTGGCTACCTTCAACTTTTGTCTCTTCGTTGCACTGCTGCAACTTAATCTCTTTTCTATCGCTACTTTAATGGTCACTGCTCCTCTGAACTGTCTGCTTGCATCCCTCCCTTTTATTGACGGGTGCATAGCACGGGCCTAGCAACAAACAAATGCTCTCAACTCTCCAACTCGAATTCTTCCTGCTCCTTCTGGAACCTTGCCAAAAACCTTTCTAACAACTTTACCTCATCATCCTTTCCTCCTCTTTTCTACTCTGATGGTTCTGTAGCTATTTTTTCTCCTGATAAAGCAGATCTCTTCGCACAGACTTTCTCCTCCAATTCCACCTTAGACGATTCAGGTGCTGTTCCTCTATCACTTCCCGCCTCTGACTTCCTCATGGCTGACATTAAAATTTCTTCAGCTGAAGTATTTTCTGCCATCACTGGCCTCAATACTAACAAGGCACATGAGCCTGATGGAGTCCCTCCTGTTCTCAAGATCTGTGCTTCTGTGCTTACACCCTGCCTAGGCAAACTCTTTTGCCTTTGTCTGTCAAGTTGTACGTTTCCTTCTTGCTGGAAGTTTGCTCTCATTCAGCCTGTCCCAAAGAAGGGTGACCACTCCCAACCCTCCAACTATCGTCCAAATGCTTTAACGTCCGGTATTTCAAAAGTTTTCGAGTCAATTCTCAATAGAAAAATTTTAGGGCATATTTCCTATCACAACCTTCTTTCTGATCATCAGTACGGGTTCCATCAGGGACGCTCCACTGGCGATCTTCTCACCTACCTTTCAGACTCCTGGTCATCCTCCTTTCGGGACTTTGGAGAAAGCTTTGCCATTGCACTTGACATCTCAAAGGCTTTCGATCGAGTCTGGTATAAATCTTTAATTTTCAAACTGCCCTCTTACGGTTTCTACCCTTCTATCTGTGTCTTCATTGCTAGCTTCCTTTCTGGTCGTTCTATAGCCGCTATTGTAGACAGCCATCGTCCTTCTCCTAGATCTATCAACAGTGGTGCTCCTCAGGGCTCTGTCCTATCACCAACTCTCTTCCTTTTATTTATCAATGATCTTCTAAGCTGTACATCTAACCCTGTCCACTCATACGCTGATGACTCCACCCTTCACCTTTCCATTCGGTTCCCGCAACGCCCACCTCAGCAGTTACTTCAACAAACAAGGGATGAGGCTATGGCACACCTAATGTCTGACTTGGCTCATATCTCTGACGGGGGTAAAAATAATCTGGTTGTTTTTAACGCATGTAAGGCTCAGTTCTTACACCTATCAACTCGTCAAAATCTTCCACAGGTATACCCTCTAATGTTTAATAATATTCAGCTTAATCCTGCATCATCCTTGAACATGCTTGGGGTTTCATTTACTCGGGACTTATCGTGGAAAGATCATATTACATCTCTTGTAAAATCTGCTTTCAAGAGATTGGGTGTGCTAAGCCGACTCCGTTCTTTCTTTACCCCTGCACAATTTTTGACTCTATACAGGGGTTTTATCCGCCCCTGTGTGGAGTACAACTCTTATTTGTTGGGAGGCTCCCCACATACAGCTCATCGCAATAAGGTGGAGTCAAAGGCTTTTCGTCTCACTAACTCTCCTCCTCTTACTGACTTCCTTCAACCTCTGACTCTTCACCGCACTGTTGCATCTTTATCTCTTTTCTGTCGCTATTTCAATAGTCACTGTTCCTCTGAACTGTCTGCATGCGTTCCTCCAGCTCTACGACGGGAGTGTAGCACCTGTCTAGCAGCAAACTCTCATCCCTTTTCTGTCCAACTCTCTAATGCAAGAGTTAACCGTTACTCCCAGTCCTTCATTTATGCAACAGGTCAACTCTGGAACTGTCTCCCTCTGTCTGTATTTCCTACTCCTTATGATCTCCAGTCTTTCAAACGCAGTGTGTCCAGGCATTTCGAAATGAATGGATCTTGAATTTGGTTCTCTCTTGTATTTTTTCTCTTGGAGGGAACTCTTATTGCAGGCTCATGGCCTTTGGTTCCTTCTTCCTCGCATAAAAAAAAAAAAACTCTCATCCCTTTCTTGTCGAACTCTCAAATGCAAGAGTTAACCGTTACTACCAGTCCTCTTATGCAACACATCGACTCAGGAACTGTTTCCCTCATCTGTATTTCTTACTAGCTATGATCTCCCGTGTTTCAAACGCAATGTGTCCAGGCATCTGAAAATGATCGGATCTTGAATTTGGCTCTTTCTTGTATTTTGTTTTTCTCTTGGAAAGAACAGTTATTACGGGCTCATAGCCTTTGGTTCCTTCTTCCTAGAATATATATATATATATATATATATATAAACAGTATATCCACATAGATATATAGCTATATATGTACAGTATATACAGTACACATGGATATATAGCTATATAGATAGATAGATACAAATATATAGATATATATTTAGAGAGACAGAGTAAATATAGATAGATAGATAGATTGACAGATTTTACGCATTGATTTATTTACTTATTCATCTATTTAACTATCAATCTATCTATCTATATCTATCTATCTGTCTATCTATCTATCTACCTATCATATATATATATATATATATATATATATATATATATATATATATATATATATATGGGGGCGCCAATCATCCACTCACTCAATGCGGAGTGATGCCATATGAGCTCTACACTGGGTGACAAGCCAAATGGTTTCCTTTACCCAGGAAGCCATATACTACGCTGGGTGGTAACCATATAACCGGGATTTCTGGCAGAGTTTAATTCTCCCCCGGATTCCCTTATCGAAAATCACTCAATCATGGCAGTCGTTTCAGAGAGCCTCGGAGGGCCCAATACCTGCCCAGGGCCCCAACCAAATGGGCAGACTCGCGTGGCCATGTGGAATGTGATAGCTGTGAATGAGGAGAGAAAGAGGGTGGAAGTGGTGAATGTGTTTAAGAGTGTGAGATATGCTGTGAAGGCACTGTGTGAAACAAAGATGAAAGGGTGCGAAGTGGAGGAGTGGGAGTGCGTGAAATGTGGAAGATCGGGAATGAATAGGCGAGGAAGATATAAGGAAGGAGTTGCTTTGTTGATGAGTGAGGTGTGGCAGAGTGGAATGAGAGACTACAAATGTGTCAGCTCAAGGTGTATCTATGTCAAGTTTAAGTTTGAGAAGGTGAAAGTGGCAGTGATTGTAACATATGCACCATGTGAGGACAGGAGTGAGCGAGAGAATGACAAATTTTGGGATGAGCTGGATGAAGTAGTGGGAGAAATGTCCAGGAGCTATAAAGTGATCGTAATATGAGATACGAATGGAAGAGTAGGCACTGGCCCTGAGGATGACATAATGGGTTGTTATGGAGTACCAGGAGAAAATGATAATGATAAGTGACTATAGGACATGTGTCAGGAGAGGGGTTTGTGCATTTGTAACTCATAGTTCAAACACAAAGATGCACATAAATATACATGGTATAGATGAAACGGGGATCGTGTTGAAAGAAGCCTGATTGATTACGTGCTCGTAGAGAGGTCGATTATGGGAGTGGTTGCTGATCCTGGGCCGTGAGAGGACGATGTGGAGGTCTGTCAGATCTATGATTGTGGTATGCAAGATCAAGCTGAGAGGAGAGAGGTAATCAGGAGAGAGAGGAGCAGTCAGGAAGAAAGACTGATAGTTGAGGAGCTGAGGATCAAAGAAAAGGGAGATGATTACAGGACCAAAGCAGAAGAGGAGTTAGTATCAATGAACTGGAATGAAAAAGATCTGGACAGCCTGTGGAATGTATATAGGGATTGCTGAGTTAGGAATGCTAAAGTGGTGTGTGGTGTGGCAAGAGTAACAACAAAGAAGAAAGGTATGGCATGGTGGAATGATGAGGTTAAGAGAGTGGTGGAGGAGAAGATGAAGAAGTGGCTAAAGTGGTTACAAGATATTGGTTCAGTTGAAATAAGAACTGAGTATATAGAAAGCAAGAAGCATGTAAAGAGACTAGTGAAGAGGAAAAAGAAGGAGGTAAATGATGATCTGGGAAGAAAAATGAATGTGAACTGCTCCGCAAATAGGAAGTTATTCTGGAAAGAGGTGCGGATATGTAGATGCGAAAGCGGAAAGAAATGTGATGGTGTGAAGTATGCAGATGGTATTATTAACCCGCAGAGTTGAAGACAGGACCAGATGGAGAGAAAGTTTTGAAAGCCTGATGAATTGGAATAAAGAGAGCACAGCGGCTCTAAACGTGATTCGTTTAGGGGGGGGGGGGTACAGAGAAGGATAGCAGTGCCAGGAGACGTGACACTCGCACAGGTGAAGAGTGCTGTGTAGCAGCAGTAAAATGGGAAAGCAGCTGCGGTTGACAAGGTGCATGCAGAGATGCTTAAGTGCAGTGGAGAGAGTGGAATGAAGTTCTTGTTGGAGATATGTAAGAAGGCATGGATGAGTGAAACTATGCCTGCAGAGTGAAAAAAGGCTGTGATTGTACCCCTGTACAAAAATTAAGGTGAGCGAAGTGAGTGCAAGAATTATCGTAGCATAAGTTTATTGAGTGTGGTAGGGAAGGTTTATGGAAGAATTATTACAGAGAAAGTAAGAAAGATATCAGAAGTCCTAGTGAGTGATGAACAGGGTGGCTTTAGGAGTGGCAGAGGATGTGTGGATCAAATATCTGCAGTGAGACAGATAGCAGAGAAGGCTTGTGAGACGGACCATAAGATATTTATGGCATTCATGGATCTGGAAAAAGTATACGACAAAGTAGACAGAGAGTGATTGTGGAAAGTTTTACGCATGTACGGTGTAGATGGTAAGCTGCTAGGTGCTGACGAAGTTTTTATCATGGTAGCAGAGCATGTATAATGGTTAATGGGCATCTAAGTGAATGGTTCAAGATTGGTGTGGACTTGCGACAAGGTTGTGATGTCCCCAAGGTTGTTCAATATATATATATATGGACGGGGTGATGAGAAAAGTAAAAACACGAGTAATGGAGAGAGGGATGGCATTGGTAATGAATGGTGATGAATGGAATATCTCAAATTTGTTGTATGCTGATGATGCAGTACTGCTTACAAGTACCGGACAAGAACTTGGTAGGCTTGTGCAAAGTTTTGCTGATGTCTGTGAGCATCGTGCCTTGAGAGTAAATGTAGAAAAGAGTAAAGTGGTGGTAACTGAGAGAGAAGGTGACTTGCAGTGTGATTTTAAAGTGAATGGAGTGTCACGAGTCGGCGCGATTAAGTATTTGAATAAACTCATGACATTAACTTTGGTGGGAAACCGCGAATTCTAGTGGAATCCCAGTATTTATCGCTCAGTTTAACCGCCACGTATTCACCCGGTCGGGAGTGTTTTCAGAACAATTTTTCACTGTGTCATAAATGATCGTCTTTGTGTGTGACTTTAGCGCACCTCCGCTGAATACTTTGTTATGGGCGTGTTTCGCTCATTCTAGCCGTTAGCAAGTGCAGCTTGACACTTGCCTCTCTCTCACGATTTGAAGTCAGTCAAGATTTGTGCACCGTGGAAGCAGGTAGTGTGTGTGGCAGTGTCCTTCCTCAGCAACGACTCCCAGTTCCTGCCGCCGCCATTGAATTCCAGAGGCTCAGCATGTGCAGTGTCCTTCCTCAGTAACGATTTCCAGTCATCCGCTTAGTCCACTTTTCTGACCAGTACTTCTTTTCGTTTTTCCTAGGTTTAAGAGTTAGCTTCTGAGTGAGTGAGTGAGTGTGATCTTATTTTGAATTCATTTTGAAATGTAACATAAATTTATTTCTTTGTAATCAATAAATTTAACAGTTCTTTTTCTTGAGCTTAATATAACGTAAACTCGTGTTTTATTTCTCCATAAGCTAGTTGCAGCTCCTAGCTTGCATAAACGCTTTGCTATTCATAACTGGTACTTAGGCCAGTTCTTTTGTATTAACTCAAATCCGTTGTGCCATCTAGGAGTTAATTGTATCAGCAAGAACTTGTTTATCAGGAATAGTTATTGATTGTCAGGGGTGGAGTCACTTTCTCCAGAGGCCAACAGTACTAATAAATAGCACGTGTGAATAATTAGTCTCTGCTGTGTACTGTTGAGAAAGTTTATAAATTTTCGTCCTTAGAGAATCGGCGAAGTAAGCCAATATAAAGTAATCATTGCTTGATTTTCACAAGACAATTCATTGTCCTGTTCTTAAGTATTATTGAATAATTATTCTTTAATATTTTATATTCTTAAAAACCCCGTGACAATTGGCGACCTCATTCCGGGATATTAACTCCTACCTCTAAAGTTATTCACGAGATAATACTCACTCGTTCATACTTAGGTATTTATCATTAAAGTCTATAGGCACTATCTTACTGGTGATTATTGATTCAGTTCTGTTAATTTACGTAATAGTTTTCACAGTCAGTTGTATGTTTAATTTTCTTTCTTTACCAGTTTAATTAGATAAAAACTGGTCACCACTAACCAGTGCCTATATTCTTTATTCTTGATTATTGGCATCTTTCTTTGCAAATTGCAGTCAGTACTGAGTTGCTAGTTTACTTAGATTGAGTTAGCATCATGTCTACAAGCGTCTATGTTCAGGAAGCCAATTATATGGGGCTTACGGATCCGGAGAAAATAAAGGACTTTGTCCTGTCTCGTTTTAATTACAAACAGCAACGCGAGAATGATGCTCATTAAGAGCGTCCAATTCAGCGTGAGGAACGCGAAAAGGAGCGCGAATACGAGCGAGAACAGCGCGAACACGAGCAGAAACAACGTGAACTCGAGTTAGAACACGAGCGAAAACAACGCGAACTCGAGTTAGAACACGAGCGAAAACAACGTGAACTCGAGTTACAACATGAGCGAGAACGAGAACACGAACGTGCCGAGCGAGAAGCACACGAAAACATGAATTTGAAATGTTGAAGCTCAAGCGAGATTTCTTGGCTTCAGACACATCTGGTGCAGCTGGCCCAAGCTCCATGAGCGCTATCGCTGCACATATTATGGCGACCCCACACATCAAGCTTCCCCCATACAAGGAAGGTGAGCGAATCGAGCCATACATAGCTCGTTTTGAAGACATGGCTCAGCTTTACTGGCTGGATGATGCAGCTAAGTGGCTTCAGTTCCTTAGCCTGTCTGAGGGCCCTGCCTTCGATATTCTCCACAGAATTCGTGGAGACAATCTCATGTGTGAGATGATGAAGGCTGCACTCGTCAAAGCATACGGTCTCACAGTTGACGATGCCAAGAGTCAGTTCATGAAGGCGCATTTACAGGAAAAAGAATCTGCCATTCAGTTTCTTGACCGGCTTATTGCTTACTTAGATGAGTGGATGGAGAAAGATGAAACTCCTTCCACACATGAGGGGATAATTGACCTTATGCTGTGCACACATATAGAAAAGTCGTGGCCTACTGAATTTATGGCTCAGCTTAAGATCTGCCAGGTAAGAGATGCCAGCCAAATGGTGAAGAAGGCTGATGCATTTTTCACTGCATACGGGTATCAAACTCGCAAGCAGCATACCTGGAAGAGGAAACCTGATAAATCTGGGAAACCGTCTCAGACTGAACCCCAGCAACAAGGCCGTTTTCAGAATAATGGCCAATCTCCAAAACCGCAGAAGAAGGACCAGGGGCAAAACACTCAGAAACCTGAGTGAAAGCGGTACGATAAGCAGAACTCTAACCAGCAGCAGTACCGGTATTTCAAGAAGCAGCAGGGCAAGGACAAACCACGTAACCCTCAGACAGGACAATCGACTTTAGTGTATCGGAGGCAGGATGCAAATGCAGCCCTCATGCCACAACAAGCGTACAGTGATGCCAACCCCACCAGTACAGGTACTTCCAGACAGTTCACTAGTCCCTCAGCGACAGTGAACACCCTCCACAGATGGCCAATGCTCCATCTCCCCAGGCAGTGAGTACGACCCCTCAGGTATCTAGTTCACAGGAAACCATGTTTGCCGCATCATTTATTCAGCAGCCTAATCAGTGGCTAGCTGCTTACTCCACAGGCCCTCCCACAGGTGACAGTGCCTTCCTTGTTCAGCCAGGGTTTGTGGGAGCCATTTTCCTGTGAAGGTCCTGAGAGACAATGGTTCCTCAGGTTGCTCTGTCAGGCAGAGTCTAGTTCGGCCTGAGGAGTATACAGGTCGACAGATCCAAGCTAACCTTATTGATGGATCAGTGAGATTGTTCCCTGAGGCGTGTATCCAGGTGGCATCTCCATTTTACACTGGTACGACACTCACAGTTGTCATGCCAGAACCCTTATTTGACCTTATCATAGGCAATATTCCCAGTGCCAAGGATAGTTGCACTGAAGATGACGCTACTCAGACTTCGGCTGTAGTAACATGAGCCATGGCTGAGGCTCCAAACTGTGTCACCCCAGTGACCATTGAATCGCTGCAAGATCTGATGTGTAGCCAAGTTGTTGTTCAAGAACAACACTCTGACCCAACTCTTGCTGCCGTGCAGAAGAAACAAAAGGGTAGAGTGATAAAGTATTCACGGGGAGGTCAAGCCAAGTTCCTTCGCAAACAAGGACGGTTGTACCGTGAGTCACGAACACCCCAGGGCGAGGTTCGACTGCAGTTTGTCGTTCCCTCCAAGTACCGCCAAGCAGTGTTAAAATGGGGTCATTGTTCATGTCACCTGGGCAAAAGGAAAACCCAGGGCCGTATCTGTGCTGACTTTTTCTGGCCAGGGATGGCCAGATTAATGGTATGTGTGTTCATGTACCACTAATCAGGGACATGTCCTTCCTGCACCGTTTGAAACCACACCCATAATCTCTGAGTCAGTTGAGAGACAGGGCAGTGGTAATGTGGGTGCAGACCGAACGTCTCACCCGTTGGCCCTACAGGACACAGTGTGTCCAGGGCCTGTACATACATATGTACCGTAAGTTAAGGGGGAAGTTCGAGAACCCCGCAGAGACAGTCCGAGGCTGTGTATGAATTACCTTGTGGAACATCTTGAGCTCTGGGCCTCTCTGAGGATTCCCGGAGAATGCACAATATCCACATGAGTGTTCACACTCACGATGGGTGTTAAAATGTGACCTGCCCGAGATTGCGTAGGGATTCTCAGCTTCCTGTCATTAATCGTAAGTGTAGAGTTAGGTTAACCAGTAAACTGCCTGTTCTAAGAGATTTGAGTAATTCAAGAATTGACACGTTTCCTGGTTAATAGTTAGGTTAACTAGTAAACTGCCCGTTCTAAGAGATTTGAGCAATTCAAGAACTGGCACATTTCCTAGTTAATATGCATTAACCAGTAAACTATAAGGGTCCTGAGAGATTTGTGAATCCTAAGACTACGTTTCCTGGTTAATAATGACATAAGTACTGATTGCTAGGCAGAGAGAGAGAAATGACACTTTTGATGCTCCACTTTGATTCCTTTTGCAGGTGCAGCTGGCAGGTGCAGCATTGCCATGCAGAACAGCTGATCGTCCCTCACGCATGCTGTCGCCTCTTCTCTTCTGCCTCGTCGTAATCATTTATTACTGATTTGCATTATGTAATTTTACACGTGGGTACAGTTACACTACAACTGTCACACCAACACTGTGTATTACATATATCACGGTACATAACAATTAATTGTTAATGTAAATGTAGCGAACTTTTCGCTCAGTTTGACCTGAGTACAGGATTTTTCACCATCGTCATGGAGTTTTTCCCTCAAGCTTGCTTCTATTAACGTAAATACGAGTTTTTTTTCGCTCACTGGCGACTGTGACTTTCTCCTGTAGCAGGATAGCACACACACACACCACAGTGTGAATCTTGTGTGACTGAGTTAGGATTTATATGTATGTATATTGAATTTTTTTTTTCCTGAAAAAAAAATTTCATATTTGATGGGGCGTAATATCACGAGTCGGCGCAATTAAGTATTTGAATAAACTCATGACATTAACTTTAGTGGGAAACCGCGGATTCTAGTGGAATCCCAGTATTTATCAATCAGTTTAACCGTCGTGTATTCACCCGATCGGGAGTGTTTTCAGAACAATTTTTCACTGTGTCATAAATGATCGTCTTTGTGTGTGATATTAGCACCTCCGCTGAGTACTTGTTATGGGCGTGTTTAGCTCATTCTAGCCATTAGCAAGTGCAGCTCGACACTTGCCTCTCTCTCATGATTTGAAGTCAGTCAAGATTTGTGCGCCATGGAAGCAGGTAGTGTGTGTGGCAGTGTCCTTCCTCAGCAACGATGCCCAGTTCCCGCCACTGTCATTGAACTCCAGAGGGTCAGCGTGTGCAGTGTCCTTCCTCAGTAACGATTTCCAGTCATCCGCTTAGTCAACTTTTCTGACCAGTATTTCTTTTCGTTTTTCCTAGGTTTAAGAGTTAGCTTCTGAGTGAGCGAGTGAGTGCAATCTCCTTATTTTGAATTCATTTTGAAATGTAACATAAATTTATTTCTTTGTAATCAATAAATTTAACAGTTCTTTTTCTTGAGCTTAATATAATGTAAACTTGTGTTTTATTTCTCCATAAGCTTAATCTAGTTGCAGCTCCTAGCTTGCATAAACGCTTTGCTATTCATAACTGGTACTTAGGCCAGTCCTTTTGTATTAACTCAAATCCGTTGTGCCATCTAGGAGTTAATTGCATCAGCAAGAATTTGTTTATCATTAATAGCATTAGTTATTGATTGTCAGGGGTGGAGTCACTTTCTCCAGAGGCCAACAGTACTAATAAACTGCATGTGTGAATAACTAGTCTCTGCTGTGTACTGTTGAGAAAGTTTATAAATTCTCGTCCTTAGAGAATCGGCGAAATAAGCCGGAATATAGTAATCATTGGTTGATTTTCACAAGACAATTCATTGTCCTGTTCTTAAGTATTATTGAATAATATTCTTTAATATTGTATACGCTTTAAAAACCCTGTGACATGTAGAGAGACTGGAATTGGTAACAGACTACAAATACCTAGGTACAATGATAGAAAGAGAAAAATGTGCAAAAGAAGTTGAAAGTAGCGTGACACAAGGAAGAAAACTAGCTGGTGCAATGAAGGCCTTAATAAGAAACAGAGGCTGGAGTGTTGCAGCTGCACAAGGGTTACTTGACGGAGTGTTAGTGCCAACTATAACGTATGGATGTGAGACTATGGTTTGGCATGAAATATATATATATATATATATATATATATATATATATATATATATATATATATATATATATTTATAGGTAGATAGATTTATATATATATTTATAGGTATACATATATATATATATATATATATAGAGAGAGAGAGAGAGAGAGAGAGAGAGAGAGAGAGAGAGAGATACATAGAGATATTGATAATTATACATATATATATAAATAGATAGATAGACAGATATATATATATATATATATATATATATATATATATATATATATATATATATATATATATATATATATAGATAGATAGATAGATAGGTATATAGATATAGATACAGTATATACAGTATATACATATATATATATATATATATATATATAGATAGATAGATAATTTATATATATAGATAGATACATAGGCATATATATATATATAGATTGATAGATGGATAGATTGGATATGTAGATAAATATATATATATATATATACATACATACAAATGTGTATAGTGTATATATCTATCTATCTATCTATCTATCTATATCTATATATCTATATCTATATCTCTCTCTCTCTCTCTCTCTCTCTCTCTCTATATATATATATATATACAAATGTGTATAGTGTATCTCTCTCTCTCTCTCTCTCTCTCTCTATATATATATATATATATATATATTGCCCCTGTGGGTAGGGTAGTTTTCAAGAATACTCCCTCAGTATCCCTGATTGTCATATGAGGCGACTAAAATGGTTGGCGGAGGGTTAGTGCCCCTCCCCGGAAAAAAGCTAACTAAAAAAACGAACAAGAAGCCTCGGACAAGGACTGACCAAAAGATGACGACCAAGGGCCGGGCAAAGGACATGGTACGGATCACGACGTGGAATATAAGGGGTGCGAATGATGAGGTGAAAGAGAGAGAGATTGTCCAGGTGCTTGAGGGTGCGAAATCTCATGTATGTGGTGTAACTGAAACAAAATGGAGAAGAGAGAGTGTGAGAGAATGGGAGTATGGATAGGGTATATGTGCAGGAGTAGGTGCGAATGAGAGGGCAAAAGGAGTGTGTATTGTTGTGAGTAAAAGATGAAAGAAGAACGTAAGAGAGTATGGATCAGTTGGCTTAAGGATTGTGTGGGTAAGATTGAAAGTTGAAATACAAATGTAGGCGATTGTGTGTGTGTATGCGCCAATGCAAGATCGTGGTGGCAGAGTGAGAGAGGAGTTCTGGACAAATGTGGAAGTGTGCATGGAAAAGTTCGGAAGGAATGAGAGAGTGTTTTTTATTGGTGGTATGAATGGTAAAGTAGGGAATGTGAAGGTGGATGGAATAGTTGGTGAGTGGGGTGTGCCTGCTGAGATAGATGAAAATGGTAGTGCGTTAGCGCACATTTGTGCCAGGAGCGGGATGTTGATAGCCAATACCCTCTTCAGGCATAAAATGATCCACAGGTATATATGGCGAATGATGAGAAGGGTGGGTCGTAAAATGAATGAACGGAAGGGAATGATAGCTTATGTGTGTGTGGTTGAAAGGATGCGAAGATGTGTAATGGATGCAAGAGCTTATAGAGGTTGGGGGAGTAGACTTTCTGACCACTACTTTGAGTGGCCAGAATCAAGATCCAAGCAAGATGGAGAAATAGAAGAAGGGAAGGATGGGAGGAAGGAGTAGTTGCAAGGAGAGTGAAAAGGTTACAAGTGGATGAGAAAAAGGCAGAATATAAGAGAGAAGTGGAGGAACGATTGGGTAAATATGAATTGGAGCAAATGCGGGACGTGGAAGGTGTGTGCAAGATATTCACAGAAGAAATATGTGCAGCATGTGATGTGGTGTGTGGGGTGAAGAAAAGACGGAAGGGGGTGCAAGGAACGTGGTGGTGGAATGAAGAGGTGAGACAGGCAGTGGCACAAAAGAAGAAGGCATACGATGAATGGATGAGAAATAAGTGCATGGAAGAAGTTGAGAAGCAGAAGAGAGAGTTATATGGAGAAAGGAAGAGAGAAGTGAAAAGATTAGTAAGAGAGAGTAAGAAGAGAGTGGTTGAGGAATTTGGAAGGAATTTGAGTGTAAATTGGAGGGATTGTAAGAAAATGTTCTGGATAGAGGTGAAGAGAGTAACACAGGGTGGTAGTGAAGTTAGTAGGGAAGTGAAAGATAAAAATGGTAGATTACTTGTGGAGAAGGGAGAAAAAGTGAGCAGATGGAGAGGACACTTTAAGGAATTGTTGAACATAGAGCATGGAAGTAATGCGAGTATAAGTGGCTGGGGAATGGCTGGGAGAAGGAGGGAGGTGAGAAGACAGGAAGAAATCAGTAGGATAGAAGTTGTGGAAGCAATGAAGAAAGTTAATTTGGGGAAAGCCCCAGGAATTGATGGAGTGTGTGGTGAAATGCTGAAGCATGGGGGAGAGATAGTAGTGGAATAGATGTAGAAGATGTGCAGATTGGCCTAGGAGGAAGATAGAGTCCCGGAGGATTGGAAGGCAGGATGATTATTCCCTTGTACAAAGGAAACGGGGGAAAGAAGTGTGTGGTAATCATAGGGGCATTTGTCTTCTTGGTGTAATAGGAAAAGTGTATGGTAGGATACTTGTTGACAGTTAGGGAAATAACAGAGGAATTAGTTGGAGAAGAACAGGGAGTCTTTAGGAAGGGAAGAGGTTGTGTAGACCAGATTTTCATTCTTAGATCTTTAGTGGAAAAGTGTCTAGAGAAAGAAAAGAAGTTGTATGCGGCCTTCATGGATTTGGAGAAATCATATGACAGGGTGGATAGAAAAGGATTGTGGAAAGTATTAAGAATGTATAGTAGATGGGAAGTTGTTGAATGCTGTGAAGAGTATGTATGATAGTGCTAAGGCTGCAGTGCGTGTGGATGATGAACTGAGTGAATTTTTCTCTTTGAAGGTTGGGTTGAAACAGGGATGTGTCATGTCTCCATGGTTGTTCAATCTGTACATGGATGGGGTAATAATAGAGATACAAGGTAGGGCAGTAGATGTTGGATTGGCCCTAGTGAGAGAGGGTAGTGTTTGGAAACTCTCTGTATTGTTGTTTGCAGATGATACTGTGTTGTTAAGTGAAGACGAAGGGGAGCTGCAAGGTTTGGTGGATGAGTTTGGGAGAGTGTGTAAGAAACGGAATCTAAAGGTGAATGTAAGGAAGAGTAATGTGATGGTCTTTGAGAGAGGTGAAGTCAGCGAATGTACAGTGAGGTTGGATGGTGAGGAAATAGAAAATGTGAGTGTGTTTAAGTACTTGGGTAGCGTGATGAGTAAGGATGGAAGTTTGGAGGGCGAAGTGCTTGAAAGGGTACAACAAGGAAGACAGGTTGCTTGTTCCTTGAAAGCAATTATAAGAAACAGGGAAATGAGCATGGAAGTGAAAAAGTTACTACATGACAGTATTGTGATACAAACTCTAACGTATGGAAGTGAAGCTTGGACGTTGTTGGAAGGACACAAGTCAAGAGTGAGAGCAGTGGAAATGAGTTATTTGAGAGGAGCCTGTGGAGTCACGTGGAGAGACAGGCTGACACATAAGGATATTAAGGAACGTTGTGGTGTCGATGTGGAATTGTGGATGTGACAGGAAACGTTTGGAGGAACACACTGAGGTGGTTTGGCTATGTGGAGAGGATGGAGGGCGAGAGACTGACGAAATGAGTGTATGCGATCGAGGTGGAGAGGGGGAGAGGAAGGGGGAGGCCAAGGATGAACTGGAGGGATGGAGTAGAGAGGTATATGAGAGAGGGAGGTGTGAGTTGGGAGCAAGGCAGTGAAATGGCGGGGGACAAGGCGACGTGGAGGCAATGTGTTTGTGGTCACCCCGTACGGGATTAAGGCGTTTGGCACTATATATATATATATATATATATATATATATATATATATATATATATACATATATATAGATAGATAAATAGATAGATAGATAGATCGATAGATTGATAGATAGACAGACAGACAGACAGACACATACACACACACACACACATACATCCATACATACATACATGTATACATATTTACATGTTAAATTTGGTGCAGTCGGTAAGAGGATCGTGGATAAATGATCCGTTGCTGGAACTGGCCCGTGAAGTAATAGGTTTTTGGGTAATTAGGGGCAAATGCGAACGGAAGTCTATAATATATTAAAGATAGATCCCGGTGGCAAATGATTTTTATTAAGACTTTCCACAACCCTGTGGAAAATTTTATTTTTCAAGTGATTATTTTTATTATTATCACTTTAGCAGAAAGTCGATATTTCAAATTCTGTTTGGCCTAGAGTCTTGTTCCTTGGTCAGCTTAGAGAGCTGTCGCCTTTTTTTGGCCAAAAACGGCGGCAATCGGTCAACTGGCTTTCCGGGTGTTACCCTAAACATAGAAAAGTGATTTAGCCATCCTATCTCAAGAACCGCTTAAGCTAGAAAGCTAAAATTTTACTGAAACATAGACTGAAGGCAGATACAGTGCAGAGAGAAGTATGGTGCTACTCGGTCGGTTATTCTCTGAGAACGGAGCTTTTCTCTATATTCTGCATGTCACCTGACTTTCCATGAAGGATTAAAGCTACAGCCACCTACCTTGGTTGACTAATAGAATATAATGCCTAAGGTGACGTGCACAATATCAGTGACCTTGACTTCAAGGTCTCTTTATAGCTCGGCTTCTATAGTCGCGGAGCGTGACTTTGAGGTTGTTATTAGCGTGCCCTCCCAACTTAACATCCAAAAATGCGTCTGATTTCGTATATAATATGAGACGCATGTGAATGTATATAATATGTTCGTGTATAATAATATTCGTGTATAATATATTCGTGCATAATAATATGATTCGTGTATAATATGATACGAAATCAGACGCACTTTTCAATGGTAGGTTGCCAGGGTACGATAATGACAACCTCAGAGTCGTGCGCCGCGACTATAGTAGGTAATGGCTATGGGAAGTTATTCTTTATCAATATACTCCTTAGACAATTTTGCCGTGTTCTAGTTATTATTACTAATATTATTATTAAGTGCGATTAAGTACTTGGGTAGTGTGATGGGTAAGGATGGAAGTTTAGAGGGTGAAGTGCTTGAAAGGGTACAACAAGGAAGAAAGGTTGCTGGTTCATTGAAAGCAGTGATTAGAAACAGGGAAGTGAGTATGGAAGGGAAAAAGCTATTACATGCCAGTATTGTGATACCAACTCTAACGTATGGAGGTGAAGCTTGAACCTTGTTGGAGGGACAAGAGTCAAGAGTGAGAGCAGTGGAAATGAGTTATTTGAGAGAAACATGTGGAATCACATGGAGAGACAGACTGAGAAATGAAGAAGTGATGGAGCATTGTGATGTGGATGTGGATGTGATAGGAGGCATTAGGAGAAACACAATGAGGTGGTTTGGACATGTGGAGAGGATGGAGAGCGAGAGACTGACGAGGAGAGTGTATGTGAGTGAGGTGGAGAGGGGAGAGGGAGGGGGAGGCCAAGGATGAGATGGAGGGATGGAGTGGAGAGGTATACGAGAGAGGCGGGTGTGAGCTAGGAGCAAGGCAATGAATTGGTGGGGGACAGGGCGATATGGAGGCGATTTCTTTGTGGCCACCTTTTACAAGATTAAGGCGTCTGGCAATAGATAGACAGATAGACAGATCATTATTATTCTTATTATTCATTATAATAACAATAATAATAATAATAATAATAATAATATTATTATTATTATTATTATTATTATTATTATTACTATTATTACTATTACTATTACTATTATTATTATTATAATAATAATAATAATAATAATAATTATTATTATTATTATTATTATTAAGCCGGTGAAGGTTTATATCCAAGGGGTGGTTGGGGTTGACTGCTCATGTAATGCCACTCAGGGATGAGTGAGGCTGGTCACTCATCTTAAATGTCGAGACTAACTGCCTAGTCCGGGGCTCCTACGCTCCTCTTGGGGCAATGTAGGATTGAATGATGGATGGATTATTATTATTATTATTATTATTAATATTATATTAGAATTGGTATTAGTATTAATATTACTATTACCATTACTATTATTCTATGGGAAAGGAAATTGATCTATGGGAATAAATAACACTTGTGCAGACTTAATTACTTGAGGAATTTCACCCATGAAGGAAGAAAAGTCCATTCAGGAAAATATGAATGTGGAAAAAAATGTCTCCACAGATCAGAAATAAGTCCATGTAGTAAACAGGTCATGATGTGAAATACTTCCATGACGAAAATTAGTCCAGAGATTGATCTGGTATAAGGGAAAGATAAGTTCAGGGGGAGGTATAAGTACCATGCAGAAAATGGGTTAGTGGCAAAAAATAGGTGTGGGTAAGAGGCAGATAACTGGGCCATGAGGGAAAAAAAGCTCCTGAGGAAACAGGCCAGTGGGGGAAAAGGATCCAATGAACAGGTTCACAAGGGAAATTAGGTACGTGTTGGTTGAGCCCAAGAAGGTAAAGTGTGAGACCGACTCATATGTGAGTGAAAATTACTTGATTATCATGGAAGAATTACCATATATGCATATAGGTATATGTGTACACTGAATGTGTGTGCATACTTTAAGCAAATGTACCTGCAAGAGGTGTCAGCAGAGAGCTCCTTGCATCACATGCGGCGTGTAAGAAGACCAGCAGCAGACCAAGCTTCATCATCCTTAGGGCCAGTATCTGTGAGGGCAATCAGCCTTTTAGTAATGTGGAAAGTTCATGTATCTGTCATGCAAGACTATTTTCCTCATCAGTAGATAGGGGTCTGGCGCCAGGATACTATGTACAGGCATTTAAGACAAGGGTGACAAACCACGATAAGCCCGAGAGGCATCGTTTTAGCAATGATCCCGAAACAACCCTCAGACTGAAACCTTTATGGTTCTTGCCCAAAAGCCAATATAACAGAAAGCGTAGAATAGAAAGCGTTGATTTCGTTAACTATTTACCACCCATCATGGTATATGTTTCCCTAGATTAGAAGAAACCATTTGGCTTGTCACTCGGGTAGCCACCAGAAGGAGGAAATGGATGGTGGCCACGGCCACCTACCATAGTGTTCGTAAAAAATATATATCGCATTGGAAATGTACTAAACATATCAAAGGGCACCCAAATGTATATTAGTGTACGGCTGTTGTATCTTAAGTAAAGGTTCATATCCATGTAATGCACTTCTATAATAAGTTAATAATTGCTTTTTCTGCTAGTTGCTGTCACATTTATAAATACTGGCTTTGAAGCCGAAGACGAAATCCCTACTTACGCCAAGGAAGACGTTCGCCAAAACTTTGACAAAACCAACAAACGCGTGTACAATCCCCTCCATACACTTACCCCATCTCTGCCCTTTGCTTGTTCAACGTAGGTGTTGGCAAGACAAGTCATTGTCATAACACCAGATCACCTTTGGGGAGGATGTGAAGTGGGGTGGGTAATCATGATAAACGCGAACACCCTCCTCGCCCCTGACATAAAAAGCCTTTTCACATTCTTCTTCAAAACTGGTGTTATGACAAGGTTGGGGAGTTTGCGTTTAGTTAGCTCCATATCAAGAGGATTGAAAGAGGTAATAAAACAACATAGTTTCTTTTTTGTAAAGTTTAATGCTTGACAGGAACATATACACTGGGGATCACGGGCTATAGCTCGCAGGCTAGGTATAGCACTGGACATTTCATCTGGCAGGATCTTTTTTTTTTTCATTGTTTCCTTTTTTTTTTTTTTTTACGTAAAAAAATTAATTTTTCAGTGCCTGATTTGATACAAGGCATGTGCATGGTAAGGGGTCCTAGGGCTAAGTCATCACACTGATGGATCGCATAGCACACAAGAGACATCCAGTTGGCACACATTAACCTTCACCTTTTCACATTATATCACCCATATATATTTTTTTTCACTGTCATTCGCTTGCATTGATTTTATTGTTTTTCCTTTGTCTGCTAAAATCACAAACAATCCAAAGAAATAATCTTGTGATAGAGAGCACCAGGGAGGTGCACCGTGCTACCTCTGGTGATGACTGGGTGCCTGCTGCCCTCCTCACCCAGTGGTGGGTTGGAGCACATTGTGCAGGCGTCTCCTAACTGGTATGGAGTAGCGTGACAGCAAGAGAAAGCGTAAGCGTCACTTCTATGAGGGTATGGAGCGCAGTGTTATTTTCCTTGGTTACTGCCTGGGAAGGTGCTTACTGCTATGCATGGGGCATCCCCCAGGGCGTGATTTATGTATGTTATGATGAAGGACGTCCCTGAACTTCACTGACCACCTCTCTGTTCAAGTGAGAGTGAGTGTGTGTGTGGAGAATATGCCAGAGATGCCGCTATTCCTCGAAGACCGTGTGTTCACGGATCACTTACCCAGTCTACTTCCGCTCTTATTTCACGGGTGATAGCAGACTCTACTAGTAGACTCTCTGCTAAGCATAGAGTGCCCTCACTGAAAAAGGGGGCACTAGAATCTCCACAGAACAATGTCTCTCTCGAGTCTGCGCCTATTGAAACTTCCAGGCACTGCTTAAGCGCTGCTACTGGGCATAGATGATGGTGGACAGTACGCATCCTACAGGCTGGGATTGTGAGAGGAGCAAGCCTGAAGTCTTCTTTTCCTTTTTTTGCAAGCGTCCTTGGAGATGGCACTAGGGACACCGCCAATCCATCCTGTGCAAAGATAGTGCATGCTGGGAACAGTGTATAAATTTACGACAGTTCCCACCTTGCCTTTCGTCTGCACCAAACTCGATTGAAACTAGAAAGCGCTCACAGAGCACATACCTTCGCCAATGCCACTGTCATTAAAAAGGATCTGGATCCGTGGATATAGGATCCGGATCTGAATCTGCCACAAAATTAAATCAGTTCCTTCTTGGTTCATAGCCCACCTCTCCACAAAATTTCACTGAAAATCATTGAGAACTTTGGGAGATATTGTGCGGGATACTCCGGATCCGGATTCGGATCCGACCCTAATTCAACAAATTCTTCCTTGGCCAATGGCCCGTCTTTCCGCTTTATTTCATCAAAATCAGTTCACAAGTTTCTGAGAATCTCGGATCCGCATCCGTGGATACAGGATCCGGATACGACCCCAAATTTAATCAAATCTTTCTTGGTCCTTGGCCCAAATTTCCACAAAATTTCATTGAAATTCATTGAGAACTTTTGGAGAATTTTGTACGGGATACTCTGGATCCGTATCTGGCACAAAATTTAATCATTTTTTCCTTCCCCCATGGCCCACAGTTCCACAAAATTTCGACAAAATCTGTTCATAACTTTTAGAGTAACCCAACTAACAGACAGGCAGACAGACAAACAAACCAATGCATTTTAAAACATAACCTCCTTGGTGGAGGTAATGACAGGACCTGGGACTCTGCTACTAAAGGGCCTCTCTAATCCACTCAGAAACAGAGGAATGCAATCCAGAGGGATTGGTGGAGGAGGCCGACAGTGTTCACAGCATATCCTCCACGAAATTCGGCAAAGGATAGAACCCACTAGAGAAATATCATACAAAAAAATTCAATGTTGCTCGGAGCTTCACTGTTAGGGGTTGGTGAGGCACTCCATCCCCACAGGCAATAGGTTAGGGCTTACCCTTTGCAGCACTCTGGTATTAGGACCAGATTTCTCACAATCAAGGCTGAAGTCGCAAACTACGTTTAGGAGAACTTTGGTTGCAGGTGAGCGAAACAGGTATATGAGTGTCAACTTCATCCAGTCCTCTTCTATCGCATTCGGGCCATTTGTTGGCATACAGTGCACCTTGGATAGGTGGAGCAGTAACTGCACTGTGTCTTTGGTGACAAAGAGGTCCACATGCATGTGGCCATACCTGAGAACCAATGAGTTGATTATACCCCTCCAGCCAGTCCATTCAACTGAGGCTAACTTAAACCTGCAGTGTGCAAAGGCCCTCTGTTCTTCTCCCCAGATAATTCTGAGTCGACAGGTACCAACGGCAATGGTGAGTTAGCCACTGGATTTGTTCTGTCTGTGCCAGGAAGGGATCAGACCTTGACGTGCCATACTATTTCATGCAATGCAACGCCAGTTGGTTGTACCTTTGCATTACCCCTAATTCCCTGATATTTATGTGCTTGACGCATTCTGTCTATGTCCAAGCCCGCAGTTGTTGGTGCCCCACTCATGACAGAATGTCCCCCCAAGTCTTAGGCATTGGTTACAATGGTAGGAGTCTGGTACCATCCATCATCAAAGTAGCCTCCTGGGGCTGGCAGGGACTGGATGGAGCATGTCTCGTGTGCAACATCCTTTCTCTTGGGATCACCTTTACCGTCCGTGGTAGGTGGTGGTGGCATAACCTACCAAGAACAGTACCCATAGCAGTGGCTCCCCATGTGTTCATGACTTCAGGTAGGCGTGAACTGTCCTAAACAATTTTCCCGAAGGCAACATGCACTGTCCAGAGAAGAATGAACTCATATTTGCCTATTGTTCTACTCCAGACCTAACCAGAATACTTGCTTCACAGGGGTTAACAAAGATTTTCCATATTGATTTTGAAGCCGAGCTCCGCAGATGACTTGATTACTTAGCTTGAATTTTCTGGACACTCCTCCTTGGTGGCTCTGGCGAGAAGCCAGTCGTTAAGATACATTAATACATTGATCCCCTCTGACACCATATGATGCACCAGCACCTTTGATGAAGACATGACGAGCTAGGCAAAGACCGATAGGCCAGCATGTTGACTGGTGAGTAAGTAAGCCTTCTAGATCAGTGCTTGTTGTGTGACACTCCTTTGCAAGTATTAAGTTTTAAAGAGTAGGGGCCTTTGTGCCGTTTTATCATGCAAATGTGTTCAGTGATGAGGGTGGTGCCTTGTCGTCCAGTCTGGGATGCTTGGAGAGCTTGTAGTGATGAGAAGGCGATCTCTGCTGCATGAGAAAGGTTAGAGCAGAGAGCAGGAGGTGTATGGTACGTGGAAGGCGAGTACATGCCTCCTTTACATATGCATCCAGGACCTTGTTAGAAGAAAAGGGAGCCTCCCAGATGATTGCTTCCCTTGCCACTCACTCCGTCATGATGAACGCCATGTGTCTCACATTAATGCAGTTTGTCACTGTCTGCAGTGGAGATTAATAGCAAGTCATTTAAACTATTGTTGAAACTGAGATGCGAGTACCAGCACAGAACCTGAGTAGTTAGATGACAGTTTCACTGCTCTTCACTGACACTGGGAATTGAATAGGCATTACCCTATGAGGATCTTTGTAAGAGTCAGTCCATTCCTCCAGGCATAGCAGGAAGTAGGCCTGTGACAATGAGAGGGCGAAATACTCTGAGAACATTGCCCCTTTCCAAATGTCATGGTTGTCAAGTTCCCACTTGGCCCAGGAGAAGGGGAGCATCACCATCAATGCTGGTAGTGTTGTGCTGAAACCATTAGCTGCACAATGCTGTCTTATTCAGTGGAAGAGGAGTAGACTGTAGCACCAGTCGAGCAGGGCAGTACTCCCGAGGTGGATGGAAAGCTGATGACAGGGAGTGCTGGAGCTCCCGTTTCATCAGCCCTCAGGACTAGTTCCTGACCATCCCCCTTTGCTGAACTTTTTCAGTGTCTCAGTTACACAGAGAGTAGGCCAGCATGCTCTCCAGTACAAATTTCTCTATCTATCTTCACCAAACTACTTGCACAGTACACACTACACTTCCTATTCAAAATTTACCAAAATGGCGTCAATTCACCCAGCCTCGGAGTCCCCGGGGGGGGGACCATAAATGCCCCCGCCATCTGCCCCTCTCCCGGTGACGACTCGAGGTGCCTGGAACCACTGTCTGACTCTCTTCTTCTTCATTTCTGCAACATTCGCGGCCTTTCATCTAACTTTCGCTCTGTTGAACACCACCTCTCCTCCTCTAAACCTCACCTTCTTTTTCTAACAGAGACTCAGCTGTCTGAGGCAACTGACAGCAAACTCTTTTCTGTATCCTCCTACTTTCTCTATACTCATTTCAAAGCCAAAGGTGGCTGTTGTGTATACATACGCAACGACTTATCTTGCTCTCGTGTTCCTGAAATTGATTCTTCTGAATTCTCCACTCTCTGGCTTCGGCTTTCCTGTCATTCTCTGACTAAATATATCTGTGCTGTTTACTTATCCCCTAATTCTACTGACTATCAAAAATTCTTCGACTATCTTACTTCTACGATGGAACACATTCTGTCCATTTCTCCTTTCTCTGAAATCTCCATTCTTGGAGATTTCAATGTTCACCACCACCTTTGGCTCTCCTCTCCTTTCACGGATCCACCTGGTGAACAAGCCTACATCTTTTCTATCCTTAATGACCTAGAGCAGCTTGTACAGCACCCTACCCGTATCCCTGACCGCCTTGGAGAGAGCTCCAACATAACTGACCTCTTCCTCACAATTAATCCTTCTGCTTGCTCTGTTAATCTTTTCTCTTGGGCTCCTCCGATCACAACCTTATTACCTTAACCTGTCCTATCACTCCGGTACGGCCTGTGGACCCTCCAGGAAACGTCGTCTCTGGCATTTTGGAGCTGCGGACTGGGAGGCCCTCAGGCAGTACTTCTTTGATTTTCCCTGGAATGATTATTGCTTCCATGGCCGTGAGCCATCTGAGTGTGCCTTGCGCATTACGGAGGTTATTCTCTCGGGCATGGAAGCATACATTCCTTTCTCATATCCTTTGACTAACGCAAGAAAGCCTTGGTTTAATCACGCTTGTTCTAATGCTGTCCGCAACAAGGAGAAGGCCTACAAAAGGTACCGGAGCCAACCCACCCCTGAATCACATCATCTTTACGTTTCTGCCCGGAATCGTGCTAAGTCTGTTCTTCGCTCTACTAAAAATAATTTCATCCATACTAAATGCTCTCAACTCTCCAACTCAATTCTTCCCGCTCCTTCTGGCACCTTGCCAAAAATCTTTCTAACAACTTTACCTCATCATCCTTCCCTCCTCTTTTCTACTCTGATGGTTCTGTAGCTATTTCATCTACTGATAAAGCAGATCTCTTCGCACAGACTTTCTCCTCCAATTCCACCTTAGACGATTCCGGTGCTGTTCCTCCATCACTTCCCCCCTCTGACTTCCTCATGGCTGACATTAAAATTTCTTCAGTTGATGTATTTTCTGCCATCACTGGCCTCAGTACTAACAAGGCATATGGGCCTGATGGGGTCCCTCCTGTTGTTCTCAAAAACTGTGCTTCTGTGCTTACACCCTGCCTAGGCAAACTATTTCGCCTTTGTCTGTCAACTTGTACCTTTCCTTCTTGCTGGAAGTTTGCTCTCATTCAGCCAGTCCCAAAGAAGGGTGACCACTCCCAACCCTCCAACTATCCTCCAATTGCTTTAATGTCCTGTATTTCAAAAGTTTTCGAGTCAATTCTTAATAAAAAAATTTTAAGGCATCTTTCCTATCACAACCTTCTTTCCGATCGTCAGTATGGGTTCCGTCAGGGACGCTCCACTGGCGATCTTCTCACCTACCTTTCAGACTCCTGGTCATCCTCCTTTCGGGACTTTGGCGAAAGCTTTGCCATTGCACTTGACATCTCAAAGGCTTTCGATCGAGTCTGGCACAAATCTTTAATTTCCAAACTGCCCTCCTACGGTTTCTATCCTTCTATCTGTACCTTCATCGCTAGCTTCCTTTCTGGTCGTTCTATAGCTGCTGTCGTAGACGGCCATCGTTCTTCTCCTAGATCTATCAACAGTGGTGTTCCTCAGGGCTCTGTCCTATCACCAACTCTCTTCCTTTTATTCATCAATGATCTTCTAAGCTGTACATCTAACCCTATCCACTCATACGCTGATGACTCCACCCTTCACCTTTCCATTTGGTTCCCCGCAACGCCCATCTCAACAGTTACTTCAAGAAACAAGGGATGAGCTATGGCACACCTAATGTCTGACTTGGCTCATATCTCTGACTGGGGTAAAAATAATATGGTTGTCTTTAATGCTTCTAAGACTCAGTTCTTACACCTATCAACCCGACAAAATCTTCCACAGGTATACCCACTAATGTTTAATAATATTCAGATTAATCCTGCATCATCCTTGAACATGCTTGGGGTTTCATTTACTCGGGACTTATCTTGGAAAGATCATATTACATCTCTTGTAAAATCTGCTTCCAAGAGATTGGGTGTGCTAAGCCGACTCCGCTCTTTTCTTACCCCTGCACAATTGTTGACTCTATACAGGGGTTTTATCCGCCCCTGTGTGAGTACAACTCTCATGTGTGGGAAGGCTCCCCACATACAGCTCTTCTCAATAGGTGGAGTCAAAGGCTTTTCGTCTCATTAACTCTCCTCCTCTTACTGACTCCCTTCAACCTCTGTCTCTTCGCCGCACTGTTGCATCTTTTATCTCTTTTCTATCGCTACTTTAATGGTCACTGCTCCTCGGAACTGTCTGCTTGCATTCCTCCACCTCTACGACGGGCGCGTAGCACCCGTCTGGCAGCAAACTCTCATCCCTTTTCTGTCCAACTCTCTAATGCAAGAGTTAACCGTTACTCCCAGTCTTTTATTCATGCAACAGGTCAGCTCTGGAACTGTCTCCCTCTGTCTGTATTTCCTCCTGCCTATGATCTCCAGTCTTTCAAACGCAGTGTGTCCAGGCATCTCAAAATGATCGGATCTTGAATTTGGCTCTCTATTGTATTTTGTTTTTCTCTTGGAGGGAACTGTTACTGCGGGCTCATGGCCTTTGGTTCCTTCTTCCTCGCATAAAAAAAAAAAAAAAAAAAAAATTACCTCACCACTGTAGGCGTCTGTGATGGCTGTGACATTGGTTGTGAAAGGTCCTACTCTCGCTTGCACCATCTTAAGCCAGATGGGGGGAACTGGACTTCCATGGATTCCTGCACTGTTAAGACCCATCATTGTTCTATGTTCTGGCATTCTAGTAATGATTTGTCTAAATGCTCCATGAAAATTTTGGTGGATGAGACCTACACAAGCAGCTTCCAACCCTTCAGGACTAACTGACGGTTAAAGCAGGTGGTTTTCGCTAGGTCTGGCTATCTCATCCTCCTCGTTCCCTTCCCCCTGTGAATATTAGGGTTTGTAGTTGTTTAAAGAGGGTTGGGGACTGCTCCCCTGCTGGACCGGAGAACCTCATTTGGACTCCCAGTCAAGTGACTGACAAGAATCCGGGGATGAGGAGATGGAGGACAGTGACGAAGGGGGCCTTTGGGAATACCAGTGTCTAGTAAGTGGAGGAATGGAGACATGGGAGTAAGGTGAGGTGGGTCAGTGAGGTGACAGAGGATGAATAGTGGTAGCAATCGATCTCCTTAGTCACCCTCTGCTGCAAGGATTGTTGGTAGTGGTGAGTGAGGTCCTTGCTATGGTTCGGGAGAGAGTGTAGTGTGTGTGTGGGTGGTGTCGTGGCCTTTGTTCGCCTATCTCTATGCTCTGGATGGCTGGAGTAGCCAGGTGATGAATTTCCTGTTTGATGTCCCAGGTGCACGTGCGTTGTCAGGGAGAGTGAGGTTACACCTCCATCTATGGCTAATGTCTTGCCCTCTAATTGTGCCTCATTAGACCTGGCAGAGGTGTTGAAGGACGGACTTGTATCACTGGACATCCTTCACAAGCAGAAACCAAGTTTCATAGCCATCTCATTGTTCTCTCATGTCAGGCTGCTTTCTCTGTGGCGAGCTGCTGACTTTTGAGCCCTCTTCCAATGGTCTACCAGGCAGGTGTATTCCAGGAGGCTGTCCAAATTGTACGCAGTAGACAGGGCGTCACACCACGGAAAGCAGGTGCCACAACATTGGAAAATGAAGACATAGCCCTCTGTACATCACGTGTAAAACTTAGAGCATATGGCCATCCCTACATACCCTCCCAGGGCATCCTCAGAAGGAGACGGCTGACCTTGGATGGGGAATGTCAGCATGGGAAGGAGGCATCCATAGAATCACAGAAGTTAGAAACAAAGGGTTACTACCTCCTTCCCTTTCCCCTGTCGCTCTCCACATGGGACTAGGAGAAGTTCTGCTCAAGGGAACCCCCCTAGCCACATGCCCCAAAAGATGAAACAAAACCCCAGGGACACATATTAGTGAGGGAAGGGCAGGCAGAGGGGGAAAGAGGATTAAGCAGGAAGGTTCCTCATAAGAAAGTACACAGGTGGTCGCCCACCCCTGTTCCTAGAGGAGCGGTGGGTGGGGGTCTGCAACCACGTGGTTGAGAACAAAGAAAATAACACTGAATTACCCACAGAAAAAATCATGTCAGGAACCCATTGCCGGAGACCTGGGCGAACATGACCTAGGGCAAACAAACTGGGAAGGAGGTAGCCTGCCAGGCACATGCAGCTTGCGGGCTGCACACCATGTGGTGAAGACAATCACCAAAGTAAGCTTTAAGAAGTAAAACCATGGCCTGAGCCCCGGGCAAAAGCAGCGACAGGAGTTCACAGTACTTGCTCAGTGTAAACACCATGTGCCACATGGGCCAGAAAGTCCAAAGGAACTTGGAACTAATGTTAAATTATCCGTCAGGAGAAAACAATGAGTAGAGCCTTGGCAAAACAAGGGAGAGCGTCGTACGATGGAAATAGCTCGTTGTGCCCATTCAGACTGAAAACTGTGCGCAATTGTGTAACCCACACACAACTGTACAAGACCAGTTATGGCCTGGGTAAACATAGCATGACAGAAGAATTCTGCCTAGCTAGAATACAGCGAAAAAGTTGTGAACCTCGTTCTCAAACAGCATACTAAAAACTACACAATATTAACATTATGAAGAGCAGAACACTAAAATCTGGCCTGAGAGGAAAAGTATAGCATGATGGAAATAGCTCATCATGATTGGACAGACAGACCACTGTGTGGACTTTGAGGCTTAAGGCAATTAAGCCAAAACGCTTGTAACTACAAAAACTAACACAATTGGAACAAAACATGTCATAGCTCCATGCAAGCAGAGTCTAGGATGAGCACCGTGTTGTAGAGGAAGCTTGCCCTACTTGATGAAATCTGTACTCCATGAGGAGCTAGGAGCCACACTAAAAAACATATTTTCAGATGTCCTATAGCAAGGCAGCAGTCCAATCCCCGACAGCCTAGCATGGCAGAAGCAAACCACTGCAGTCATATCGACTGAAAATTTGCACACAGTGTGGGGCTGCAAACAAGAAATAAACATACTGAAACTACGAAAGACAAATGACAAAAAAATGAAACAAGGGCACTTACCTGCAAGATGCAAGCTTACCATGGAACCGTGAAAGTAGTAGCACAGAGTTGAGAAGATGCTGGTGCACAGCTTGTAGAGGACTGATGCTGTCCCCAGATGTTGCTCATGCATTGCACGGAGGGAGAAAATGACTTGTCTTGCCGACACCAGCGTTGAGCAAAGGAAGGACAGAGAAGGAGTAATAGGGTAAGGATATGGGAGGATTGTACTCACGTTTGCCAGCTTTCCCTTTTTTTAGGATGCATTTATTTCCACGATTTTGGGGGTATAGTTCCCTGCTGCATCCAGCAGAAGTTAAAGGAGCTAACTCTACAGCTCACGAAATGCTGACTCGCCTACCTGGTTATTAATTTTATTTTATCGAAAGAAAATGGAGAGGGGCACATTCACGCACTGGCACTGAGGATCCACAGTCTGTTTATACAGTATCTTGCAACTCACTCCTCTTCTTCAGGAAGGAAGATTGTGGGCTACAAGAGAAGGGCACCTTCACTCTGCAGTCCATTGGACTTACCTAAAGATAAGCCTCTGACAACGAAATCAACATTAAGTCTCCCTCTGTAATGTTAAGCCAAATTGTGTTAACGTGCAACTAGCAGTGCCACCCATCTTTGCTAGAGTTAGCCATATTATGGAAAATTAATGACTGTGTTTTAGAAATCCTTAAAGGTAAACAAATTCGTGGATGGACGAAACAGCAAGTACACACATTTCTTTGCCAAATAATACACCCACTTAATCATCTACTGATTCCGGAGAACTTTTTTGGGAGCAGGGGCAGGGGCGTCATTTGGGGGGGAGGGGGCAGCGAGGGGTCCTCGCTCCCCCCAAGTTTTCTGAGGGGGCCCCCAAATCAACTACAATTGATGAAAAAATTATAAGGTTAACACAGTGAAATTAAAAATAATTTGTATTTTGCCTCAATACGTTTTGAGTGAAATATATCGTGTGTGTGTGTGTGTGTGTGTGTGTGTGTGTGTGTGTGTGTGTGTGTGTGTGTGTGTGTGTGTGTGTGTGTGTGTGTGTGTGTGTGTGTGTGTGTGTTCTTACCTAATTGTATCTTTACAGGAATGAATCAAGCTCGTACTGTCCTGTGTATTAAACCCTTTTTATCATACATATCCCAGCTCGTACTATCCTGTGTATTAAACCCTTTTCATCATACATATCCTTAAATTTAAGAATAGTTTTGGCACACACTATTTCATTCGGTAATGCATTCCACTGATCAGTTGCCCTATTTGGGAAACTGAATTTACGTCTTTATCTCCTTTCATTTTATGTAATTTTTTTGTGTCCTTTTGCTGATGCTTCCCCATAGGTTATATATTCATTTAAGTCTATTTTCTCTTTCCCTGAGATGCATTTTATAGCATAATCATGTCTCCTCTTTTTATTCTCTCCCGTATTGTTGGTAGATTCAGTTTTTCCAGCCTTTCTTCGTAACTTAGATCTCTTAAGCTTGGTACCCTTCCTGTAGCTGCCCTTTGTACTTTTTCAGTCTTATCTGTGTTTTTTGAGATTGGGATTCCAGACTACTGATGCATACTCCATGGCTGATCTGATGAGTGATGTTCATATCTTTCTCAGCATGTCTTCATTTATATATGTGAATGCTGTTCTCAAATTATCATGCATTGTAGACATGTTACGTACCCTTCTCACTGATGTGGTCAGCTGTAGATAGTCTGTTATTGATAATCACTCCTAGGTCCTTCTCCCTTTGATATGTATAGGTTAATCTTCCTAACTTAAATCCCAATCAGGTTTTTTCCCACTTTTACCAAACTTAATACATGACACTTATTTACACTAAATTCCAATTGCCATTTATTGCTCCTTTCATGAAGCTTATTTAATTCCTCTTGCAGCTCTTTGCAAGAATCTGTTAGTAATTTTCCTTTGTATTTTTCCATCATCCACAAACATATTTAGATAGTTTCAATTTCCAATGTTACTGTCTGTGTCATTTATATGTACTAATAACATAACTGTTGCCACCACTGAGCCCTGTGGAACTCCGCTATTTACTTCCCTCCATGATGAGTAATTTCCCATTAATACTGTTCTCATTTCTCTTTTCCTGAGAAAATCCTCCATCCAACAGTATAGGTTGCCTTGGATACCTCCTTGATGGTACAGTTTCCATAAAAGTCTTTGGTGCGGTACTCTTTTAAATGCTTTCTTGAAATCTAAATAGATACTGTCCACTCATCCTTCTCTTTTCTGTAATGTTTTTGTAACTATCATAGTAGCTTAATAGATTGGTAACACATTATTTTCCCTTTCTAAAACCCAACTTCCTTTCTTTTATCATATTGTTCTTTTAGATGGTTTACCCATTTTTTTTAAATCAGTTTTTCCAGTATCGTACAACACTGGTCAGTGATATTGGTCGGTAGTTGAGTGGACTCTGTCCATTCCCTTTCTTGAACAGGGGAACAATGTTTGCTTTCTTGCAAATATCAGGTAGTTGACCGTGATATAAGGAATCCTTGAATATTAAATATATTGGTCTGCTTAACTCTTCTGCACATTCTTGTAGCACCCAACCTGAAATTTCGTCAGGACCATTTGTGTGTGTGTGTGTGTGTGTGTGTGTGTGTGTGTGTGTGTGTGTGTGTGTGTGTGTGTGTGTGTGTGTGTGTGTGTGTGTGTAATAATCACAATAAGTTACCAACTATATTAGAGGATGTCAATGTAAATATGTTCCTAGCCCGCTGTTCAGTTAAATTCAGTATCGAGCTGCCTTTTTTATTGTTTTCTGGCTATCATTAAAAGATTTTCTTCATCTTGGGAAGTATGTTCCTGCAAGAAGAAGTCTTAAGAGTTCATTAGGTCATCGGTTCCCAAAGTGGGCGGTGGTTCGGAAAGATCCAGGGGAACGGTGAGGTACTGTGAGACTGTGAGGAAAAAGGGGACGGTAGTGGGACGGCAGGGTGGCATCAGAATCATGTAAGCATTTTTATTTTTTACAAAATCTATAGGACAAAATCTAAGTCGCAAACATTTACGTGACATTTATTTTTTTGCAAAAAATAAAATTAACATAGAATTGTACACGAAAGTATGGTTTTATTTTATTTTGTGGGTCGAAGTCAGAGTTTAAAGTTCGAACGTTTGCCAATGCTACAATATCCATTAATGTGTGTGCCAGGAAGTAACTGGTTTAATAAATAATTACATACAGTATATATATTTGTAGTGGAAGCGATGAAGAAGATTAAACTGGGAAAGGCCCCAGGAAGTGATGGAGTGTGTGGTGAAATGCTTAGGTATGGGGGTGAGATTATTGTGGAGTGGATATGGAAGTTGTGTAGATTGGCTTGGGAAGAGGGAAGGGTTCCAGAGGACTGGAAATCAGGTATAATTGTTCCTCTGTACCAAGGAAAAGGGGAGAGAGAAGTATGTGGTAACCATAGGGGTATTTGCCTTCTTAGTGTGACTGGTAAAATATATGGTAGAATACTCATTGATAGGGTTAGGCATATGACAGAGGAGCTAGTTGGAGAAGAACAAGGGGGATTTAGGAAGGGAAAAGGGTGTGTAGATCAGATATTTGTTCTAAGATGTTTAGTGGAGAAGTATCTAGAGAAGGGAAGGAAAGTGTACGCTGCCTTCATGGACTTGAGAAAGCTTATGACAGAATAGATAGGAAAGGTATGTGGAAGGTATTAAGAATATATGGAGTGGAGGGGAAATTGTTGAGTGCTGTGAAGAGTATGTACGAGGGAGCTAGGGCTACGGTGCAAGTGGATGGTGAGCTGAGTGAGTTCTTTGATCTCAATGTGGGACTGAAACAGGGGTGTGTAATGTCTCCATGGCTGTTTAATATATATATGGATGGGGTTGTAAAGGAGGTACAAGGTAGGGCAGTGGATGTGGGGGTGGCCCTAATGAATGGGGGTGAGATGTGGAAGCTTCCGGTGTTGCTGTTTGCTTATGATACAGTATTGTTGAGTGAAGATGAATGGGAGTTGCAAGGTTTGGTGAATGAATTTGGGACAGTGTGTAGGAGGAGGAATCTGAAAGTTAATGTAAACAAAAGTAAAGTTATGGTGTTTGAGAGGAATGAAGTCACAGAGTGTGCAGTGAGGTTGGATGGTGAGGATATGGAGAATGTGAGTGCATTCAAGTACTTGGGTAGTGTGATGAGTAAGGATGGAACTCTGGGGGATGAAGTACGTGAAAGGGTACAGCAGGGAAGGAAGGTTGTTGGCACACTGAAAGCAGTGATGAGAAATAGAGAGGTGAGTATGGAAGTTAAGAAGTCACTGCATGATGGTATTGTGATCCCTACCCTGACGTATGGAAGCGAGGCGTGGACCTTGCAAGAGGGGAACAAGTCAAGAGTGAGAGCGGTGGAAATGAGTTACTTGAGAGGAGCATGTGGAGTGACGTGGAGGGACAGGTTGACGAATGAAGAAGTGAAGGAACGTTGTGGGGTAGATGTGGATGTGGTTGAAAAGATTAGGAGAAATACACTGAGGTGGTTTGGACATGTGGAGAGGATGGAGAATGAAAGACTGACTAAGAGGGTGTATGTAGGTGAGGTGGAGGGAGGGAGAGGGAGGGGTAGACCGAGGATGAGGTGGAGGGATGGAGTTGAGAGGTATATATGGGAGGGGGGGGTGAGTTGGGGGGAGGGGAGTCAAATGGTGGGTGACAGAGTGACTTGGAGGCGTTTTGTCTGCGGCCACCCTTTGCGGGATTAGGGCGTCGGGCTATAGATAGATAGATAGATAGATATTTGTTTACTGCTTTAATTCTCTAAATACAGCTTTGCATGTGGCTTCAAAATGCTTGCTTGCCACCCCACCCATGTGGGGAGGTGGGAGTAGGGGGCCTCCTAAATAGCCTATGCCCCCCTTCCAAGTAAAATTGAAATGACGCCCCTGGGGAGGGGGGATGATGAGGGATCAAGAATCTGAAGTGGAGGTCAGTATTTACATCTATTGGTCCCCATGACCTGTTTTAGTCCGTATTAGCCCTTCTCCACCAGGGCCTTCCCACCATCGTCCACTCCTCCTTACGGGGAATTTCCGAGATTTTGGGAGAAGTACCCTTATTCCAAACCCTAATATCTTCTATATTATTATAACTAGAGAAGAAAGTAGGAATTTATAAGACTCTTCAACTCTTCCTCTCTCAAATGAAATGTTCTCAAAGTCTGCAGGTGGTCCCATCAATGAGTAAGGATACATTAAAGATGACTGGCTTTCCGTGTTTTAGCGGGCTAATCAAGGTGTACGCCACTGCCAGTGACCTTGGACTCGCTGGCTAGCACTGGCAGCACTGTGTGGAGCGGTGATTGTAACACTGCCCGGCCTCTTGGAATATTCCACTCATTCTTTCGACTTTTCCTTACTCACCACCGAAAGGATGAGTCATCAGCCTGTACATGTGGCTGATAGTGCCACATGCCCTGTGGATGTATGGGAAAAGAATAGCTCTTTATTTTCTGTACTAACTTCTTGCATCAGTTATAATAATTTCCCCCTACTACAGCACTTACATTTGCACTTGACATCATGATTACGGGTAATAGTACTTTGAGAAGTAAATGCTCTGGCTGTTTCACGAACTATAGTGAGTATGAGGTCATTCTCTGAGAAAATATATTTATGCTATTTACCTATCCCCTATTTCTACTATGAAAATCTCTCCATCTGTCTTACTTCTAAGGTGGAACACATTCTATCGATTTCTCATTTCTCACAATCTCCATTCTAGGAGATTTCAATATCCACCACAACCTTTGGCTCCCTTCTCCTTTGACTACTCCACCTTGTGAACAAACCTACATCTTTTCTATCCATAATGACATAGAGCAGCTTGTACAGCACCCTACTCATATCCCTGTTCATCTTGCAGAGAGCTCCAACATACCCAACCTCTTCTGTACAACTAATCCTTTAGCTTACACCGTTAATCTTTCCTCTCCACTGGGCTCCTCAAGTCGCAACATTATCATCTTAACCTGTCCTATCGCTCCAGTAAGGCCTGTGGACCTTCCAAAGAAGCAGTGGCTGTGGCACTTTGGAGATGCAGATTGGGATGCCCTCAGGCAATACTTTTTTTTATTATCCCTGGAATGATTACTGCTTCCATGGCCGGGAGCAATCTGAGTGAGCCTTGCACATTAGATATGTTATTCCCTTGGGCATGGAAGCATACATTCTTTTCTCATGTCCTCAGACTAATGCTAAAAAAAAAAAAGTTTAATTACACTCTTTCTAATGCTCTCCACAACAAAGACAAGGCCTACAAAAGGTACTGGAATCAACTCACTCCTGAATCTCATCTCTTTTATATTCCTGCCCAGAACTGAGCTAATTGTTCTTTGCTCAGTTAAAGATAATATCATTTGCACTAAATGCTCTGAACTCTCAAACTCCAATTCTTCCCGTTCCTTCTGGCACCATGCCAAAAACCCTTCTAACAACTTTACCTCATCATCCTTCTGCCTCTTTTCCATTCTAATTGCTCTGTAGCTGTTTCTTCTACTGATAAAACACAACTCTTGTCTCAAGACTTTCTCCTCCAATTCCACCTTCGACGATTTTGGTGCTGTTCCACGATCTCTTCCCCCTTCTGACTTCCTCATGGCTGAAATTAGAATTCTTTCAATTGATGTATTTTCTGGCATCATCAGCCTCAATATTAACAAGACATATGGGCCTGATGGGATCCATCCTGTTGTCTTCAAGAACCGTGCTTCTGTGTTTACACCCTGCCTGAATGAACTTTTTCGCCTTTATAAACTTATACCTTCTTAACCCGCCCCGTCCCGACCACTTTTTCACCACTGGTACCCCCCCAATCCCGGCCATTTTTGGACCCAAATTTTTTTTGCTAAAACTTTCGCTTTTGGTCAGAAACAATGGTCAATCACCAAGAAAGTGTTCACCGGGGTCCATAAGTTGCCTAAACAGGTATACCTTCGTCACACCTGGTATTGTTTTCTCTGTAGGTGGTCTGAGGCTCTCACGTTTTCTATGGTATTATAAGTCTGAGAAACGAATGAAAGTAAGTAGATATGTATTTATTACAAACATAAAAACATGTGATACAAGAGTAAATTGGATTTTATACAAAAATGGAGCTGAAATAAGCATTGTACCATCGTGTGAACTGATCAAAATCGGGCAGACTGGTCACGATGAATTGCTAACATTCCTGAATCTGATACATATCATTTTTTCTACTTACATAATACATCTCCAATAACATTATACCATTTTACATTTTATTGAACTGTTTTTACGTATTCACAGGCCTTTTGATAACATTTAGCGTAATGTTAGCGCTTATTTACGTAGTGAGTGAACTCGCCGTGACTGTTGTTTCAACTCATATTGTGTTTTTTCAACTTACATAATACTTTCCTAATAACATTATACACTTTTCCACTTGTGAGAACTGTTTTGAGATAGTTTCAGGCCTTACGTAAATATTAAGCGTAATAATAGCGCATAATAACACAGACGGTGAAGTCGCTATGACTACTATTTGAACTTACAACCTATTTTTGTACTTATATAATAATTCTCCACTAACACTGCACATGTTTCCACTTGATATAATTGATATCACAAAATTTGAGACCTTACTATTCTACTGAGCGTCATATTATCGCATATTTACACAGTGAGTGTTATCGCGATATCATTTGTTTCATCGTACACTAGTATTCAACTTATAAATTACTTTCCTACTAACATTACACCCTTTTCCACTTTATATCATTCCTATCACATACTTACTGACCAGAATGTTCTACTGAGCGTAATATTTTCGCAGATTTACACAGTGGGTGTACTCGTGACATCAATTGTTACAACTTACACTATTTTTCAACTTATACGTTACTTTCCTGCTAACATCACACCCGTTTCCACTTTATATTCTTGCTATCACATATTTATTGACCAGAGTGTTATACTGAGCATCATATTTTCGCAGATTTACACAGTGGGTGTAGTATTGATATCACTTCTTTCAACTTACACTATTTCTCAACTTATACATTACTTTCCTGAAAACATTACACCCGTTTCAACTTTATAATAGACTTAGCACATACTGACTGGCCTTACCATTATACTGAGCGTCATATCGCCATCCCACACAGTTTCAGTAGTGTAGGAAGTTATGGTACTCTCTGAAACATGGCTGAAGGCACAATGCAACATTGCACTCTACACACTCGTATCTTGTGTCTTTTCTCTGAGTGGCTGGTCTGACTGTCGAGTGCTTGCATACATGGCAGCGGCGCTGGGGTTTACGACGGTTTGGGTCGGAAGGGATTGTGCTAGGATAGTGGCGTCCTGTGAGGCGTAGGGGAGTCTAGGCAGCCATGGGGGTGCGGGTGCGGTGTGTGGGTCTGTCCTGGGCATGCCTGGCGATTATTTCACGTGCCAGCTCCCTCAAAAACCCCTCAAAGATCTCTGATACTCCTGTTTTCATGGCGTGCAGGTAGTGTGCGTTCAGGACCGTGATGTCGAGCAAGTGGAAAAAGAGCTTTTTGTACCACTTCATCGTGGTCCTGGCACAGTCAACACTGGAAATCATCGAGTCTGACTGATCCACTTGCCTCATGTTCAGATTATAGTCCAGTACAGACTCGGGTTTCCAGACGTTGCGCCTCCTCTTGCTACGGTGATCAACGGAGTCTGTGCGGTGCATCAGGGGGCTGTGTGCAATTGATAGGAGGCAAACTTCCCTGTTGTGGTTCCACAGGGTGGCAAGGATGTTATTTGCCTGGAAGAAAACCACCTCGTTCTTGTCAAGTTTCCTCCCTATCTTGACCATATGGCGACGGTTCCTCTTGACTGTACCACAGACTCCGGTGTCATGTTGGTGGAGGAACCTAGCGAAAAGAGGGCTAGTGTACCAGTTGTCCAGGTACAACACATGACCACGATGAAGGTACTCCTCTATCATTGTCTTCACCACGGCCCCTGAGAGTCCTATACTACGATCTTCTGTTATATCAGTCTGTGCGCCCGTGTACAAGACTATGTCTTGCACATAACCAGTCTTACAGTCACACATAACAAAGATCTTGAACCCGAAACGGTGTCTCTTGCTGGGTATGTACTGGCAAAAGGAAATATTGCCTCTCCACAACACAAGACTCTCGTCTATGACGAGGTCTCTGTAAGGACAAAATGAGGAGTGGAACATTTCCCGTAAATGATCAAATACCAGCCTAATTCTCCTCATTTTATCAGTGTTATTTGCATTAGCTGGATCTTCTGCATCAAAAAAGTGGAGGCGGCCGAGAATCTGCTGAAATCTATTACGACTCATCACCTTTCCAAAGAAAGGAGTGAGGATCATTGGGTCAGTTGTCCAGTATGCAGGAATTTGGTTTTTTCTTACCACACCCATCAAGAGAACCAGGGCAAAAAATAAGAACATCTCAGAAATTGTCACAGGATAGTCATATTGCTGGGAATGCCTGCTCGTTGTTCCCAAACGTTCACTTTCACAGCGCTGTGTTCATGAAAATATGTTTGTCTGTTCCACTATGCGCCCCACAAACGCCTCCCCAAAGAACAAGTGGAAAAAATCCACCCTAGTGGAACCCGCATGCACACCTGGAGCCGTGCAACCAGACCGCCACTCCTCAGTGAAAGGGTGAATGATGGGAGTAAAATTACTCCCATCTTCCCAGTTCCATGAGACACCACCATCTCCAGCCACGTCCCCATCGTCGCCTTCGTCAGGGTGGGGAGGTGAGGGTGGTGGGGGAGGTTGGGGAGGTGGAGAGCGGCGCCTTTCATCACTCGCACTTCTCTTCCCTCTCCCTTTTCCTTTACCCTTTTCCTTCCCTTTCCTTCCTTTCCCCACATCCTGGGGCTGTGGGGAGGAAGTTTGGGAATATTGTGGGGCAAAAGACGTGCTGGGGAGTGGCTCCACCTCCTCTCCCCTAGGCCTACATGCACCACGTGCTCATGCTGCCTCCCTCACACCACTTTCCCTTTCACCCCGCACTCCCGCCACACCACTTTCCCTTTCACCCTGCGCTCCCGCCACACCACTTTCCCTTTCACCCCGCACTCCCACCACACCACTTTCCACTTCCCCAGACAAAAGACTTGGACCATACCTTATTTGTCTTCTCGCCCCACCTTCTGATCCTTGGGGTGAGATTTTCTCCTTACCCAACCACGAGGCAATATCACGTCCTAAGCCGCCGTCACCGTCATCGTCCTCATCCTCGTCCTCATCAGAATCGGGATGAAGAGAGGTCCGTGCACGTGGTTGGGATGCAGGCTGGCCTTCCCTTGCCTTATGATATATCACATACCGCTTTTTCCGGGGCGAAGGGACCTCCTCATCACTGCTTGTTATATCTTCCTCTGGCTGGACGTAATCTCGATCCACCACATCATCATCAAGTGGAGAATCACTATCTCCAGTGAAGGCCTCCAGGGCGGATGCTATTTCATCATCTGAGAGACCTTTACGTGCCTTGTCTAACCTGGGTCACTGCTAACAGGTGAGTGACCGAGACAAGGGTGACCGCAGGTCACGCGGGGTATGGGATGCTGCCCGCCTGGCGGCAGGTAGGGGAGGCTTGGGTAGGCGGGCGAATCAAAAATCTCGTGCAAATTTTGAAAATTTTGGAAATTATGAACCTTGCAATTGCAGGACGTTGAAGTACGTCAACAGGATTGGCAGTGCCAAAACGTGAGGACGTGGAAGTACGTCGACGGGACGCCGCGGGTTAATGAAAGTTTGCTCTAGTCAGTCTGTCCCAAAGAATGGTGACCATTCCCAGTCCTCTATCGACCAATTTCATTAACATCCTGTATTTTAAAAGTTTTAATGTCTATTTTTAAGCAAAAGAATTTAAGCATCTTTCTTATCATAACCTTCCTTTTGATCACTTGAATGGGCTCCGCCAGGGATGTTCCACTGGCAATCTTCTCACCTACCCTTCGGACTCCTGGTCGTCCTCCTCTCGGGACTTTGGAGAGCGCTTTGCCATTGCACTTGACATCTAAAAGACTTTCGATCGTGTATGCCACAAACATTTAAAATTGGCATAAATCTTTAATTTGCAAACTGCCCTTTTATGGCTTCTATCTTTCTCTCCCTTCATCTTTCGCTTCCTTTCTGCTCATTCTATTGCTGCTGTTGTAGACGGCCACCGTTATTCTCCTAGAGCTATCAATAATGGTGTTCCTCAGATCTCTGTCTTATCACGAACTCTCTTCCTTTTATTCATCAATGACCTTATAAGCTTTACATCTGACCTTATCCACTCATACGCTGATGACTCCACCCTCCACCTTTCCATTCACCTACCGCAGCTTCCTTTTCAGCAGTTACTTCAGCAAACAAGGGATGAGGCTATGGCACACCGAATGTATGATTTGGCTCATATATCTGATTGGGGTAAACGTAATCTTGTTTTTAATGCATCAAACCTCAGATCTTACATCTATCAACCAGACAAAATCTTCCACAGGAGTACTCCCTAATTTTTTATTATATCCGGTTCAGTCCTGCATCACCTTTAAACATACTTGGGGTTTCATTATATCTGGATTTATCTTGGAAAGAACATATCATTTCTTTCGTAAAAGAGATTGGGTGTGCTAAGCTGACTCCATGCTTTCTTTACCCCTGCACAGTTATTGACTTTATACACTGGTTTTATTCGCCCCTGTGTAGAGTACACTTCTCATGCGTGGGGAGGTTCCTCACATACAGCTTTTCTCAACAAGATGGAGTCAAAGGCTTTTCATCTCATTAACTCTCCTCCTCCTACTGGCTCCCTTCTACCTCTGTCTCTTAGCTGCACTGTTGCATCTTTATCTCTTTTCTATCGCTGCTTCAGTGGTCACTGCTCCTCTGAGCTGTCTGCTTGCATCCCTCCACCAGTACGGTGAACGCGTAACACCCATCTAATAACAAACTCCCATCTCATTTCTGTCAAGCTCCCTAATCCGAGAGTTAACCACTACTCGCCGTCCTTCATTTATGCAACAGGACAACTCTGGAACTGTCTTCCTCTGTCTGTATTTCCTATTGTCTATGATCTCCAATCTTTCAAACTCAGTGTGTCCATGAATCTCTAAATGATTAGATCTTGAACTTGGCTATCTGTTAACCTTGTTTTTGTTTTTACCTTAAGGAACAACTTGCAGGCTCCCGGCCTTTGATTCCTTCTTCCTTGCATAAAGAAAAAAAACTCATACATACAAGTGCCCAGACAGACACTCGTAATAATTATATAGATGAAAGAGAAATGCATTGTGATAAAGATGGATGCCTTTATGCAGTGTGACAGACATACAAACGTCCCTCATCTACTTCCCTATCTTCCAGAAGGAGAATTTTGAGATGTAGGAGGAAGGTAAGTTTAGTCCCCAGTACACCGGGTTCACATTTCTGATGAGCAGGGATTTGCAGTTACTGGTACTACCACTAATACTACCTTGATCAGTGATCTCTCTCACACACACACACACACACACACACACACACACACACACACACACACACACACACACACACACACACACACACACACACACACACACACACACACACACACACACACACACACACACACACACACACACACACACACACACACACACACACACACACACACACACACACACACACACACACACACACACACACACACACACACACACTCACTTCTGTGGCATGTGCTCTTCTGATACCCACCACACATATCCTTCAAATGTACTCGTAAGATAGTGCACTGAAACTAGGTATGGGTGTAGGTGTATTACTGAATGTGACTGTACATCTTAAGGACCTGGCAGAGACGGGTTGGTGAAGGATACTATAATCATCACCAAAAGCCGTGTCGTTGATCAGGGCCAGCTTCATCACCCACAGTTAATTGGACACGTACTCTCGTTGGTTCAGGAAGCTCTATAGTACCTTTTCGTCGGCGATATATTTATTTTTTTTACACCTTCCTGTCCTCTTTTGTGGTGCATAAATCCTACCAGTTTCGCCTTACTCTGCACAAATAACATAGACAATAAGAGTAACCACCCATATCCAAAAAGATGGCCATTAGGAAGTGGTGATATGGAGCTTCCTTCACTGATGAAAATCCGAGCCTTTGCCATCTTACTTTTAGGTACTGACTGCCGTAAAGCTCTATTGATAATTTTGTTTAATATTAATTGTCCTTATTATTCCCTTTACTTATTCTTGTTCTTAGCGAGTTAAAGAACAAAGGTCAGGATCTGCCTTCCCCATACAAAATGCAAATTGGGAGAGGATGAAAAACATGAAGACAACAAATTTTAATTATATTTGAAACTGACATAAATGCACTCTTGTTTCAAACCTTTCGTTCTTTCTGCTGCCCATTTGTAACTCAATCATTCTATATAGTAATTGTAACTAACAACTGGGTAAAACTAAACTGTGTAAGTAACCAAACGTACTATAGTGACTGTATGCAACCTTAATCCAACTAATAATAGGTTGCGAGTTGCTGAACGGCAGGAGGAGGAACGGGACTTTTGGGGACTGAAATGTATTTAAGTTAATGCCAAAATAATATTAGTGTTCATTGTGTTCATCTTTTTCACCCTCTTCCAATTTGTCTGTTATGGGGGGGGAGGAGATCCTGATCATTTCTTATTATAACTGATAGACTATATTGTAGAAATTATCCTGGTCTGTCAAGCACTTTACAGCGCTGACATAATTTATGAGTACGCCAACCCTTGATATCTCATGACGGTTTTGTTCTGTGACGGACCGGCTCAGGGGCCAGTCTAACAGAATCAGTGTCACTGAGAGTCCGGCCACAAATAAGTCTTCCTAGAGCCTCCTGGATGGTACAGGTACCTTCCTAGGATCCCCCAAGATGATTAACATGGATTGGTATATTCACAAAGATTCCTTTACACCAAGAGCCCAGAGTGTCTGACAGTATACAGTTTGGCTGTTTCCGTCTCAGAGAACCGAAGGAACGTGATGCCAAAATCTCCACCATCTGAACACTTTAGTAATCAATGAAATTACCTAAAAAGCATGTTATGATACTGAATGAGAGAGGTATGTTTTTTTTATTCACTTCGACAATACATTACACAGAAAATCAGGGACCAGTTTAAGCAGTTACTAGGACAGTGTACTAATGAGTCACTTGAGATGTATTTTCATCTACTGGTATACGAGTTCACATTCTGAAGATGATGAGCAAACTATATCTTGAAAGTGAACTCATTCACGTTGCCTTCAAAGTGGAGGGGTTCGATGTAACGTCAATCACCCCTTCACTATGAAATGTCTCCACAGTTGAATGAAATAGGTGTGAGTTGCCAGAGTAACTAATACATCGCAGTGAGTGGTTTAAGAGATATGCAGTGGTATCCTGCTGCCAAACAAGGAAAGTAACCCGGCACTAATGCACACTATATAAAACTGCTAAATAATTACATTGTGATATACTGCAGTTTTTTTTTCTTTTTACCTATTGACAAGAATTCCTCTTGCTGGGAAGAAGTAAAAAACATCCTCAGTGAAACTCCTTCCGTAAAATATGTAAGTAAAAACATAATAATAATCATCAAATGAGAGGAAGACTGATATGAAGGTGAAGGGATTTACACTCAGGATCGTAAACGTAGACAGGATATATCGTTATTTATGCATATTTTGCCCTGTTTTTAAAAACACAATGGCGGCGGTTTCTTGATATTCCTAAAGAGTTTTTGGTGGGTTGCGTTCCAAGTTTCGCCGCCAGTTTAGTCCCGTCACACTACTCTGTAACCTCAAATCAAGACTGGCTGGCAACCGATCTAGGCACGAGACTCCAAGAGATGTCCCGCGATTTTCGTATTATTTTTTGAGCCCCACAATGATTATTTGGCGATTCCAAGAGTACTGACTTCTTAAGCATGAAAAGGAAGAGGATATCCGTCCCATGAGACGATGTTTAATTTTGCACAAAAAACCGTGGGCAAGGAAATGAAATGACGTTGCTGGAATAGTGTGTTGTCTCCTGTCACTATGCTCGTCCTCCAGGATGTGGTTCCGAGCTGACGTATTCTCTGACAAGCTTTGGCATCCACGTTTCTCTCCTGCTGCCAGCGCTGAATCCATCTGTAAATCGAGGAGACACTTGCACCAGTCTCCAGGGCAATGTCTTTCACTGATACGCCTTCCAGCCACATCCTCACTATATGCAAACGATCTGCCATCACAGATGGGTAGAGGATTAGGCGCTTACGAGTTTACTTTACAGTGTCAGACAAAATACTCATGCAGCGTTATTTATGTGCTAAGGTATGGTGCAAAAATTAAATCAAAATAAACCACCATTATTTTCTTGTACGATCTTGTGATGTTGGAGTAACAGCGACGCATATTGCTCTCTCTCTCTCTCTCTCTCTCTCTCTCTCTCTCTCTCTCTCTCTCTCTCACACACACACACACACACACACACACACACACACACACTTACTTACGTACTTAAAACTGTCCTTCTGCTGTAGAAAATAACACCTTCCATACTCACTAGGATGGTGTGCTTCTCACTGTCTTTGGTGGCAACGTGTGTGACAATGCGGACTAATGCTGGATCCACAAACTTTACCCCACAGTAGACACATCACATCCTAGTTTGATGGGAGAACTCTGTTTTGGTTGTGCCTCCATTGTCTACGCTTTTCTCTAGCCAGTTTCCGATCTTCTTCAAGATGAATTGCTCCTTTGCTGCAGAGGGCTTGTCATTGTTCTTTGTCCGAGGTATAGGTTTCAAGATCTTTTAGTATGATGTTGCATTTCTTCAGAGTTGTCCTTATATAATCTTTATCTTTTCTTTTGTCCCTCTTGGTTGCGACGTGCTACAGGGAGTTGGCCATACAGAACCTGGCTTGGAAGTGGTGCTCTGGCATGTGGAACACGTGTCTAGCCCATCTCAAAAATTTTGAGGACATTATGGTTTCTGTGCTGGTTGACTTTGCCCACTGTAGGATTTGTACCTGAGGGACTTTATCATCCCATGTGAATCCTAGGATGCGTTGTACGTATTGGCTGTGAAATTACTCAAGCTGTTTGATATGAAGCTCGTTGGTAGGCTAGAATTCAGCTCCATATAAGAGAGTGGAGAGGCATACAGATGTATATACTGAAACCTTTCTCTCGATACTCAGGCTGATACATTCAAAGACACTGGGTCTGAGACTTACAGGAAAAGCCGAGACGTGGTTGATTCCTGCAAAGACTTCTGCATCAATGTTATGTTTATCTGTGTACACACATCCAAGGTAGGTAAAATTCTTCACCTGTTATACACTCTAGCCGTTTGTCCGAAATGTATGAGACTCTGCTGGGTTGTTTCTCTAATATATTTTTCTATTTTACTGACATTAAGATTATCATTGCATGGTATATATTAGAAATGATGGCAATACTCTGCCGTAAGGATTCTGCGGTATGTGTAAGGATAGCACAGCTTTCAGCTCTAGAAGAGAAGTCTTTGACTGTTGCTGAAGATGTCCGAGATTAAATAAGTTACTGTCTAGACGGAAAAGGGTTTTTATTAAATTATCAGGATTCATATGTTGGTGACTTAAAAAGGCGACTGCAATGAGACAGATGTTGAAAATGACAGGAGCCAGAACACATCCTTGCTTTATCCCAATATTCACTTTGACGGGCTCAGATTTGCTCCCACCTGTGGACACACGAACATTCATGTTGTCATGCAGACTTTTCAGGATGGTAAAAAATTTGTTATCAACCCCGAATTTTGAAAGAGTGTTCCATAAAAGTTCTCTGTTGTCAATGTCAAATACTTTTGCAAGATCAGCACTCATAAATGCAATTTATATACAATTCACAGTTCTGCTCGTGGCATTTCTCTTGTATCTGTCTGGCAACAAAGATCATAAGCTCATATCACAGGAACTTTTTTCCCTACCAAATCCATATTGTGTTTCAAGAAGTGTTGACTCAGTCAGATGATTTTTCAGTCTGGATAACATTATCTTGGCTAGTACTTTGCAAGCATTCACCAGGAGGAAGATAATTCTACTGTTGTCATAATTTAAGCAATCCCATTTCTTCTTGTAGATGGTGACAGTATCAGATGTAAGCCATTCAGATGGAATTTGTTCTTTATTCCAGATATTCAGAATGAGATTATCAAGGCACTGGTGGACTAACTGTCCACCCTCAGTGATTAATTCAGATGGTATTCCATCAGTGCCTGCGTTTTTGTTATTTTTTTATAGATCGGATGGCCTGAACAGTTTCTGCAAGTGTAGGTTGGACATTGAAACCTGCTGCTTGAGGAGCATTTGGTATGTCATGAATGATATTGTGCTACCCTGGGTTTCTTCGATTCAGTAAGGTGTTGAAGCATTGTGCTCATCTTTCTTGGATTGCCTCCTTGTCTTTCAGGCGCTCTCCCTCGGGTGAACATATAGTGTCTATGTTGTGTTTGGTTCGGACTTAGTTTTTATCGACTTGTAGAATCCAGGTTCGTCATATATATCAGTTAGTCTTTGCAGGTCTTTTGCTTGCTCAGTTCACCATTTGTTCTCCATGTCAGGCAGCCTCCTCTGGGTTTCATTTATAAGATCCTGGAATTCAGTTTTTAGGGTTAGGGAACTAGAATCAGCCAACCAGTTGTTATGTGCTCTATTCTTCATTGCAAGAAGGTAATGTATGTCCTCAGTATGATCATCAAAGCAGTCACTATGGCAGTAGGTGAAGAAGTCTAGGGTTCCTTCTGCCGTGCCGTGAAGCATTGTCTCAATGTTTGGCCATTCTGTGTCCGGGTTTGTTGCATTGTTGCTTTGGTCAAGTGGTGGGCATTGAGACAGCTTGTCTGTAATAGTACTGCGGAAGCTGTTACAAGTTGCTGCATCCTTTAAAATAGTCTATCTATCTATCTATCTATTGCCAGACGCCATAATCCCGTATGGGGTAACCATTTGACTTTGAGTTATTTGTTTTACGGGGAGGGGCACTAACCCTCTACCAACCCACTTGCTGACACGTAGGGAGCACGTATGGTTTGGTTATATGGTTACCACCCAGCGTTGTAAATGGTTTCTTGGCTTACAGGAAACCATTTGGCTTGTCACTCAATGTAGAGCCACCTATAAGGGAAAGAAAAGCAATAAGAAGTGACAGGAAAGATGGGAGAATTAGGAAGAGAGGAGGGCAGGCACAGAAAAAGAATGATAAAGGCTAAGGAAGAAGTAGGCAGCACTACATCAAGTGAGTGGATGACGGTCGCCACCACCTACCACTAAAAATAGTAAACTTTATATTCTTGGAGGATAGTCTACGGTGCATTTGTGGGCGTGTGACCACTTGCAGTTTGGCGAGTATAATGTTATGGTCTACTGAGCACCCAGCACCTCTCGTGGATTGGGTTATAAGAACTTCTTTTTGATTTTGCTGCCCTATAATGACATAATCATTTAGGTGCCAGTGTCTAGATCGTGGATGCATCCATGTGTCTTTTGTTTATTCTTAAGTTGAAAAACGGCGTTGGTGATGACCAGACTGTGTTATGAGCATAATGAAAGCAGTCTAAGGCCATTGTCGTTCATGTTACCAACTCCATGGAGGCCTATAATGGCTTGCCAGAGGTGATTATCTTTTCCAGTTCTGGCATTGAAGTCTTTAAGCAGGATGAGTTTGTCATTATGTGGTTTTGGGGAAATAGTAGCATCCAGAGAGTCGTTGAAGGAATCTTTGCCAGTGTCCTCAGAGTCAAGCGTTGGAGCACAGGCACTGATGAGTGTTTTATATTGACACTAGAGAGAGGTTTGTGTCAGGACATCAGCATCTCTGATATACCCACAGGTGATTCTTGGAACTTCTATAGTAGGTTGTCTGAGTATCCTCTCCAGAAATAATTATACCCTTCTCCTCCTATTAGCTTGTCCTCTCTGGAGAGGTGAGTCTCAGGTACAGCAGCAGTGTCAGTTTATTATCGTTTTAGTTCATGGGCAATAAGGGCAGTCCTATGGCGTGGTCCTGGGGCTTGGTCAAAATCAAGCAAGGTCCATATAATCCTGGTCGCAAGAGTCAGAGGGATTCTTTTCGTTCTTCGATCGTAGTATTTGCCCAGGTGCAGAGCAGCAAATTTAGGTTACCTTTTCAAAACCCCTCCCATCAGGTTAACCAGCTTGGTGTCCTTTTTTGGCTGCTTAGTCGCAATGGATACTGCTGAAGGCATGGCATGCTCCTATGCCATTATGCCAGCGACCACTGGGCCAATGCAGCCAATGTGCAGGACTCGAGCTAGCGACTTCCACCCTCCACGGTCTGTCACCATCACCGTATCCTGTCACCATAGGGTATTTAGTTTTGATAATTGGGTTAAATGGGAGGTGAATATAGCGGTGTGCTTGTACAATGAAAATATTTGGTGTGATGGTGAGAGTGCGCAGTCCTACCACCACATTTCTTGGCCCTTCTTAGTCTGTGACGGTGGCATGAAGATTCACAGCGCCTATCTACTGGCCAGGGTTGCAGGAGTCTGCCGGAGCTCTGGCTGTCATGCCCTGTCTTCTGGAGGACATCACTCACGAATTTCACATTCGGGGTTTACTCGTGTAGCCTTAACGCATCCAAAGGTGGATGGGTACACAGTCTGACCCCTCACTGACGGCCCCTTCAGCATGGGTAACCCTGTACATCTGTTGAGGCAAGAGGGATCTCCCCCCGACCAATATGGCCCACCAGATTTATGGGGTACGCATGCACCCCACCATGACAAGGTGGTTCCTGTGGGAGGTTAGGTGCACGCACGCACGCACGCACGCACGCACGCACACACACACACACACACACACACACACACACACACACACACACACACACACACACACACACACACACACACACACACACACACACACACACACACACACACACACACACACACACACACACACACACACACACACACACACACACACACACACACACACACACACACACACACACACACACACACACACACACACACACACACACACACACACACACACACACACACACACACACACACACACACACACACACACACACACACACACACACACACACACACACACACACACACACACACACACACACACACACACACACACACACACACACACACACACACACACACACACACACACACACACACACACACACACACACACACACACACACACACACACACACACACACACACACACACACACACACACACACACACACACACACACACACACACACACACACACACACACACACACACACACACACACACACACACACACACACACACACACACACACACACACACACACACACACACACATACACACATATGGCACAAACTTCCATCAACTCCCTTTCAATCCTGCAGTTGGAAGATGCTAGACTACAGTAGAAAAACTTTAGTCTACAGTCCACCGGGTTTACTTTCACGTGAGTCAAGGGTTGCAACTAATACGATATATACAGTATGGTATAAACATATAATCAATTGTATATGTTTATGCAGATTATCTCATTTCAGTACTCAGGTTCACAAGATCTGAGTGTGCCTTAACCCAGACTAAGTTACCCCATCACTGGACTAGTTCCCGCAACTTACCTTACCTTACAGTAATTTAAAGGTTATTGATATACAATGCATAATATACTGGAATTATGAGATATTGCTGCATGAATATAGAGGTAACAATACCACTATTACCTCTTCTTTGGTAAAGGTTAAGGAAATGTGAGTACACAACCTCTCTATGCCTTTATTTCTTCCTGCAGAAACAGATTTGTGTAATGACAAAATAACAAATCATCTTTTATCCTAAGTCTGACCTCTGATCCTCGAAGATAATAGCAGAAATAATTATATTCCACTCTCTCAGAGAGTATCATACTCCTCTAAGGAATAAAGTGTCCTTTTTTTCTATTTGTACCGAGGTTCTTCACAAGGACGCCTTTGCGTGGTGACACCTATATCACAGGGTGACTCCACTTCCTGGTTATACAAACGTTAAACAGCTTTCTCCCTGTCACTCGAAACGAGGATGGTGGACTTTAGATGAAACGCAGTTTCAGCCTGCAGTTCACCGGGTTCCCAACCAGCTGAACCTGGGGCAACAAACACTCAGTTTACACACCGGCAATTTCGAGGCGTGTGTGAAAGTGGCTCTGTTGTGTTGTTCTTACTGTTAACCCTATACTGCTGTGGAAGGAATACTCCTTTCTTTGAGGGTTTCTATGTAACGTGCAGATCACTGACGTTTGAAGAAATGAGCTTATTGACTATGAGCCGATAGGTGAAGAAAGGTAGGCTGAGAACCATACCTCCCAAACATTATGTCCAGAGTATTCAGGCAAGAATAGGTTGCCAGATATCTCTTTAAGAACAAAATATTGATTAATTGGCTGATTAACTGAAATAAAATCTTGCGGGGCAACTGCCAGAGTCAAATTCCAAAAAAATATGAACATAAACTTCAAAGTGAAAAAAAAAATAATGGGCTAGATGGCAAATTTATATAAAACGATGAGCATTGCAACCGATCGGTGTATGTAATGGCCTACTTACACAGTCTGCTGTAGTTAAATGGAGTCAGTGTTGGAGGACGACCCATGCCAATAATCGAACATCGATATTTCTGAGACATCAGGGAAGGCGTGTGTCTTGGTTCAAGAGGGACGTATGTGGATGTTATCTGTGAAGGAGTCAAGATTCCGCAACTTTGAGACGTGAGTGAATGCGAATGAGTCCCATTCAACTGAGCAGACTTTGGTTAAGTTATTCCATATCGTTTTCGTTTTTTTTCGTTTTTAAAGGCTCCAACATGCTTGCATGTGTTGGCCTTGGTCACCTAATGGCGGCTCTCCACGCTGCACGATCCATTGCAGCCTCCCTGTTCAGTCCCTTAACCCTAAGGTCACACTTAATGACCTCGTCCCACGTCTTTCTCGGTCTACCCCTCATAACCCCACCCCCAATATTAACACTTCTCACCTTCCTCACCCAATTATCATCCCCCATCCTCTCCACTTGTCCAAACCACCTCAATCTACCTCTCCTCATCACCACACCAATACACTCCAGTCCCATCCTACCTCTCAACTCTTCCATTGTAAACCCAGCCCCTCCAGGCCTTGGATGCAGGGACGCACTGCACATCCACCTAATCATTGTCATTTCTGTACGTCTGAGCCGGCGAATATCTTCCTCCTTCACTGCCCAGGTCTCACTGCCATACAGCATTACACTCCTAACACATGCTGCATACAAAGACCCCTTAGCACGTAGGGAGAGCCCTCTCAATGTCAGGAGAGGCAAGAGCTCCCTGAACTTCTTCCAACCACTTCTCACCCTAGCCACAGAGCTAGCTCCAGCCCCACCTCCAGCACACAACATGTCTCCCAAATAACAAAACTCTTCCACACACTCAAGAGATTCACCAGCAAGTTCAATCCTTTCACGTCTGACAATCTCCACCTGCTCACCCCGGCACGCCGTACACATAAAATCAGCATTATCTCGCAGTCTACGTCTGATACCACTACATCTCTTATCCACCCATTTATCACACACACCGCACAAGATGGAATTACTTCCCACGCCCTTGTGGCAAACTGCACATGGCCACTTTCCCTCGTCTTTGACAGTACCGCCACCAACCCTAGATATCATCACTTTTGTTTTATCTGCATTTACCCTTAAACCCTTTTGCCCCATACCATCTCTCCACTTCCTAAACCTTTCCTCCGCCTCCCTTTCATTCTCTGCAATCAACACCAAATCATCAGCATACAACAACTCCCACGGGAGTCCGTTTCTAAAGTCATGTGAAAGGGCTTCAAGTACCATGATAAACAACATGGGACTCAAGACTGACCCCTGATGCACACCAACATTCACGGAAAACTCATCACTCAAATCTCCATATATATATATATATATATATATATATCTATATATATATATATATATATATATATATATATATATATATATATATATATATGGCTACAAACAAATTGCCTCCATGTCGCCCTGTCGCCGCATCGTAAGGAGGGAAAAGTGGTATAGATAGTGATGGTGATGATGATGATGATCATCATCATCATCACCATCATCATGAAAAACTTTGTGCATTCAAAATGCGGGCAGACCTGCCATAAAATACTGTATTTATCTCCTGTCCGATGACGCCCTTTCAGTGAATTTGTGTTCAATCCAAATAATTTAGTTTCAACTTGGAAAGGATTCCAAAATGTAATAGTTTTATACTGGTATATCCAGTCAAGGTAGTTTGGGAAACCACTCCCAATACTGACCGTAATCGTCTGGTGCTGTTAGGATTGAGTGATTGATTGAAGAACCTGTATATAATATATGACTGCGCAACCCCCTCGTGTGGCACCGGACAGCAGTGAAACAGACGATACGATAAAGTAAAAGGAATAAAATTAAAACACTAAAAGCACTAAACTCTAAAACTTACAAAGGAGTCTGGGTGCCTGCACAAAGGAGAGGATTCCCCCATCCCTCCCCATAGCACAAGCACCGGGCTGTGTTTGTAATAACGTAAAGAAGACGTAACATGAGGGACAGGGTTAACCTCAATCCGATGACGTCTTTTTCAGATTTATCAGGCCTTCACTAAACAGTTTTACTGCAAGTACGAAGGACATTTATTGAAGAGTTTACTGAAGGTTATATCTAGTCTATTACAAGCTGCACAAAACCGTCAAGATTATTAACCTGGTTACTGCGATGGTGTCATAAGTTTATTGTTACCCTCAAAAGTAATATTAAACTCAGGAAGAATTTCTCGTATTCAAGGGGTTCATGAAAGATAATGTGACCGCCCAAGATCAGGTTCAGATTGTTTTCTCCCAACCTCAATAAAATCGCTTAGAGATGTGAAGATCATATTATGAAAGATATCTTATTCTTATAGCTGGAAAACCAGTTCCTATGTTTACTTATTAACTACCATTTTTTTTTTCGCACCTCCAGATAGTTCTTTTGGCAACAGGATAAACTTGTCGGATTGGTGTTTGTACTTTCGTCGGTTTAGGAGCTCCTTAACTGCTCTTCCTTGACGATTTATTTCATTTATCGGGATTCTTTTTACTCTTCACCTCTGCTCATTAAAATATTTAAAATACTATCATTCACAGCACAAACTAATCCAGACTGATATTAACCAGCCTTGTCCAAAAATAAATCGCTAAGGAACAGGGGTTAGGGAAATTCGTTACGCGAGTAGAACGTGACCCTGGGAGAGTGAAATATAGTCTTCATTAACTTCACCTCTACTAGTGGTCTCTCCCAAAATACTATTAACTGCCAGCAGGGAAACTAATTTAAGACGGTACCGTGATGAAATGTTTAAACGACTTAGGCCCGCATCTCGTCGGCTAAGGCAGTTCCTTAACATCTTTCCCTAGGTGATTTAAAATATCTGTTACATCTAACTGTCCTTTTCTGTTACAGAAATACTTCCAGCATCGCCATACCCCGGATTAATACCGCAAAAAAATATATTAACCACCAATATCCATAATTAAATCTTTAAGAATAAGTGTTAGGGAGCTTCCAGAATACGAGCTTTAGATCTGTCTATTAACAGCTCGAGGATGGTTCAGGCAGACAACTTTTATCCCCGTCTCAGTTTTCCCACAGGATATGACCCGCAGTATCAGTTTACATCCAGGTCCCTAATACAATGCTGAAAAACAAACTCAGGTTCTCCCAGTTGTGAGCTGATTGTACTAACAAATGCACCACCAGCTGGCATGAAAAAATTAACAATATTTCCGAACAGTTTTATCACTAAGAGTCACCATCTTAAATTACCGTGCTAGGAATCACAAGGCCGAATTAACTAACCATTTTTTTTTTCATGTGGCTAGGTGATATATTGAATATTTTGCAGTCCAGTTTCCCGTCTTCCGAGTCCAAGGCAGCAGTCATTCGTAAAATATGAGTGGTCACCGAGTAGGTAAATAGAAAAAGAAACCCTTAACTTTAAAATTCCCATATGTTCCTCATGGTTTCTTGGTCTGTCTTATTCTGCTTGTGGGACGGAGCCACACCGTCGGCTGCCAAGCTCAGTAAGGGTCGTATCCACGTGTTTACTTGGCAGTCGACTGCATAGCTTTATTTCACAGGCATTTTGAAGTCCAGTTTTGTGTGGATCGTTCAGCCTCTGAAATGAATAACAGAATATCGATATCTAAGAGGACGTGTGGCCTAGTTCACTGGTCGTTGCTTCATGATTATTTTAATACTTCACGTTCCTGTTTCTTGAAACATCCCATTTCATTATTTTATTAGTGAGATGATGATAATTTTTTTTTAATAATAATTGCAATGACCTCATATGTGTGAAATGTGAATATAGCGCAACGTACGAGAGGTGACGAAGTCTGGTCGACATGTCACAGCAAATAAGTGATAACACTTCATATGGGCGTTATGGAATGGAATAAAAAACATGTCAGGTAATATACCGTATAATTTTATTAAAGGTTAATTATAGTATGGAATAGGAGTGGCTTCCTGATGGTAAGATTGTATGGTAAGTCCCATCGGGATCACGGAATAAGGAGTTGCACTTCTTTGTGACTGTTTACTAAACTTTCACAGGACTTACCGGCACGCCATGTAATATACCCCCGTTAATTCCATCACATTCAAGCTAGAATGTTTGCGTATAGATGATTCAGTATTAATATCCAAGATGTGACATGTGATGGTGTGTTTCTCTGTGCCGAAGTGTCGTATGCACTGCTGAGTCTGTGTCACATTTGTGACTATTCCCTTACCTTTAATGCACTGGCTAGGCAAGCCTACCTTTGTAGGGTTTGGCATTTGTCGGCCTTGTGGACAAAGCACCCCCTACATCACTGGTAGAGGAGGCCTACTGGTGATGTCAGTCCCTGCCCATTTGCCATCTAGGGCGGGACTGTTGCCTCCCCAGGTGTTTGTCGTGCGTGGCATCCCGTAATGCTGGGAGACGAGAGTCCTGGAGGTTGAGCGATGCTGTATGGTGCGCCCTGCAGCTAGCAATACACCTCTTTGGTCCCTTATTCTGGCTAGATGGGTGGCCTGGTTGGGCCCAACCAGGTCAATCGGCTGGTCACTGGCTAGCCATCCAGGCTAGTCACCTAGTGGCTTTAGGGTCAAGCGGGCACTGGGGGACCTGGTGGCTCCTATCGTCCTGGAGTCACCCTTGTCAGGGTCCCTTGGTGGTTACCTGCGTATACTTTCCCACTACCTCTGGGGTCGCCAGTGGTGCTTTCCCTGGCATATGGCCTCCCCTTGTTGGGCTCCATGGTGGGTGGAGGGATGGGGGAATGAAGGTGGTTATTTTTGAATATGGCTTCTTATAAAATTTTTGCAGCTGACGACCCTGGTTCCGTCCCTGACCATCCTTTACAGTCTCCCTCCTGTGCGCCACCTGTGCCTCTGGCTGGTGAGGCACATATTGCCACCCTGGAACCATACCTGCCTGGTTCCAGTGGTTTGCGGTCAGTGGCCACTACAAAGAAGAGCCGGCAACAGACAACAACATATTGTGGACATGCCCGTGAGGTCCTGCCGGGTGTCTTTGAGAGGGTTGATTTCCCAAGGTACTACACCATTCGTACTTTGGATGGTCAGCCTATTGGGAATTTGGACATTTTTACTGTTCATCAGTGCATTATGTCAATCTGTGGGAGAGAGCCAAAGATTTCACCTCAGGGGGATGGTAGCCTCCTAGTGGAGGTTACATCCCCTGAAAAGGGTTCCCGGCTGGCTGCCCAGTGTAAGGACTTGGATGCGCTGTTTACTTGTGTTCCTCATGCTTTTTTCAATCATAGTCGAGGTGTTGTTTTCTCCAAAGACTTACTTCATTACAGTGAAGAGAAGCTGCTTGAAGAACTCCAGGTCCACAGGGTTGTTAAAGTGGAGAGGTTTCGGAAGAAGGTTGATGGTGTTCTTACCCCAACTCCATCCTTGTTGCTGACGTTCGACTGTACTGTTCTCCCTTCATCCATCAAGGTGGCTTGGTTGTCCCTTAGGGTCAAACCCTTTGTACCAAATCCATGACGCTGCTACCACTGTCAGATGTATGGGCATGTTGGGCGAGTCTGTCGTCATTTGCAACAGGGCCTCCCAGTGGTGTGTGTCAGTTGTGGAGAATCCATTCATGCAGGACAGGACTGTCCTGGACCTGTTTGTTGTTTGCACTGTGGCGAGGCACATCCTGCTTCATCTAAAGACTGTGCCCGGTTTTGCTTGGAGAAGGAGATCCTCCTCATCCGTAATCGTGATAAAATAAGCTTTTCTAAGGCCAGGAGTAGAGCCAGGTCATCTGTTTTCCATAATGGAGTGTCTTATGCGTCAGTTTTGTCCGGTCATAGCCGTCCTCATCGTCCTGTCCAGCAGCAGACTCGAGTTCCTCCTGTTGTGTCAGCTCCTATGCCTTCATCTGTTGATTCCATGCCAGTGCAACAATCTCCCGCACTTGAGACGGTTGCCACTACAGTTCAAGACTCGACCTCTACATCTATGGTATCCCCTGTTAGTCATGGTGCACATTCTTCATTCGCTAAACGTCATCGTGGTTCCCCAGAGTCTTTGAGTCTTGAAGATCCTCCAAGCAAGGTGTCGGTCGTGGAGTCCACACCCTCTGTAGTTAGTCCATCTGTGCAACAGCCCTCGGACCCTGCTTCTGGGTCTTCAGGGGCTTCTGGGGTGTCAGGTCAGTCTGGCACCTCTTCCTCTGGGGTATCGGATGTTCCTCCTCCAGTTACCTCTTCCTCTGGGGTATCGGATGTTCCTCCTCCAGTTACCTCGGAGGATCCTCTCCTGCCCCCTGCACGTTTGGAGGCCAGGACCCCAACCCCTCCTGCTCGACCTCTTGGTTCACTGGGGGCCCCGGGCAGGGTTCGGAGGAGTACTTCCTTTCCTGCTGGGCAGCGACGGGTGTCTGTGAAGTCTCCCAACACTTCGCAGACCCCAGGCCCTCGTTCTAGCCATGCTGCTGCCCGTGACAAGCCCCTTCGTGGGCGTATCCGCATTCCCAAGAAGATTGTCTCCCAGGGTCACTCAGTGGTTTCCACTAAGTGCCCCTTTCTTTTGAGTATAAAGTTCCTCCATTTTAATATTTTTAGTATTTTTTTTATGGTTTTCTGTTTGTCCCTCTCCCCTGCCCCTTTTTATTTCAATAGTTTTAATGGCTAATATTTTTCAATGGAACTGCTGTGGTTTACGAGCCAACTGGGAGGAACTCCGTTGGCTTCTAGCTGAGTATTCACCTGTGTGTGTTTGCCTACAAGAGACAATGGTTGGTGATGCTGCACCTCCCAGTCCACCTGGTTACCAGGTTTTTTATTCAGATCCTCTTCCTGGACAGGGTCATGGTGGGGGTGTGGCTATTCTAGTATGCAGTGACATACCTTTCACTGCTGTGAGTCTTAACACTCCACTGCAGGCTGTTGCTCTCCAGATTTTCCTTCCCCGTCGTTATATTGTGTGCTCTTTGTACCTCCCTCCTAGTGCCACTATTGAGAGGGTTGATCTTGAAAATCTTATTCGTGCACTTCCCTCACCCTATTTCTTGCTGGCCGACATGAACAGTCATCATCCCCTGTGGGGTGGCTCCACAGCTGATGCTAGAGGTACTATGTTAGCCTCCATTGTGGAGGATGTGGATCTGTACATTTTAAATTCTGGTGAAGTTACTTACTTCCATAGTCAAACGGGTATTTTTACTGCTATTGATTTGTCTCTGTGCTCTGCAGGGGTAGCCCTGAATTTTACATGGGCTGTGTTACCGGACTTACATGGCAGTGACCACTTCCCTATTTTATTAAGATCGACACAGAGTGAGCCTCGGCGTCGTCTTCCCCGCTGGCGCTTGGATAGGGCAGTCTGGCCGGTTTTTGAGGAGCTGTGTTCCCCGAGCCGATGTGTGGAGGATTTTGTCAGCACTGATGCTGCTGTTGAATATTTCAGACTTACTTCACTTGGTGGCACTGCAGAGTATTCCGAGAACGGCTGGTCACTTTCCTTGCCGTCCAGTTCCCTGGTGGACCGATGAGTGTGCTTCTGCTGTTCGGGCTAAATGTGCTGCTTTCTCCCGACTTCGTCGTCACCAAGGTGACCCTGGTTACCTAGCGGCATATAGGAGGGCCCGAGCTCATGCCTGGCGGGTTATGAAGAAGGCTAGGAGGAAGTCTTGGGCATCATTTGTTTCTTCAGTTTCTTCACAGACTCCTCTCACGAAAGTGTGGAAACGGGTGAGGAAGATTTCAGGGAAATTTCCCGTTCCCTCTCCTCCTGTTTTATCTCATGCAGGTGTGGTGGTGGCTCATTCTTCGTCTGTTGCCGAGATATTTGCAGCTCATTTTGCTAATGTCTCTAGGAAGGACACCTCATCCCTGTCGGCACGCCGCCGACGGCACCTGGAATCTTTGGGCATTAGTTTTCCATCTACTGTGGAGGAGTCGTATAATGTTGCTTTTTCTGCTTCTGAACTTCAGACGGCATTGTCGTAGTGTCGCGACTCATCTCCAGGCTTGGATGATGTTCCATATGCCTTCTTACACCACTTGCCTGATGCAGCCCTTCATTTTCTGTTGTCACTGTATAACAGAATTTGGTGCAATGGTGGGTTTCCAGCCTCATGGGGTGTTGCTGTGGTTCTCCCCATCCCTAAGCCAGGTAAGGATCATTTGCAGGCCACTAATTATCGCCCTATCTCGCTGACATCTTGCCTTTGTAAGGTCCTCGAAAAAATGGTGAATAGTCGGCTCATGTGGTACTTAGAGAAGGGTGGTTACTTGTCTCCAGTCCAGTGTGAGTTTCGGAAGATGCGATCGACCACAGATGCTCTCCTCCCTTTAGAATCTTCCATCTGCCAGGCTTTTGCAACTAACCAGCATCATATCACAGTGTTCTTTGATTTGGAGAAGGCGTACGACACTTCCTGGCGTCATGGTATATTACAATCTCTTTATGAGTTTGGTCTCCGTGGGCAACTCCCCACTTTTATCTGGGAGTTTTTACCTAATCGTATTATTCGGGTCCGAGTCGGGAGTGAGCTATCTACTGCACGTCCCCTTGAGGATGGTGTGCCACAAGGGAGCTACTAAGTGTTACCCTTTTCGCAGTGGCAATTAACAGCATTATTTCTGTGCTCCCTGATGGTGTTCGTGGCTCTCTCTATGTTGACGATTTATCAATCTCTGTCACTGCCTCACGGATGTCAATGGCAGAAAGGAGGATGCAGATGGCTCTCAACCGTGTCTCTAGATGGGCTGATGACCGAGGTTTTCGATTTTCCTTCAAGAAGACCGTTGCCATGCATTTTTGCTGCATTCGTGGAGTCCACCCTGACCCAAACCTTTATTTAGACGGGTGTCGTATTTCGTGTTTAAAGGAAACCCGGTTTTTAAGGCTGATTTTTGACAGCCAGTTGACTTGGGTCCCTCACTTGAGGTACATAAAAGCTGAGTGTCTCAGAGCATTGGGTCTCTTGAAAGTTTTAGCACACACATACTGGGGAGCTGATTGCAAGACCCTCCTCCTCTTGCATCAGTCTCTGATTTTATCCAAACTTCATTATGGATGTGAAGTTTATTCTTCTGCCTCAGAAGCCCGGCTTCGTATTTTAGATTCCATACATCATGCTGGTGTTCGTCTCGCCACTGGGGCATTCCGATCTTCCCCGATTTCGAGTTTGTTGGCTGATGCTGGTGTCCTTCCTCTAGACTTGCTCCGCTCTTCCCTTTTGATGCGATGTTGGTATCGCTTATCTCGTCTCCCAGACTCTGTGCCCTTTGTCAAGGTCTCTCAAGATTCTTGGTCACCTATTTTTGCCACTCGGCCATCTTTTCCAAAGTCCTTTGGTTTCAGGGTGCAGTCAGTTATGTCTAGCTTCTCTGTTCCTTCTGTGCCGATCACTCCCCACCGTGTCCCGAGGGTGGGCTACTGCCTTCTCCCCAGGGTGACATTTTGTCGTTTCTTCTCATCCAGTAAGGCCTCCCTTCCTTCTCAGGTTTTATTTTCTCTGTTTTTAGAGCATGCCTCTTCCCATGGGGACTCCATACCAGTTTATACTGATGGATCTAAGTCTGATGCGAGTGTGGGCTTTGGTGTGGTGTTTCCCACCTTCTGTCGAGGTGGGAGGCTCCCTGTGACTGCTTCTGTTTTTACGGCTGAGCTGACTGCTATTTTATTTGCCCTTCAGATTCTCTTCACTCTCTCCCACACTGCTTTTATTGTTTTTAGTGACTCACGAAGTGCTCTTTCTGCAATGGAGTCTTTTAATCCCTCTCATCCTTTGGATTTATCCATTTTAGAGTGGCTTTTCCTTTTAGGGCGTCGTGGACGTCGTGTAGATTTCTGTTGGGTTCCAGCTCATGTAGGAGTGGCAGGGAATGAACGAGCTGATCAGCTGGCCAAGGCGGCAGCTGCTCGTCCCCCTCTTGCACAGTCCCCTCTGTATCGTCTGCCTGCTGCAGATATGCGCTCCCTTTATTGCCTTCAGAGTTTGGTGCTGTTGGCAGGAGCACTGGGATGCTGTAGGTGCCAATAAGTTGCGCTCGATTTGCCAGAAGGTGGGCTCATTCAGTTACCAGGGCTTCCCTCGTCAATGGGAGACTGCTTTGTGCCGCCTCCGCATTGGCCACACCCGTTTCTCTCACGGTTTTTTAATGGAGAGGGCTCCTCCTCCATTCTGTGATGACTGTCTGGTTCCCTTAACTGTTCGGCACCTGTTGGTGGAGTACCCTAGTCTTGAGGATTTGCGGCGTCGGTTCCTCTCTGACCACCAAACGGATGGTGGTGTGTATCATCTTTCCTCCGTGCTTGGGGAGGATGCCTGTGTCTTGGGAGGGGCAACCCTCTCGTTTGTGAAGGAGGCAGGACTTTTTAAGGATATTTAGAATTTCTCCTTTTTGATTGTGTGGTTTATCCTCTGTTTTTTGTTTTTACTTTTTACTTCTTTGTTATACGGCGGCATATGACCCTGGCAGTTGCGCCGCCATGATTATTATGAAAAAAACAAAAATAAATAAAAATAATGCACTGGCTACTATGTGAATCATAATCTCATTCTCCTTATTTATTAATTAATTACGATAAGTGTTCTCAGTGTTGTGCTGTCTCTAGGAAAGGTAACATTATTGCATGCAAATTGGAATTCAAAAAGGTTGTGGGTACTGGGGGTGTGGATGCTTGGTATTCCTTTATGCTCTTCACAATGACCGACTCTATACAGGATCCGTATTGTCCCTTGTGCAGTGTACGGACGTCGTGTATGGGCAATATCTGCTTTATAAAACATGTTTTACTCTAAGGCTTTTCCTTTCATCGACTCCAGTCCTGTCTTGGACTCAGTTCTCTGCAAAAATACATCACTATTGTTTTTGCTAATATGGAGGACACCGTTCATCTGCTCTTTCTTTTTCTTATTATTATTGTATTTTTTTTTTTTTTTTGGTTGTGCTTGCTTTTACATTGGACCCTTCAGCAATATGGTGTTTTCTGTGCTTGTATTCCCTGTACCTTCAGGCGATGTTATTCATGGTAATCAAAACCTTCGTAGTTATTGTGTTAGAAGCTGTCTCCATCAAAATACGGTTAGTATCACAAATCAAACTGTACATTCATCTCTTTTTCTTCTGCCCATATCTTTCATGTATATAGTAATGGTTAGTTTCATTCCTTCATGCATATTAGTACAGTTGTATAGAACTTGAATAGTCAACATTCATGGTGCCATTCCTTTCCCTGCAATACTGTAGTCCGTTTTCCCTCCGTTAACGAAGCTCCTTAACACATCAGCTAGGCTATTTATTTGGATAAAGCCCCTTTTTATCATCTAAGTAATTTAAATAACTGAATTATCTCCCTACTCATAAATAACACACAAATTGATATTAACCAGCCATATCCAAAATTACATCGCTAAAGCAGAGGTGTTTGGGATCTTCCTTAACCAACAACAGTACGGGCCTATGGCTGACATGGGCCTTGTGAGAAGAGTGATGAGAGTCTAACAACGAAATAAGAAAATTAGAGGTAGAGGCAATGACGGAACAGGGATACCAAAGAGGAGATGGAATGATGGTGTGAAAGAGGCAGGGGCTTCGAAGTACAGAGTCTCGCATATCTAGGAGGAGGTGAGGCGGGTATGGAGCAAAACGGAGTGGACTGGACTGATATCTGGGGAGAAGAGAAAGTTGGGAGTAACGGTCACAGCGATCTTTAGCCAGAGAGAGAGAGAGAGAGAGAGAGAGAGAGAGAGAGAAATGAAGTGACCAGAGTAAACGGTATAACAGTCTATCTATCTATCTATTGGCAGACGCCTCAATCCCGTTCGGGGTGGCCACAAACAAATCGCCTCCACGTCGCCCTGTCCCCTGCCATTCCACTGCCCTGCTTCCAACTCACACACCCCTCTCTCATATACCTCGACACCCTATCCCTCCATCTCATCCTCGGCCTCCCCCTCCCTCTCCCCCCCTCCACCTCATTCACATACACTCTTCTCGTCAGTCTCTCAACCTCCATCCTCTCCACATGGCCAAACCACCTCAGTGTGTTCCTCCTAACGCTTCCTATCACATCCACATCCACACCACAACGCTCCTTTATATCCTCATTTGTCAGCCTGTCTCTCAATGTGACTCCACAGGCTCCTCTCAAATAACTCATTTCCACTGCTCTCACTCTTGACTTGTGTCCTTCCAACAAAGTCTAAGCTTCACTTCCATACGTCAGAGCTGATATCACAATACTGTCATGTAGTAACTTTTTCACTTCCATTCTCACTTCCCTGTTTCTTATCACTGCCTTCAAGGAACCAGCAACCTTTCTTCCCTATTGTACCCTTTCAAGCACTTCACCCTCCAAACTTCGACCCCTAATCATCACACTACCCAAGTACTTAAACGTACTCACATTTTCCAATTCCTCATCATCCAACCTCACTGTACATTCGCTGACTTCACCTCTCTCAAAGACCATCACTTTACTCTTCCCTACATTCACCTTTAGATTCCGTTTCTTACACACTCTCCCAAACTCATCCACCAAGCCTTGCAGCTCCCCTTCGTCTTCACTCAACAACACAGTATCATCTGCAAACAACAGTACAGGGAGTTTCCAAACACTACCCTCTCTAACCAGGGCCACTCCAACATCCACTGCCCTACCTTGTACCTCTTTTATTACCCCATCCATGTACAGATTGAACAACCATGGAGACATGACACATTCCTGTTTCAGCCCAACCTTCAAAGAGAAAAATTCACTCAGTTCACCATCCACACGCAGTGCAGCCTTAGCACCATCATACATACTCTTCACAGCATTCAACAACTTCCCATCTACTCCATATATTCTTAATACTTTCCACAATCCTTCTCTATCGACCCTGTCTTATGCTTTCTCCAAATCCATGAAAGCCACATACAACTTTCTCTTCTCTAGAAACTTTTCCACTAGAGATCTAAGAATGAATATCTGATCTACACAACCTCTCGCCTTCCTAAAGCCTCCGTGTTCTTCTCCAACTAATTCCTCTGTTCTTTCCCTAACTCTGTCAGTAAGTATCCTACCATACACTTTTCCTATTACATTAAGAAGACAGATGCCCCTATGATTACCACGTACTTCTTTTTCTCCTTTTCTTTTGTACAAGGGAATAATTATACCTGACTTCCAATCCTCCGGGACTCTACCTTCCTCCCAGGCCAATCTGCACATCTTCCACACCCATTCTACTACTATCTATCCCCCATGCTTCAGCATTTCACCACACACTCCATCAATTCTTGGGGCTTTCCGCAATTTGACTTTCTTCATTGCTTCCACAACTTCTATCCTATTGATTTCTTCCTGTCTTCTCACCTCCCTCCTTCTCCCAGCCATTCCCCAGCCACTTATACTCGCATTCCTTCCATCCTCTATATTCAACAATTCGTAAAAGTGTTCGCTCCATCTGCTCACTTTTTCTCCCTTCTCCACTAGTAATCTACCATTTTTATCTTTTACTGCCCTGGTAACTTCACTGCCACCCTCTCTTACTCTCTTCACCTCTTTCCAGAACATTTTCTTACAGTCCATCCACTTTGCACTGAAATTCCTTCCGAATTCCTCATCCAGTTTCTTCTTACTCTCTCTTACTAATCTTTTCACCTCTCTCTTCCTTTCTACGTATAACTCTCTCTTCCGCCTCTCAACTTCTTCCACGCCCCTATTTCTCATCCATTCATAGTATGCTTTCTTCTTTTGTGCTACAGCCTGTCTCACCTCTTCATTCCACCACGCTGTTCCTTGCACCACTCTTCGTCTTCTCTTCACCCCACACACCACATCACATGCTGCACATATTTCTTCTGTAAATATCCTGCACACACCTTCCACATCGACTGTCTGCACCAATTCATATTTACCCAATCGTTCCACTACTTCTCTTATATTCTGCCATTTTCTCATCCTCTTGTAACCATTCCACTCTCCTCGCGATTACTCCTTCTTCCCGTCCTTCCCTTCTTATATTTTCCCATGTTGCTTGGATCTTGATACTGGCCACCACCAAGTAGTGGTAAGAAAGTCCACTCCCCCAACCTCTATAAGCTCTTGCATCCATTACACGTCTTCGGATCCTTTCATCCACACACACATAATCAATCATTGCTTTCCTTACATTCAGTTCACCACCCACTCTTCTCATCACTCGCCATGTATACCTGTGGTTATCACCAATCCCCTCCCGGCACAAGTGTCCACTAACGCACTGCCATTCTCATCTATCTCAGCAGGCACACCCCACTCACCAACTATTCCATCCACCTTCACGTTCCCTACTTTACCATTCATTTCATCGATCAAAAACACTCTCTCATTCCTTCCAAACTTTTCCATGCACACTTCCACATTTGTCCAGAACTCTTCTCTCACTGCTTGCACGATCTTGCACTGGCGCATACACGCACACAATCGCCCACAATTGCATTCCAACTTTCAATCTTACCCACACAATTATTGACCCAGCTGATCCATACTCACTTATGTTCTTCTTCCATCTTTTACTCACAACAATACACACGCCTTCTTTTGCCCTCTCATTCTCACCTACTCCTGCACATATACCCCATTCATACTCCCATTCTCTCACACTCTCTCCCCTTCCATTTAGTTTCGTTACTCCACATACATCCACTTTTACACCCTCAAGCGCCTGGACAATCTCTCTCTCTTTCACCTCATCATTCGCACCCCTTAAATTCCATGTTGCGATTCGTACCATGTCCATTGTCCGGTCCTTGGTCGTCATCTTTTGGTTAGTCCTTGTCCGAGGCTTCTTGTTCGTTTTTTTGTTAGCTTTTTTCCGGGGAGGGGCACTAACCCTCTGCCAACCCTTTTAGTCTCCTCGTACGACAAGTAGGGATACTGGGAGAGTATTCTTGAAAACCCTTCTACCCGCAGGGGTAGGGTCAACGGTGTCTAATTAGAAATTTGAAGTTGATGTTTGGTCGAGCAATAGACATGAGAAAACAAGGCAGACATGATTCCCCACTGGAGACTGGAGTATTGTGTATATATTTGGGAATATGTTAACGATGAACTAACTAGGTTCACTTCTAACTACCTATTTTTGTTTCCAGTCTGTTATATTAATATTCATTGCATATATAGCCAGTAACACCACAACATCAAGAATATACCAGAAATTTCAATGGGTTAAGATGATACTGACATCACACTGAAACTGTGAAATAGTATTTTGGCGATGTAGTGTCAAATTAATAATTGTGTGTGTGTGTGTGTGTGTGTGTGTGTGTGTGTGTGTGTGTGAGAGAGAGAGAGAGAGAGAGAGAGAGAGAGAGAGAGAGAGAGAGAGACAGACAGACAGACAGACAGAGACAGAGACAGAGACAGACTGGAACTCTACAAAATCACAAAACGAGAAATTTACACACCTCTTTAAGGCAGGGCCTACCTTGTCTTCGTCAGGTTTCCAAACAGCAGAAACTTCCATCACTCGGATACCTTCCCTACTGAGTGTCTTCTCGATCATCTCACTTTTATACATCAGCGCCAGGCACAGAGCGACGACGCAGAACATGCTCTGCTCTGCCGCATTTTGCTTGGCTTGACATTTTGTTTTCCGGGATGAATAAACAACGTGACGAGAACAAAAACAGCAAACTTACCTTAGAAATAACAGTAAATGCCTCCCAAGAGAACTGATCATTGTTGTTATTATTCTTTCTTTGGTGTATCGAGTCTGGAAAATAGTGTGGTATATGGAGGAATATTTTAGGCCATATATCCATAGTCCAGCTCACGTATGATGTCACATAAATGTAAATGAACATAGTTTCATTTGTCCATATGCTTGCTCCAAAATTATCTGAACAGTAGAGATTAATACATTATTTTTTTGGTTATTTCACGCAAAATATTGATGTAAAAACACAACGGGACATGTCATTCATAATTCACGTTAAATTGTACCAGGAAAACAGAGCTACCAATAGGTAGCAATGTCCTCATGCAGTTGGAATGTGTGTGTGTGTGTGTGTGTGTGTGTGTGTGTGTGTGTGTGTGTGTGTGTGTGTGTGTGTGTGTGTGTGTGTGTGTGTGTGTGTTCGACAGATGAGTGTTAATATTATTTCATATTCAAGACTTAAACAAAGTATTTCATAACACATCAAGATCATGTACAGAAATATTCTTCTAACATGTCTGTCTGACACTAAGAATCAGTAATAGTTTGGGAGGTCGTGACATCAAGGTGTTCGTGCAAAACCAAATAATTGGCCAATCGTCCACTGTGACCCAATGTCATAGTGGCTGAACGTCAATGATTCTGTGAATAATTAATACATTGAAAGCAGAAACAAAGATACAGAACGCTGTACTTTTTTTCCAGTATCAAATTTCGTTACTGTTACTGAAAAAGTCCGACATAAAACAACGGTAGTAGAATGATGAAACGTAATTATGAACGATTTTCTTCCAGCCCAAATATAGCTTTTTGTTATACCACGAGCTACTTCTGGCCACTTCAATCTGTAGATAGTAGAAATCTGGTAAGCACGCTTAATAATACACACAATTACATACGCAGCAAACAGTAAGGTACCGTCCATGACAGGAACGCATTGTACTTTCGCGTTTTTCATCTCGAGGAAATCTTTGCTCAATTTGCTTTTAAAAGAATTACTGTACTCTCATCCTTTGCCCTGTTACCATCTTAGTTCTCCCTACTTCTGCATTGCCTCTGTATCCTTAAAAACTGCACAATTACATATTTTTGAACCTCTTATAAACCAGATCGCCACCATCTACACACTGTGTGTAATGCTGTCTTCAGGTGACACTACACTGACTGACAACCCAAATGGTTTCGTGTAGTCCAAACAACCGCATTAAGGCCTGGCGGTCTACTGGTGAAAGTACTATGATCGGATGTGGCCTGTAAGACAACCGAGGAGTGTTTGGGGTTTACGGGCAGGCGGTGGCCGAGACGGTAGAGAAGTAGACTGCAGTCCTAGTGGACCCAGGTTCGAATCCTGGCTGGGGCAGGGAACAATATAATGAGCTGAATTTCTTTGATGCAGTTTATATTGATCTTCCGTAAGCCCCATAGACATGTCGTAAAAGTAACCGTGCTAATACCAGTATACCACTCCAGTATGAGATAGCCTTAGCATGTATCCAGTATGGACGGTGGGTGTTAGCGCCGAAGTGGGTGGTATGTGGAAATCCATAGTACATAAAAGAACTGATGAGGCTCAGGAGACAGACTGCGAAGCCTATGCCCAGAATCGCACACACACACACACACACACACACACACACACACACACACACACACACACACACACACACACACACACACACACACACACAAATGCTTACATAATCTCGCTCAGGAGCGATAAAATGGTCACTCACGTGAAATGTCTGAAGTAATTAGCATGTCCCCGGTTCCCGAAGCTCCTGATGGGGTAAAATTATTGCAGGATAAACAGAAAGGCAGACAGACCTCTGAAACCACTGCCTGGAAAGAACTGACAATTTTCAAAATGACTGCAAAGCCGTAGCTTAAATCGATCTGCCAGGCCTGAATGAATTGGATGAGTTTGGTGCAAAAGGAATATTTCGGATGTGACGATAGGGGGCCTAAACGAATTTCTTTTGGATGCGAAGCTAACCTGAATGAACCTCATTCAACCCACGTTGACAGAAATGGCCTTGACATAACCTGACTGAACTTAAACATGTCTGACGAGTCTTACAAAAATCAGAATGTATAGGAGACGATGTTAGTATGATTAATTGAAGTTGAAATACCCTAATTATTTCCGAATTAACTTAAAATGATTGTTAAATTTTAGTAACGGGCTTAAAAGAACCAGACTTATTTGACCATATCTATCTATATACGTACGCTGCTTCCCCCAAAGAAAGGGAGGTAGCCGAGACAGGCCGACACACTCCCAATTTACCCATCGACACACACACACATTCCTTCGCATATGAAAGTTATTTGTCCTTGATGCACCTGGATCGACGTATATGAGCAACGCTGAATCGATTAAGCCGAGTGAAACTAAATTTTTCTGAGCTGTTCTTACTTCCCTAATAAATTACCAATTAAACATTCAGCAGTGGTAAAATGACAAAGTGTTGGGCTGTCCGTCAATAGTAAGGAAGATCACAGACTGGGGCATGTAGCAGTCTGAGGTTTTTATTCCTGAAAACAAATCAAATTCGGCATCGAAGTAAAAATATAACCGTAAACCTTGTGGCAGAAGACTGGGCGTGTGATTGAGTGTGAGGTAGACAGGGTAGGGTCTGTATGATATTGTCAGAACTAAGAAGACAATTAATTAGGACAAAGTCTTATCAATACTGGATTTTTAAACATATGGTTAACATAAGAGGAGTGGTTTTCAGGCTGAACAAGATAAAGAAGCCCCCAGGCCCTGACGACTACTGAAAAGAACCAAACAGTGCAGGTGTAACTACTTGTGAGGACACTGAATGGATAACAAATATTTATCTATGAAAAGAGTCTTAAATTAAGAAAAAAGTTTCCCAAGCTAAAGTCTTTTACGGTGTTATTTTTGTTTAATGCAAGCACTGATTCTTTGACAGGTTTCCCTATGTTTCTACCGTCAGAGCCCTTGAAGTATATTACTTTTTTTCGTGTATTTTTATAACGTACGCCTACATCGGGATCATGTTAGAAATTGCATTCTTACAAAGTTTATTAGTTTTCGATGCTTTATGTTGGATCAAAACCCTTTGTATAATATTTATGTAATTAAGGCGCGGTCAATAACTATCTGTCTATCGATCTACCCATCGTTCCAGTACAGTAAACAGGCAGGGCTGATCTAAGTCGTAAAAGGTCTAGTTACGTCACATACCTGAGTGGGCTTTTGTAAAAACTTTCCCGTTGTGTAATGGGTTAATCATCACCTTTCTCGTGATTCACTAGAGAAGGAAGTCATAAATCGCTACGCTTCCATCATTGAACTCCCTCTACATGAGCTATTTCACAGATAAACCGGACATTTATCAAGCCTGCTACTAATTGTCGTTGATCAATGCACGCAAGCATATTGTTGTTCCTATGTTAAACATTACGTGCCCTGCTGTTAAGAGTTATTATCCCATTCTGTAAATGAAAACATAGAAAACGTTACTTGTACGATTTTACTTCAGTAATTTGTGATACACCCTCACTTGCTGTTTTCCAGTGACTGATAACTAATATAGTACTAGTGAGTAGTCTCCGGAACCACAGATCTCATGATTCAACAAAGAAGGTTGTTCATTATGATAACTTGACTCTGGTTGTAATCTGTTGTAATTTAACTGGCCCTGGCTCAGTATAATTTGCACAAACCAGGTTTAGATCAAACTACAGCATCTCTAGTATAACACTGAAAGCTTAAGAATTATTTCTTGTCATGAGATAAGGAACCAGAAAGGCCATATGAATATAACAGCATTTACTGTTTGCATCGTCTATGTCCATGTACATTCCTTATCACTGCGCAAATTTGATTTTTTTTCTTACAAAATAAATCACTTTCTGGGTAAATTAAAAAGTAGCTATTACCTTCGGTAAGATGACGCTGTTGAAAGTTTGTTGGCTTAATCAACAATCGAGTGTATTTGGTTTAGTAGACAGTTTTCAGACAAAAGGAGATGAGTATATTCTTCATTATCTCCGTTGCTACGAATGACGGGGGAGGGGGAGGGGGGAGGAAGGACGTTTAATTGAAACAACCCTATTAGCTAGAGGGGAAGAAAACGTTCTAGGGTTCAAAATATTAAAAAGTTAATGCAGTAAAATGGTTAGTACTGATTATGTGAAAAAAGTCATGTTATTCCAGTCAAATGTGATCTGTATTATTGAAAAGTTATTCCATTCAGCCCATTGATGTATTTTGTATTATAGCTTTACTATCCAAGTGACTTTATTCATTTTAGGTATTATAGTTTCTGGCGGGTTTACATAGAGCTTTTATTAATCCATCCACTACCAAGGAACTTCTGTAAGCTGAGCAAATCTTTTTCTGGTTGCAAGAGTAAACTATAAAAGGCGACCTTGCGCTGAAGACATAAGCGGTCGAGATAAGTTACTTAGGAAAATACTTTATAACATTGGTAATTGGGTGGTTCTCAATTTTCAATCGAGTTTGGGATACATAATTTGCTATACTTATCTCCCTCAGGATGAGGATCATCTTTCTGTTGTTTTTTCCACTTTCTTTGGGAAATTTTAAATACCTTACAGGAGCTCCCGGGTACCAAAGAAGTTAATGAAGGCTGTGATCTAACCTTTCACATTCAAAATTTTACCGTTTAATCGTCTAATGGTAGTACGAAAAAGTCAACCGTTTAAAAGGCACATGCAAATTTATGGCTAAAAAATTACCATTGCATGATTTCCTTTTATTTTTATGAAATGGAAACAACTTTTACTTCAGCATTTCTTCATATCCCCTTTAGTTCTCATAATATGAGTCTCAGCAATTTTTTTTAAGTGTCTGTGTACTATAAGTTGGCATTGCTCATAATGATATGCCTGACAACCTAAGAATAATTGTACTATATTAGAAATAGACCTTGTTATTCTCAATTACAGCTTTGGAAAAAACAAATACAATAACTGCATCCATAAAGCTTTACACTTATTAATATCACTGTAGCATTTTGTAGTGCAGCAGCATAATATGTCAGTTTTTTGTAAAAAGAACCTTTTGCATCACACAAGTATATTAATACAGCCTGTTGCTTCGATTTCAAATACAAAAGTTTCTCTTTTCTATACCTCCACCTCAGTATACTTTGTACTCGTTGAATATGTCTCACCATTTTTGTTGAGCAAAAGGTTAAAGGGCTAAGTCAATCATCTGATTGCCCTGCATCATTAGATACTACTGCAACTAAGTCTTAAATATTTCACCCACAAAACCCTTGAGCATTCATTATAATGTCTTAAAGGAATGTAAACACTCATAAAAATTTTGTTTCTATGATGACAGTTTTGTTGAACTGTTTCAGTACCGTGTAGTTTTACCATAAACATATCTCTGAACAAAACTGTTAAGCATTATTCAAGCATCTAGTGCTATATATTACACATCATTTATCATATGATACTAATATTCAAAACAATCACCAATATACAGAAAACACAAAAAAAGTACCGAACTATTGCTTACCTTTCAATAGACCACTAAATACAGATGAGATATATGTGGAAAATCAGGTCTGGTTGGTATCTGAGAGGCTGTGTTTACTGTGAGTCAGCTGAATGGCACATGCCGTCATCTGCTGGGAGTATCAGGCACCAAGGCAAAGGCTACAGTATTCCTGAGCAGCATGGACAGGGTTTCTCTTTTCTGTACCTCCAGTTCGATATACAGTACTTTGTACTCTATGAATATGCTTCACCATTTTTGTTGAGCAAACTGTTTGGGATTCAGTGGGTTAAGTGTGAGTTTGACGGAGACATCAACCTCTCCGGCACAAAGGGCACAGCCCCAGGACTGAGACCTAACAGGATAAGCAAGAGAGGCACCTGCATATTAGTTAAGGTTAGGCTCCTGAGTCTGGATGAGGAACTGTCTGATGCCTCTTGCTTCAACTCTTGTTTCAGTTCCTCCTGCTGCATCATTCTTCGTTCTTGGGCAGCTACTTCCAAGGTTTCCTTCTTGCACTGTTCGCACAAGCCAGCCTGAATGTGACACGAGAGAGACATGTGTCAGCATAACACGAGAACACTGTTTCATAACAAAATATTAAATTAATGGTTTGGCAATATGATAACCAAAATTTGCTACTCTTTGTCATTATTCCTTTTGACTAATGATCTACGATTTTCCTGGCTTCATAGGAACTCGCTGCAATGAAGAACTGAAGGCTATTTACCTTAACTCCTGTCTACACTTAGTTTCTAGATGGTGAATGAAGTAATTCATAATAAGCTGGAATTAAATTACTAATCCTGTATTCTCAGTCCAAATTTAAACCAAAATATTTTTTCTCAAATTTTAGACGCCTTAGGTTCCTCCTCAGATCTATAAAACTGTCCAACGTTTGCCAGCATACAGTGCAAAGTATATGTATTTACAGCCAAACAGTTAACTTTTAGGATGCTGCGTATTTTGTACTTTAATTTAGTGAAACGGGTCAACATATAATTGAACTGATTTCTTAACTCTAGGACATCCTTTTCTTATCTTTGCTATCTACAGACGATCTTCTTCAACACGAGAGAGTTTAAAAACTGGAAGAGTGAGATACAGCCTTCCATAACCATTTTCACCAAAGGAGCGTTTTCCAAGTTCAAAAGTCATTTGAAACCAACAAAAATGAAGAAAAAGAATTTGGGAGCCAAATGCTAATTGCCCGCCAGAATATGAGGATATGCTGTTCAACATGTCCAAGATTTTGGCCATATCATGATACTCTGAAGGTTTCATGTTGATAGCTCAAGCCATTTATGAGATGTCATGGTGCTAAGGTGGGCGCTAAAAACTAGTTGACCTTTGGCAGCCATTATTGTGACCTTGACCTTGACCCCGAGTGCTTATTTTCGAACTCGTCCAAGATTTTGGTCATATCTTGATGCCCTGAAGGTTTCATGTTGTTAGCTGAAACCATTCATGGGATATTATGGTGCTAAAGGTAGGTGATAAAATCTAGTTGACCTTTGGCAAAAATTTTGGTAACCTTAACCACCACACCTCCATTTTCGAACTCGTCCAAGTTTGGCCATATCTTGATACCCTGAGGGTTTCATGTTGATAGGTCAAGCCGTTCATGAGATATAATGATGCTAAAGGATGGCAATAAAAACTAGTTGAACTTTGGCAGCTCTTTTGGTGACCTTGACCTTGACCAAATACTGCCTGTTTTAGAACTCGTCCAAGATTTTTGCTATATCTTGATACACTGACATTTTCATGTTGATAACTCAAGTCGTTCATGAAATATAATGGGAAAACACACACACACACACACACACACACACACACACACACACACACACACACACACACACAGCAGGCAAAACTATTATTGCTCCTCCTTCCTAAAAGGTGGGCGATAATAAATTTGAAAATGCACCACCGAATTCAAGGAGTTTACCATTAGAAATGAGTTGTTACAAATGCGAGTGAACAGGAAGATTAAAAAAAAAAAAAGATAAAATATATAAAAATGATGGAGAAACGATGGATGTCCAATAAGTTTCAAACAGTCTATTTCTCTCTCTGTGTACTCTACTTATTACGCTGCGACTGGTTCTTCTAAAATAATGGGCAAGCATTCTCGTCAGCCGAGAAGGCTCCCTAACATCTTTATCCAAGTGTTTTACTTTGCTTATTACACTTTACTATCCCTTTTGTGTTACATAAAACCTTCCAATATTGGCAACTCTGGATACGTAATATATAAAAAGATATTACCCAGCCTTACCCAAAAATAAATCTTTATGAAAAAAAGGGTTAGGGAGTTTCTATAAATGGCGAGAATACGAGCAATGGTGTCTCCAGAGTACCGGTGTCCATTGGAGAATTATTCAGCTATGATGTCTCAAGAGGTTTTTCCACTACTAATTGTCTTGATACCTGCCTTAACTATAATCCTAAATTTCTCATCCAGTGCTGGATTATAAGGAGCATCGTGTGGTTTAGGCCAAACGAAAAGCAGCATCAGCACACTCTGCTTTCCCAGATACAGTGGGGAGGTTCCGTCTAGTCTGTCAAAGTGTTGACTGAGGGCCATTTGCAAATCTAGATACTCGCCAAGATGAGCAGGCCTGGAGGTAACAAATAGTTGATCCTTACAAGGGAGTATTAGTTATACAATACGTTTATTTTTAGTTAAATATTTGTTTTATATTCGTGCCAACATCTGTCTTCAAAAAATATGATTTCAAAACCATTTGCAGGTTCATAAAATGCTCTTGATTGGCGTACCAGAAGAAGTCCATTATTACCGGAAAATGATGCTACAATTTACTATAAGCCTTTCCCTACCATAACGACTTTTTTGCTGATTTTTCCTACCCTCGATACCCACGACAATGTGATCATTGTCATATGCAAAACTTGCAGCCATCCTGGATATGCAAACCATAAGATTATAAATGGAACCACTCGATATTGGAAAATGGGAGCAATACTCTATGTTAACTCCGTTAGTACCACGACGCTTTGTTTTTCCAGATACAGCAATGTTGCGTCAACATTCAAGAAATGTTACTTCAGGGCCATTTGCAAATTTATGAACCGTATTGTTACGAAGCGAGATTTGCCAGTTAGGTAGCCGAGATTATTCTGAACATTTCCTGATGTTTACTGTAGTTAGTTCCGGTATGAGTCAGTTGCCAGTTTGTCTGTTGTTTGTGTGTGTAGTTATTTTGTAGGTTGTACATTATTTTTTGTGCTCTTTTTCTTCATAATGTTTGATTTAAGTGATTGTTTGTTAAATTATGTAATTTAAGTTCGTGTGGTAAATAAAATAGTGTGTTCTGTAATGTAAGGAAACTCTGGCATGTTTTGATATCTCCGAGTTGGCAACTGTTGTTCTTGTAGAATGTAGACGTTTCTCGAATAATGCAAGCTTATATAAGGATGGGGTAGAGACTATTTTAAGTTCAGTCAGGTTTCAGGTCAGTTTGAGTGAAGTTCAGTTTTCAGTTCAGTTTGAGTGTAGTTCTGTGTCAGTACAGTGCTTGTGGAAATAGTGAAGTGTTGTTGGCAAGCATGAAGTGTCAGTGCAGTGCAGTTTGTATATTTTCGGTACTTGTGAAAACAGTGAAGAGTTGTCATGCATTAAGTGTAATTGCAGTTATTAAAGTCTGTATAGCTCCAGTGCTTGTGAGAACAGTGATGTGAACTTGGAAAGCAGTAAGTGAAATTATTTGGAAAATAAAGACAGTGAACTATAAGAAGCCAGTGTTTGTTTTCGCCTCAGCTGATCTTGTGTGCTGTACACCGAAAGGCTGACCATAAGGAGAACAACTTACTGGGCAATGTCCTTCCTGTACTGTACTACTATAACGGGGTGTATAAAAGCCCTTGTTGCTTAGAGGCAAAGCGGGGATCCTCTCTTTGGCTCAGTGGTAATGTGTACACATATGAGGCATGAGGGCCTGAGTTCAAATCCTGGCCAGACCAGTGATTAATTTGTTAAGTTTCAGTTTGGTCCTTTACATTGGTGGCAGTGGTGGGATATGAGACAGGGCTCAGAGGGCCATGATGTTGTTGACAGTGTCTTAAGCCTTACATCCAGGGGGTGAGCTGTCCGGTGTGGTCCGCAGTGCCCCCAGTGATGGCCTCCAGTGCGCTACACTACCACGTGTGTTGGAAATTGACCAAATTAATCACCAGGGGAAGAAAAGAGTGATGTAATGGGGTGTATAAATGCCCACATTGCTTAGAGGCAAAGCGGGGATCCTTTTTTTGGCTCAGTGGTAACGTGCATGCACATGAGGCGCAAGGGCCTGAGTTCAAATCCCAGCCAGACCAGTGATTAGTTTGTTAAGTTTCAGTTTGGTCCTTTACACTACTGCTGTTGGAGCCTGTGGCAGTGTGGGATGCGGACGTAACAGTATCTATTATTGCGTCATAATGCAGGATTAGACATTAACCTCTTCAGTCTGATAACATATTCTTTATTTCATTTTTGCCAGCTCCAGACGACTAAATTCATTTATGAGAAATGTTTTCTGTATGGGGAGTTAGGTATTAATGCTACTGAGCCCGTAAACACAAAAGTTCTCCACTGAGGTTTGAAATTGTCTGTCTGTAACAAAAACTAACATACCAGGGGGTTGATGCAGTATAGGGTAAAAGGATTCTAAACTATGATGCAGATAAACTGAATCTGAAGTTAAGATATACATATTAGCAGCTGGAGTAATAAGGTCCAATATGGTTCAGTCTGAAAGTTCTATGACGTTATCGTTCTGCCTCATCAAACCATGACGTGAAATATTTTCGTCATATCAACTTATGAACAGATGTGGAAACAACAGAAAATTAACCTCGTCAGTACTAAATTATTCACAAGTATTCTAATGACTTGTTTATGGAATATGGCATCATTGTCTGTCCATAGGAATTAATACATTATAATTATACGAACTATAGTTCATCTGTACTGAACCATTTTTACCCCGGGTACTTCTGGACATATACTGACTTCAGCTAGTGTGGGGTGACGTAAAAAGGGCAGCACATTATGCGATTTTATCTGCAGCTCATTTCATACAAGAACCTACAGAGTAAAGGCCAGCGAAAATAATCTAGGTGGTGGTAATATATCATCCTGCCCTAAGATGGGAAAGGAGGCCTGGATGATGATGATAATGATGACGATAATGATGATGATGATGATGTTGGTAATATATCAGTCGTGTATTAGCGCCTTAACAAATTTCAAACATATAACTCACGGAGACACTATCGTAATGCACCCCCAAACCATCTCCGTGGTCATCACTACCAGAGATTAAGAAACTGTTTGCTGTGAAAGACATGCAGATGATGGAGGAATCTCTCCAGCACAAAGCCAACAGTACTCAGGACAACACTCGGCACATGTAGCATGAGAAGCCTTGTATGTGTGCGGGATAATGTGTCACGTTAAATGCAGGGGACAAGAACATCAGTAGTACAAAGACAGTGGTACACAGGCACGACTCAAAGCAAGGAGTGGGAGAATGTAATTGATAAAACCTTTCAGCCATAACGTAGTAACCTGTCACAATGAAAGATAATAAGGTATCTGAACCAGCAGCCCCTCCGACACAAAGACCGTTGTGCCCAGTATAAGACTGGATAATAGGAGTACGAAATGTGTGTGATAGTGTGTAGCAACGAATGATGAGTCCTAGATCCAGCACGAGATGCAAGAGAGGACTGTATATGATCTGTATATGAAACCTTTTACATAATGTCTGTAATCTCCCTCTGTGAAACAGAACGAAGTGAAGGACTTAGCAACCGCTTCCTGAAAAAGGACGCAGAACCTAGGATAAGACCCAACATGACAAATATCAGAGGACATTGTATGTGTAAGATGGTCAGTGTGTATGACTCTATACAGGGGTTTTATCTGCCCCTGCGTGGAGTACAACTCTCATGTGTGGGGAGGCTCCCCACATACAGCTCTTCTCAATAGGGTGGAGTCAAAGGCTTTTCGTCTCAGTAACTCTCCCCCTCTTACTGACTCCCTTCAACCTCTGTCTCTTCGTTGCATTGTTGTATCTTTATCTCATTTCTGTTGCTACTTCAATGGTCACTCTTCTTCTGAAATGTCTGCATGCATTCCTCCACCTCTACGACGGGTGCATAGCACCCGTCTAGCAGCAAACTCTCACCTGTTTTCTGTCCAACTCTCTAATACAAGAGTTAACCGTTACTCTCAGTCCTTCATTTATGCAACCTGTCAACTCTGGAACACTCTCTCTCTCTCTCTGTATTTCCTGCTTCCTATGATCTCCAGTCTTTCAAATGCAGTGTGTCCAGGCATCTCGAAATGAATGGATCTTGAATTTGGCTCTCTCTTGTATTTTGTTTTTCTCTTGGAAGGAAAACTTTTGTGGGCTCGTTGCCTTTGGTTCCTTCTTCCTTGCATAAAAAAAAAAAAAATGAGACTCATTTTCTTCCCCTGTGCAAATATACTAACAACTTGGATGGCATCTGACTAGAAGAGGGTAGTGTTTATGTGCGTGCTTATGTATAATAACAAATGAAGGAGTACACTAAGAAAAAAGAAGTTGCAGGACAAACATGGGGATCAACCAGAAAAGGAAAAGAGTATCCTTTTACCCAAATGTTGGTAGGTAGCATCCTGCCATGAAAGAGAAATTGGTGACTGACATAACAGCTTCCCCAGGGCAAAGACTACCAATCCGAGGACAAGACTCAACGCTAAGAGCAATAGAGGACCCTGAATGTGTGTGATAGACTCCTCAGAGTGGCAGTGGGGGCGGGGTTGTCTGAGATGCCGTCCTGTTCCTGCCGTCTCCTGTGCTTCTCCCGCTGCTGTATCTGGGACCCACGAGCAGCAGCCTCTAGTGATTCTTTAGGTATCGGCTCATACAAACCCGCCTGTGAGATGAAATGGTTGTCATCATATTTATCATCCAATTCATCATCAACGTCATCGTCATCATGATACTCATATTATTTGTATAAATATTATATTACTGGTAGGTGGGGGTGCCCATCATCCACCCACTTAGTGTAGTGATACCCTGTTTTGGGGGTAGCTGTACATAGAGTGGCAAGCCAAATGATTTCCTGTACACCAGGAAAACATTTACAGTGCTGGGTGGTAACCTTATAACCAACCAACACTTGTTCCCTACGTGACAACAAGTGCGTTGGCGGAGGGTTAGTGCCCCTCCCCGGAAAACAACTAACTAAAAATAAGAACAAGAAGCCTCAGACCAGGACTGACCAAAAGGTGACAACTAAGGACCGAACAAAGGACTGGGTACAGACAGCGACATGGAATGTGAGAGGAGCAAATGATAAGGTGAAAGAGAGATTGTACAGGTGCTTAAGGGTGCGAAAGTGGATGTATGTGGATTAACTGAAACTAAGTGGAGATGTGAGAGTGTGAGAGAATGGGAGTATGGATGGGGTATATGTGTGGGAGTAGGTGAGAATGAGAGGGCAAAAGAAGGACTGTGTATTGTGAAAAGCAGATGGAAGGAGAATACAAGAGAGTATGGATCAGTTGGCTCAAGGATTGTGTGGGTAAGAGTGGAAATTGGACTACAAATGTGGGTGACTGTGTGCGTGTATACGCCAACACAAGATCATGCAAGCAGAGTGAGAGAAGAGCTCTGGACGAATATGGAAATGTGCATGGAAAAGTTTGAAAGGAATGAGAGAGTGTTTCTGATTGGAGATATGAATGGAAAAATAGGGATTGTGGAGGTGGCTGGAGTAGTTCGTGAGTGGGATGTGCCTGCAGAAATTTTTTTTTATGCAGGAAGAAGGAACCAAAGGCTGAGCCCACAAAACGTTCCTTCCAAGAAAAAATGAAACAAAAGAGAGCCAAATTCAAGATCCATTCATTTCGAGATGCCTGGACACACTGCGTTTGAAAGACTGGAGATCATAGGAAGTACAAAATACAGACAAAGGGAGACAGTTGCAGAGATGACCTGTTCCATAAATGAAGGACTGGGAGTAATGGTTAACTCTTGCATTAGAGAGCTGGACAGAAAAGGGATGAGAGTTTGTTCCTAGATGGGTGCTAGGCTCTCGTCATAGAGGTGGAGGGATGCAAGCAGACAGTTCAGAGGAGCACCTATCATTGAAGTAGCAATAGAAGACAGATAAAGATGCAACAGTGCGGCGAAGAGACAGAGGTTGAAGGGACCCAGTAAGAGAAAGAGAGTTGATGAGATGAATAGCATTTGACTCCACCCTATTGAGAAAAGCTGTATGTGGGGAACCTCGCCACACATGAGAGTTGTACTCTAAACAAGGACGAATAAAACCCGTGCATAAAATCAACAACAGTGGAAGGATAAAGAAGGCACGGTGTCAGCTAAGCACACCTAATCTCTTTGAAGTAGATTTTACAAGAGATGCAATATGATCTTTCCAAGATAAGTCCCGTGTGAATGAAACCCCAAGCATGTTCAAAGATGATGCAGGTTTAAGCTAGATATTAATAACCATAAGTGGGCACTGCTGTGGAAGATTTCGACTGGTTGATAAGTGTAAAAACTGAGTCTTTAATGCATTAAAAACAACCAGATTATTTTTACCCCAGTCAGAGATACGAGCCAAGTAAGACATTTGGTGTGCCATAGCCTCGGCCCTTGTTTGCTGAAGTAATTGTTGAGCTGGACGTTGGGGAAACTGAATGGAAAGGTGAAGCATGGAATCATCAGCGTACGAGTGGATAGGACTAGATGTACAGCTTAGAAGATCATTGATGAATAAAAGGAAGAGTTGGTGATAGGACAGAGCCCCGAGGATCACCACCGTTGATACGTCTAGGAGAAGAACAATAGCCATCTACAACAGCAGCTATAGAACGACCGAAAAGAAAGCTATAGATGAAGTCACAGATAGAAGGATAGAAATTGTAAGAGGGCAGTTTGGAAATTAAAGATATATGCCAGACTCGATCGAAAGCCTTTGAGATTTCAAGTGCAATGGCAAAGCTTTCGACAAAGTCCCAAAAGGAGGATGATCAGGAGTCTGAAAGGTAGGTGAGAAGATCACCAGTGGAGCATCCCTGATGGAACCCATACTGACGATCAGAATGAAGGTTGTGATAGGAAAGATGCTTTAAAATTTTCCTGTTAAAAATAGACTCGAAAACTTTTGAGACACAGGATGTTAAAGCAACTGGACGATAATTAGAAGGGGTGGAATGGTCACCCTTCTTTGGGACTGGCTGAATGAGAGCAAACTTCCAGCAAGAAGGAAAGGTACAAGTTGACAGACAAAGGTGAAAGAATGGTCACCCTTCTTTGGGACTGGCTGAATGAGAGCAAACTTCCAGCAAGAAGGAAAGGTACAAGTTGACAGACAAAGGTGAAAGAGTTTACCTAAGCAGAGTATAAGCCCAGAAACACAGTTCTTGAGGACAGCAGGAGGGAATCCATCACGCACATATGCCTTGTTAGTATTGAGGCCAGTTATGGCAGAAAATATATCACCTGAAGACATTTTAATGTCAGCCATGAGGAAGTCAGAGGAGGGGGAGGTGATGGAGGAACAGCACCGGAATCATCTAAAGTGGAATTGGAGGAGAAAGTCTGAGTGAAGAGATCTGCTTTACCAGTAGAAGAAATAGCTACAGAGCCATCAAAGCAGAAAACAGGAGGGAAGGATGAAGAGGTAAAGTTGTTAGAAAGGTTTTTGGCAAGGTCTCAGAAGGAGCAGGAAGAATTCGAGATGGAGAGTTGAGAGCGTTTAGTACGGATGAAATTATTTTTAGCAGAGTGAAGAACAGACTTAGCACGATTCCGGGCAGAAACATAGAAAAAGATGTGATTCAGGGGTGGGTTGGCTCTAGTACCTTCTATAGGCCCTCTCCTTTTGCGGACAGCTTTAGATCAAGCGTAGTTAAACCAAGGCTTTCTTGCATTAGTCAAAGGATTTGAGATGGGAATGTATGCTTCCATGCCTGAGAGAAAAACCTCCATAATGCGCAAGGCACACTCAGATGGTTCCCGGCTATGGAAGCAATAAGCATTCCAGGTAAAATCAAAGAAATACTGCCTGATGGCCTCCCAATCAGCAGCTCCAAAGTGCCACAGACAACGTTTCCTTGGAGGGTCCACAGGCTGTACCGGAGCTATAGGACAGATTAAGGTAATTAGGTTTTGATCTGAGAAGCCCAACGGAGAGAAAAGATTAAGAGTGTAAGCAGAAGGATTAGTTGTAAGGAAGAGGTCAGGTATGTTGGAACTCTCTCCAAGACTGTCAAGGATATCGGTAGGGTGTTGTACAAGCTGCTCTAGGTCATTAAGGATAGAAATAATGAAGGCTTGTTCACCATGTGGATCAGTGAAAGGAGAGGAGAGCCAAAGGTGGTGGTGAACATTGAAATCTCCTAGAATGGAGGTTTCAGAGAAAGGAGAAATGGATAGAATGTGTTCCATCATAGAAGTAAGATAGTCAAAGAATTTTTCATAGTCAGTAGAATTAGAAAATAAGTAAACAGAGCAGATATATTTAGTCAGAGAATGACAGGAGAGCCAAAGCCAGACAGTGGAGAATTCACAAGAATCAAGTTCAGGAACAGTAGTGCAAGATAGGTCATTGCATACGTATACACAACATAACCACCTTTGACTTTGAAATGAGTATAGAGAAAGTAGGAGGATACAGAAAAGGGTTTGCTGTCAGTTGACTCAGACAGCTGAGTCTCGGTAAGGCAGAGAAGGTGAGGTTTAGAGGAAGGGAGATGGTGTTCGACAGAGAGAAAGTTAAGGGAAAGACCGTGAATGTTGCAGAAATGAAGAAATGAGTCAGACAATAGATCCAGGCAGCTCAAAGAGTCGACACCGGGAGACGGGCGGATGGTGGGATGTCAAAAAAGCCATTCATCTAGTGTGGTTTCGGTCACTGGACCTCATTAACCGGACCCAGTTATTCAGTGTTGGCTGCTGTCCTTCTTATATGGATGAGAATGGCAGTACTTTAGTGGACATTTGTCCCTGGAGGGGCTTGGTGATAGCTAATACCCTCTTCAGGCACAAAATGATCCATAGGTATACGTGGCGAGTGATGAGAAGGGTGGATGGTAAACTGAATGAACGGAAGGCAATGATTGATTATGTGTGTGTGGAGGAAAGGATGAGGAGATGTGTAATGGATGCAAGAGTATATAGAGGTTGAGAGAGTGGTGGTGCTCAGAATCAAAGTCCAAACAAAATAGAGAAATAGAAGAAGGGGGGGACAGGAGGAAGTAATTCTTACAAGGAGGGTAGAAATGTTACAAAGAAAGGACAAAAGAAAGAATATAAGAGGGAAGTGGAGAAGCGATTGGGTAAATATAGATTTGAGCAGATGAGGGATGTGGAAGGTGTGTGCAAGGTATTCACAGAAGAATCTGTGCAGTATGTGAGGTGTTGTGTGGGGTTAGAGAAGGCAAAATGGGATGCAGGGAACAACATGGTGGACTGAAGTAGTAAGAGAGGCTGTGGCACAAAAGAAAGCATATAGTGAGTGGATGAGAAACAGGGGCGTGGAAGAAGTTCAGAAACGGAAGAGAGAGTTATATGTAAAGAGGAAGAGAGAGGTGAAAAGATTAGTAAGAGAGAGTAAGAAGAGAGTGGATGAGGAATTTAGAAGGAATTTGAGTGTAAAGTGGAGGGATTGTAAGAAAATGTTCTGGAAAGAAGTAAAGAGAATTAGACAGGGTGCCAAAGAAGTTAGTTGGAGAGTGAAAGATAACAATGGTATTTTACTAGTGGAGAAGGTAGAAAAGTGAGCAGATGGAGATAACATTGTAATGAAGTGTTGAACACAGAGAATGAAAGTAATGCAAGTATAAGTGGTTGGGGAATGGCTGGGAGATGGAGGGATGTGAGAAGTGAGGAAGAAATCAGCAGGATGGAAGTTGTGGAAGCAATGAAGAAAGTTTAACCCCTTGGCTGTGCCAATGATAGCGAGAGTCAAGACCCTGGTGTGGCAATCCAGCTCAAAATTATCCATTTTCAACTCAAGTAATCTTATTCTAATACACAAGATAAAGAAAAAATAAAACATGCACAAGAAAGCTCAACCTTTCTTCTTACCTATGAGTGTTTCAGTGAAAGTCTAGAATCTCGTATGTTGCCGTAGAGGTGAGTGTAATCAACGTCATTTTGCGTGTTGGTGAAGCTATGAGCAGCTTCTCGCATCAGCAGCATCTCCACCATGGTGGCGCCGTTCCACCACCCCGCTCCACCAATTTCATTTGCACTATGGTGAGTGTGTCCTTTTGTACTTCAATGATTATTTTACACATATAGTGTTATACTGAACAGTGAAATATTTTTCAATAATTGTAAATTATGCTAAACGTTAGCAATATTTATCTTTTTCTTTTATAACTCCAACTTCAGAATCACCGTCACTATCACTTCCAGGTGTATATTTACGTTTCTCTTCACCTTTTTTCACTGTACCTCTTCCCTGATTCCCAACACCACGTGATGCACAGGGTTCAGAGGAACATGAAGCAATAGGTGATGACTCCATGATTTATGAACTCAGAATAGGCTTCATTGTGTGAACCATGTGCTCAGCAGGAAGCAAAAATGATTAATTAGCAACCCCAAGTAGGCGTGGATGAATACATGATATCTTCGCACCATAATTCAAGGCGCATTTTTTGAAACGAAACTATCGATTTTACAAGTAATGTCGCAGCTTGTAGACCGGACCTTTTAAAAGGAATGTCGCAGCCTAGGGGTTAAATGGGGAAACCCCCTGGAATTGATGGAGTGTGTGGTGAAATGCTGAAGCATGGGGTAGAGATAGTAATAGAATGGATGTGGAAGACGTGCAGACTGGCATGGGAGAAAGGTAGAGTCCTGCAGGATTAGAAGTCAGGTATAATTATCCCCCTGTACAAAGAAAAAAGGGAAAAAGAAGTATGTGGTAATCATAGGGGCATTTGCCTTCTTAGTGTATTAGGAAAAGTATATGGCAGGATTCTTATTGACAGAGTTAGGAAAATAAGAGAGGTATTATTTGGAGAAGAACAACGTGGTTTTAGGAAGGGAAGAGGTTGTGTAGATCAGATATACATTCTTAGATTTTTAGTGGAAAAGTTTCTAGAGAAGGAAAAGAAGTTGTATGCAGCCTTCATGGATTTGGAGAAAGCATATGACTGAGTGAGTAGACATGGATTGTGGAAAGTATCAAGAATAATTTGGAGTAGATGGGAAGTTGTTGAAGGCCGTGAAGAGTATGGATGGGGGTGCTAAAGCTGCAGTGCATGTGGATGGCGAACTGAGATTTTTTTTTTTTTCTATTTGAAGGTTGAATTGAAACAAGGATGTGTCATGTCTCAATGGTTGTTCAATCTGTATATGGGTGGAGTTATAAAAGAGATACAAGGTTGGAGTGTGGATGTTGGAGCGGCCCAAGTGAGAGAGGGCAGTGTTTGGAAACTCCCTGTACCGTTGTTTGCAGCTGGTACTGTGTTGTTAACTGAAGATGAAGGGGAGCTGCAAGGCTCGGTGGATGAGTTTGGGAGAGTGTGAAAGAAACGGAATCTAAAGGTGAATGTAGGGAAGAGTAAAGTGATGGTCTTCGAAATAAGAGAAGTCAGCGAATATACAGTGAGATTGGACGGGGAGGAAATGGAGACTGTGAGTGCTTTTAAGTACTTGGCTAGTATGATGAGTAACGATGGAAGTTTAGAGTGTGAAGTCCTTGAAAGGGTGCAGCAGGGAAGAAAGTTTGCTGGTTCCTTGAAAGCAGTGATAAGAAACAGGGAAGTGAGCATGGAAGTGAAAAAGCTACTACATAACAGTATTGTGATACTAACTCTGACGTATGGAAGTGAAGCTTGGACCTTTTTGGAGGGACAGAAGTCAAGAGTGAGAGCAATGGAAATGAGTTATTTGAGAGAAGCATGTGGAGTCACATGGAGAGACAGGCTGACAAATGTGGAAGTGTTGGAATGTTGTGGTGTGGATGTGGATGACAGGAAGCGCTAGGAAAAACACACAGAGGTGGTTTGGCCATGTGGAGATGATGGAGAGTGAGAGACTGACGAGAAGAGTGTATTTGAGGTGGAAGGGGGGAGAGGGAGGGGGAGGCCAAGCATGAGATGGAGGGATGGGGTGGAGAGGTACATGAGAGAGAGCGATGTGAGCTGGGAGAAGGACAGTGAAATGGCAGGGGACAGATCGAGCAATTTGTTTGTGGGCACCTTTTACGGGAATAATTCGTCTTGCAATGGAAAGAGAGATAGATAGAAAGATTATTTTTACTATTATTATTATTATTGTTGTTGTTGTTGTTGTTGTTATTAGTATTATTATAACATTATTATTATTATTATTATTATTATTAGTGTAGTGGTTTTCTTGCTTCTTTTAGTATTTTTGTAATTAAAGTTGTTATTGTTTTGTTGCTGATTTTATTGTTTTTATTTTTGTTACTATTCTTTTTATTGTTTTTCTTACTGTTGATTTTTTATTACTGTTACCATCAGTTACTGTTATTGCTGTTGGTCTTATTGCTATGATGATGATGATGATGGTGATGATGATGAAAATGGTGGTAATGATGATGGTGATGATGATGAAAATGGTGGTAATGATAATGATGATGATGATGAAAATGGTGGTAATGATGATGATGATTGTTGTTGTTTTTGTTCTTGATATCTGTTATTGTTATCGTTGGTGTGGCATATGATTCCTTGAAATGTAATCTTGTGGTCAATAACCATATATATCTGTTCATTTGTCCGTTAATCTGTCTATGTATCAGTTTTTCTATCTATTTAACTATCTATCAGTATCCATCCATTCATTTCTCTCTCTCTCTCTCTGTACTATCGTGGACAAGAGTATCGATACACCCACCTGACGGAGAATCGTGATTTGTGTTGGTAACATTGTTGTCCCCCTTCCTCCCTCTCACAAGTCACTCCCTCTTCGCCCCCTCCCTCCCTCTTTCTTTCTCGTCAAACGTCTATAAGTCCCTCGCATAGTTTAGCTCCAGCACCACGACCACGAGGCTGCAAATAACACCATAACCTTCTCCTTCCCCCCCCCCCTCTCTCTCTCTCTCTCTCTCTCTTTCTCTCTCTCTCTCTCTCTCTCTCTCTCTCTCTCTCTCTCTCTCTCTTTCTCATCGAATGTATTATATTTTTTATGCGTTTTAACCACAGCCTCTTCGTATAATGAAATATCACATCGTTATATAAGCATTTTGTTACATATTTCACTTTCACAGTTTTCATTTTATTATAACGCAGAAGGATATAAAGTTTCATGATCCGTTTGAAGATGAATGTTTATTTACCAAATATTATTATTTTTACATAAGTCAGATTCAGTTGAGATATGACTATACTTCAGAATTCTTACATATCAGTGCAGTAATAATCTGAACCAGTATATTCTAACACCTGTAGTAAATCTGCATTTCACTCTTAAAGCTTACATAAGGTCCAAAAGCCTTATTATACACACACACACACACACATACACACACACACACACACACACACACACACACACACACAGGGAGTCAATCGAGGCGGACGTGCGACATCGGCGCTCCGTACCGAACCAACACGGCCAGTGGCATTACATAAATTATTATCTTTGTATGAGTCAAGCTCTGTACCAGGTTTGACTAAATGATTTTTCATTATTAAAAGGAAAAAAATAATAAGTTTAAACAAGATTTGTTCAAACAGGAAAGAGAAACAAGATGAAAGAATGCGCTGAGTCATCTGAGGTTTGTTTAGACTACAGCAAAACGGGGATTGTAAGTACATACTCTGCACTTTTAGTATTGCAAAATGGATACATACTTTAGTAAAGCAAATTTGGAAAAGAAAAGGGATAAAGGTAAAAAGCAAAATGATGATTTCTACCAAGAACTGGTTGAAGTGGAGACTCACAATAGACTGGTTGAATGTGTACACAAACTAGAAATGGCTTTCAAAAATGAAATTGATGAAATAAAGAAGCAGATGCACTTGCAAAAGGAAGAAATAGAAAAACTAGGAAGGGAGGCCAACAAGACACAACCATCAGTGAACTAACAGCGGAATTGAGTACACTAAGGAAGAAAATGAGTGAAATGGCAAGTACAGTAGTCAATCACGAGAGTGTTATGGAAGAGTTCAAAAATGACACAGAGACAATTAGGCAAGTAAGCAGTCTTATAGACCAGAGCAGTGATATTGAGAAGATAACACAGGTGAATGAAGCTGTGCAAAGCTACAAAAATGATGTGGAAACCACGTATGCTGAAATGGTGAAAGTAAAGAAAGACTTAGAAACAAGGGTGGAGGAAAAAAGCATTAAAAAAGGAAGTGAAAAGAATAATCCAGTACAATCCAAAGTTAGTAAGAGATTCAGTAGATATAAACAAATCTATAGTAATCACTGGTATAGAAAAGGAAGAAGTAAAAAGCAAGATCACAAGAGACAAAAAGGAGATGGCAAATGTAATGAGCTTACTGAAAGAAGTATCAGAGGAAATCTGTAGTAAAGACATAGAGGAACACAAAAGGTTAGGGAAATATGAGAAAAGAAGGACAAGACCTCTAAAGGTGACTTTCCAGAGTGTAAACACTGTGGAAGAGATACTAAAAAATGCAAAGAATCTTATGGAAAAAGAGGAGTTCAAAAATGTATGGATAAAAAGATGCCTAACACAAGAGGAACTGGAATTACTGAAAGAGAAAAGGGAGGAAGCAAAAACAAAAAATGAGGGAAGATCAGAAGAGGAGAAAAAGAAATTTTTTTTACAAAGTAATAGGATTGCAGGTATGAAAGTGGCACACAAACAGCATGGAATAAAAAGGAGGAAGGTAGTAGAACCATGTCATGACAAGTATATAAATAAGATGATAAAGTTGATGTACTCAAATGTGGATGGAATGGTATCTAAATTACTAGAGATGAATGATTATGTCAGAGAAAATGAACCACAAATAATATGCCTAACTGAAACAAAATTAACACCAAGGATATCCAATGACATATTAAACTTAGAGGAATACAATATATGGAGAAGAGACAGAAATTTAAAAAATGGACGAGGAATTATAATATTAACTAAGAAAAATCTAAAAGTCAATGAAATAAAACTAGATATACCATCACAAGTAGAACTGATTGCAGTAGAGATCAACACATCTGAAGGTAAAGTAATTGTAGCCAATTTGTACATGCCACCCAGATCGAACACATGGGAAAGAGATGAATATGAGGACCTGGCAGAGAGTACAATTCAGATTTTAAGATAATTACTACATAAAATGGAAGAGAAATCGGAAAGAATTATACTAACTGGGGATTTTAATACAAATATAAATTGGAATACTCTAGATGTAATTAGCCAAGAAAGCTGTTGGAACCAAAAGCTCCTGGATCTCGTACAAGAGTTTTTCCTAATGCAACATGTGAGGGAAACCACCAGAAAAAGAGGAATTTATGTACCTTCATTGCTAGATCTAATATTTACTAGGCAAGAAAATGATATTGACAGTTGAATATATCACCCTCCACTTGGCAAAAGCGATCATGCAGTACTAAGTTATAACTTCAGGATAGCATATGACATAGTAAACAGCAATGACAGTTACAAAAAGAGCCTAAACTATAAAAAGGGAAATTATCAAGACCTAAAGAAGTATTTCTTAGAAGTTGATTGGGAAAATGAGCTTAGAGGACAAGATTTAAATGCTGTATATAAAAAATTCAGTGAATTTTATGAAATAGGAGTCCAGAAGTACATCCCACAGCACAAAGAAGCAGATAAGAAAATACAGAAATGGTTCAATACAGAATGTAAAAAATCAAAAGAAAGAAGAGATTTGTTGTGGAATAGATACAGAAGACACAATAGTGAAAGGGCGTATAATAATTACAAACAGGCAAGAAACGATTATACAAGAATAAGGAGGGAAGCCCAAAAACAGTTTGAGGAGGATATAATAAATAAAAGTACTGATCAACCAAAGCTGTTTTACAGCTACATCAGAAGCAAAACCAAAGTAAAAGATATGATAAAATCCATTACGGACGAGGGAATCACTTATACACAAGAGAAAGATATTTGTGAAGCACTAAATAAGAATATCCAATTAGTTTTTACAGAAGAAAAAAATTTTGGGAGGGACTATGTGGAACACGCATGTCCACACATACTACCAGATATACTAATAGCAGAAAAAGTAATACAGGAGGAGTTAAGTAGATTAGACAGAGGAAAAGCAAGTGGTCCTGATGAAATTTCATGTTGGGTACTACGAGAATGTGCAAAGGAGTTAAGTAAACCATTATTTATAATTTTCAAGAAATCCTTGAGTCAAGGTAAACTACCTGATATTTGGAAAAAAGCAAATATTGTCCCCTTATTCAAGAAAGGAAATAGACAAAATCCACTCAACTACCGACAAGTATCACTGACCAGTGTTGTAAGCAAGGTCTTAGAAAAACTTAAAAGAAAAGCTTGGGTAAATCATCTAGAAGAACACAGTATGATACCAGAAAGACAGTTTGGTTTCAGAAAAGGAAAATCATGTGATACTAATCTGTTGAGCTACTATGACAGAGTAACAAACACAATACAGGAAAGGGAAGGATGGGTGGACAGTATGTATTTAGATTTCAAGAAAGCTTTTGACACAGTACCACACTAAAGACTTTTATGGAAACTGTACCATCAAGGAGGAATTCGAGGCAAACTGTTTTGTTGGATGCAAGACTTTCTCATAAAAAGAGAAATGAGGACAGTACTAAGAGGAAACTACTCATCATGGAAAGAAGTGACTAGTGGAGTACCACAGGGTTCAGTGCTGGCACCAATCATGTTTTTAATGTATATAAATGATATAAACAGTAACACTGGAAATGAGAGCTATCTGAATATGTTTGCAGATGATGCAAAAATACAAAGGAGAATTACTAACACAGACTCTTGTAAAGAGCTACAAGAAGAATTAAATAAACTTCATGAATGGAGTAGTACATGACAAATGGAATTCAATGTGGACAAGTGTCATGTAATCAAGTTTGGTAAAAGTGGAAAAAGACCTGATTGGGATTATAAGTTAGGAAATAAAACCCTATACACATCAGAAAGAGAGAAAGACCTAGGTGTGATTTTCAATAACAGACTATCTCCGGCTGACCACATCAGCGAGAAGGTACGGAACATGTATACACTGCTTGCAAATATGAGAATAGCATTCACATACATAAATGAAGCCATGCTAAGAAGGATAATAACATCATTCATTAGACCAACCCTGGAATATGCATCAGTAGTCTGGAGTCCTCATCTCAAAAAGCATATAGACAAGATTGAAAAAGTTCAAAGGGCCGCTACAAGATGGATACCAAGCTTAAGGGACCTAAGCTACGAAGAAAGACTAAATAAACTGAATCCACCAACTTTACAGGAGAGAAGGAAAAGAGGTGACATGATAATGCTATATAAGTGCATATCAGGAAAGGAGAAAATAGACATAAATGATTACTTAACATATGGAGAAGCATCAGCAAGAGGAAACTGCAAAAAACTGCATAAGAAGAGAGGTGATAAAGACGTAAGGAAATTCAGTTTCCCAAACAGAGCAATTGATCAATGGAATGCACTACCGAATGAAATAGTGTGTGCCAAAACAATTCACAAATTTAAGGATATGTACGATAAATATGGTTTAAGACACGGGACAGTACGAGCTTGACTCATTCCTGTAAAGATACAATTAGGTAAGTACAATTAGGTAAGAACACACACACACACACACACACACACACACACACACACACACACACACTTCTCACGCTTTCGTATACTCACGTGGGGAAAGTCCAAGTAGGGCTGAACCTGTCGTGTAACAATAAAAGTTATCATTATGTAGGTTTCATACGCCTCCAAATTACTATTAACAATAAATATACACCAAAAGTTACGGTTATAGAGATCGAGTCGTCAGCCAAAGTGTTTGTTGTTCCCTTTGACATCACTCATTTCCGTCTTTCATTCACCATATATATACTTAATCCCCCAACCAGCTTGTGTTACAATTGCATATTTATTTAAAGAAAAAAATGAAATACGGAAATGCACAAGATAATAATGATTGTTTTGAATATATTTATACTTACACCAAAATCAAGACGGCTTTGTGGGATCATAACAACTTAATTGTTGGTGATGACGTGGGTGAAAAGACTAATCCAGCATGAAACTAGGATATAATGAATGGGACAATATACGTCAGCTGTCGGCCCTAATTAGAATAACTTGAGCAAGATGGTATAATATTTTTACATAATAAGTAAAGAAGTCCTGTATGAGACAGCCCTAGCATGTATTCAGTATGGACAGTGGGTGTTAGCACCGAAGTGGTGACATGTGGAGGTGTAGGAGAACTACTGGGCCTTGGGATAGGCTACTGCCACCGAGATATAGGCCCTGAAGCCTTTGCCCAGAGTCGGACACATAAAAAAAAAAAAAAAAAAAAAAAAGAAGGACCTCGCCCAGCAGACCACCATCGACTGCAAGTGCCCAATACCTTTCTATATTTCACACTTGCACTCATCAGCTGGTGAGTGTCAGGCGAGGAACGGGGTTTAATGTAGGGGACATCTATATTAGAAATAGATCAGTGGAAGGAGGAACTATTTCAAATATGTCAACTGTCAACCCTAATTAATAGTACAATATATACATATTTACAATTGATAAAAAACAAAACCATACAGTAAAAAAGGCACATCACTCTGTTCAGTCCGGTCTTTCCCAAGAAAGCCATCAATTTATCAGTCATAACAATGTCCCCATCACCCAGGATGGTGGAAAGGGTAAAGGGGACATCTGTTGCACTGCAGTAATTTATAAGTGAAGAACGTTCACGAATAAATCGCCGACAGCGTAGGATGATATGACTGATAGATAACACAGCATCACAGATGTCACAGTGCGGTGGGAAGCATCTTTCCATGTACGGTTTCATGTGCGTTACCATGGTGGCATTGAGCCATAATCGCGCCAGGACTTCTTCCTCAAGACGACTGGGACAGTTGGCAGTGTCCCAGTCGCCCAAGTACGGCTTACAGGTTGGAATATTTAGTCTGGTCCACTGACCTTGCCACAGAAGATTTATTTATTTCATTCCGAGAGAGAAACTCGACCGTAGATAAGGAGGTACGTCCCAAATCTCCTCGAGCTCTACAGCCGACTTTCCAAGTAAGTCAGCCTTCTCATTGCCATAGATACGACAATGCTCAGGCACCCAGATCAGTGTGAAGGACTTGTTGCATGAATGCAGCTTAACCCCTTAACCGCGGGGCGTCACTTTCGTGACGATTGGGAGCAAGGGATCATACCGCGGGGCGTTCCTTTTGTGATTCTGTGTTATTTTGAATTCACCCGGGCTTCCAAGTGGAGGCTTGTATCATCTATCAGTACTGCCAATGTCCAACACTAGTCAGCACTCCTAATCTCATCTGTACTCCCATCCATTGTTGACAATTTAGCCATTTCTCCCCGTTCTTGACTCCCCTCCCTATCCCCCCTCCATTACCCTATCCTCTCGCCTGCCCGGCCGTGCTACGCTAAGTAAATCTTCCCTGGAATTTTTCACTGATTTCATCCATTGAAATAAGCCCTATGCCCTATTCTTATACCAAATAATATATACAAGAAAGAAATAAGGTGAGAGTGCCATACACCTGGAATTGGCTAATTATCACCTGACAACACCTCACGTGCACTCGTTCGCTAATTTTCGCTGTTTTTTTCCCCTTGAAATATGCCGTATAATCTATTTTCGTAATAAATATACATATAAGGAGGGAAGGGAGAAGCCTAAGTGATATTTACATTCACCTGGAACTACCTAATTTATAATGTATTGTCTAGATTTCCTGCCAATCATTTCAGTGCTAGACATAGCTGTTTCAAGAGCTAACATTGGTATTACTGAATATCCCCTAAGTAGGCCTCCACCCGGCCCTCCCTTATCAGTTTACTCTCATCTTCCGAAGTGGAGGTACGTCTGTTTCGTCTTGCTGACTTCAGGGACTTTTTCACCTTCATGCAAAGGGCCCTGTGACCTTTACCCCCTACTAAACCTCGTGTGGAAAGAGGTAAAGGGCTGACAATTGATAAAAGAGTGACTAGGATCTTTCTATTGAGTAAAACAGTGCAAGTGGAATTGTAAATAATGTGTAAACAGCAAGTGAAAATAATGAATGTAAATATACGTGAACAATGGTAAATAGTTTTATAAGTTACTTCAAGTGACAGTGCATAACACAGTGTAAATAAAATAGAAATGTAAATAACGTAAATAAAATAGAGAACGTAAATAGAAATGTAAATGAGTAGTATTATAAGAAAACGAGTATATACCTTAGGAGTAATGAAAGTGAAAGTTTCACTCTAGCATGTCTGAATACTATGAGTTATGAGAGTGAAGATGAAAGTGACATTCACTCTCAATGCTAGTATACAGGACGAGAAAGTGAATGCTACGTATTTTACTGAAAGAAATTGAATCCCTACAGTGACAATAAACTAATACTACTGAAGGAAACTTATGGATAAAGACTGTAGATATATATAAGTGTTATATAGTAATAGAAATATAAAGTGTGAGGGGTTTTATGAATAATAAATGACAGAGTACCAAGAGCGAATTAGCGCAAGTGCGACGGTCAGACGCGCTCATAATTTTCATTGCTTTCATTGTTTTTTTTTTGGAGTATGGATCCCAAACTACTTGAAAATCATAGAGTAGTGTTTATAGTGTTAATATCTGGCTGTGGTAATCATATTACGGGTTGTCGGGAAGTGTAAAGTGGAGACTTCGTTACCCAACTTCAGAGGTCTCCACAAGTCCTACGGTAAGTGACGAAGGCTCAACAAACATTCCAGGAGAAAGCTGGAGGTATGTGTCATAAGCATATATAATTTTAATATTCTAGGACTAATAACTGATTTTTGGCAAATATTTTTGAGAGTCTGTCGGAGCCCGAATAACCCTGCGGCACACGCAAAACATCGGTAAACATGCCTGCGGTGTAGGAGTTAATAACAATGCGGCCCTGGATCTCATTAGAATCCGTAGTGCAAGAAGCAATCGCCTGAAGGGCTGATTTCGAGTCTGAAAATATGACAAATGAGTCATGCCTAGAAATGAGAGCATAGTCTATGGCTTTGTTAATAACAAAAAGCTCGGAGGTAAACACAGATGTATGAGTCGGCAGCCGATACCCGAGGCCACATTCGGTCGACCATACACTAGCACCCACACATTCACTCAACTTGGAACCGTCCGTGTGCAAATGGTGGGACCCCAAGTGACGAAGGATGATGTAATGAAACAAGTGGTGGACGACCGCCTCCGGCCCCTTGGCCTTTGGTGCTGGGAGCCATGATACGTCAACGGTAAAGCCGGGTGGCTCCCAAGGCACTATATTTTTTTACACTAACTTGTCACAGTCACTGAGGTCCACACCAAGCTCCTGAGTCAGTAAGTGGAGGCGAACGGCAAGTGGCCGACGCACCCCCCGCATGAGATGGTGGTATTGACTCACGGGGGTACAGGCCACATTGCTGATATTACTTTTCCTTGATGTTCATATGCTGTATGATAAGGCCAGGTGGTCATGGCGAATACGGAGGGGAGGCACATTTGCCTCCACTTCCATACAAGCTATACAGGTACACCGGACGGCTCCAAGACACATTCGCAAACATTTATTCTGCAATACATCCAATCCTTTCAGTGTGGCATCGGATGCCAAGCCATACACCTGTGCACCATAGTCTAGCTTCGATCAAATAAGGGACTTATACACCATTAACCCACCCCATCCCGATGTTTTCTGGGCAGTGGTACGCCCCAGTCCAGACATTTTTGGACCTTTTTTTTTTTATGGCTCAAACATCCACTTTTGGCGAGAAACATCAAAAATTCATAGAGAAATCGCTCACCTGAGGTTTAAAATACTCGGTCCAGGTAGGAGTACCTCCTTACCTTACAGGGTTTTCTATCAGGCTGGCTGCAAAGAAAACGAGTTCTATGGGAGGATAACTGTTCCACACCACTCATAAACGGTATTTATTTATTTATTTGGTACGAATTTATATGTAGTACGAGAGTATATTGGGTTTCAAAAGGTAATATAGGCATTATAAACATTGTTTCACTCACTAACTCATCACCATTCCTGACCTTTTTTTGCCACATTACCTGATCATTTCTGACTCTTTCTTCCTCTAATGTTTGTCCTCCACATTGTCATCAATTGGGGAATCACTCTGGCCCTGAATTTCGTACCGTGGCATGACATGGCTAAAGCCATGTCATGCCACGGTACGAAATTCAGGGCCAGAGTGATTCCCCAATCGATGACAATGGCCAGGTCACTGATAACAGGTGAATTGCTGAGGAAAGGGCATGCAGGGTGGGAGGAGGTCATGCTGGGTAAGGATTGTCCCTGCCTGGCATCTTGTGGAGGAAGGTGTCCCATGTATACGTGCCAAAAATCACTCGCGAAAATTGAAAATTGTGCAAATTAAATTGAAAATTGTGCAAATTAGGGACCTTGCAATGTTGCCGCGTTAATTTACGTCTCCGGGATATGAGTGCACATCATGTGAGGACGTGAATTCACGTCTCCGGGACGGGGCAGGTTAATAAAGATTTTCTGTCGGCACCCAGTGTATTACATGCTAGGTACTTGAGGACATTTACTGGTTTATCATAACGAGCAAGCAAATTATTAACATGAATTTTGAAGTTCAAATGACGATCAAAATGTATTCCCCAAAAGTTACAAGAATTTTCAAAAGGTACCACCTGATTATCCAAAGTTAAGCACAAATTAGGTACGTTACGATTAGTGAAGACTACAGCGGCACACTTAGGGATGGAAAACTTAAATCCCCACAGCAAGGCCCATTGGTGGACGGAGTCAAGGGTTGCTTGAATCTGCCCAGCCAAAAATTGTGCATTATGGGAAGCGTGCCATATTGCACAATCGTCAGCATAGAGCGAGTATTTAAGATTCCTGGGGATGCGAGCTGATGACAGAATATCATTGATCATAATACTAAATAAAGTGGGACTAAGCACACTTCCCTGCAGCACCTCGTTCTCCTGGATAAATGTATCCGATGTTACGTTACAGGGCAATTTGACAGAGAAAGTCCTGTCCCTTAAGAAATTTGAAATAAAAATAGGCAAATTTCCTCTTAAACCATAAGCATAGAGCTTCATTAGTATACTGTGTTGCCATGTCATGTCATAGGCTTTATGGATGTCCAAGAACACCCCTATCATGAATTCTTTATTGGCAAATGCCTCTGCAATACAATGCTCCAAATTCGTTAAATGATCTAGTGAACTCCTGTATTTACGGAAGCCACATTGTTGATCCTTTAACAAATTCTTTGACTCTAAAACAAAAAGAAGCCTATGATTAACCATACATTCCATGACCTTACATAGACAAGAAGTCAACACAATAGGACGAAATGAAGTGGGATTCATAAGACGACCAGCATCTTTGGGTATTGGTATGACGTGGGCAAAGTGCCATGAGTTTGGGAACGTTTGAGACGCCCAAATCTCATTGTACAATGCTAACATCTTAATCAGGCTGTCCTGATTAAGATGCTGGATCATACCGAACGTGATGGTGTCAGGTCCAGGGCTGGTGTCTTTGCAGGATTTAAGGGCAAGGAGCAGTTCATCTAGCAAAAACCCTTGGTTGTATGGGGAATCTACGTCTTCTGTGGCAAAGTCTATTATCTGTAGCTCAGCCGTGCGTTTACGGTGTTGAAAACGCGGGTCGTAATTGGCTGAGCTACTTACATGAGAAAATCTCCTCGCGAGGATGTTAGCAACGTCCATGGGACCGTCATAGATGTTATGATTAACCTGTAGGGTGGTCACAGGAATGTATGGGCCTTTATTATTTAATATTTTAATAGTGGACCAGTCTTTCCTGAGTGGGGTCGATCAATTCACCATGGACACAAAGGACCGCCAGGAGTCAAGTTTGGCCCTTCTTATTGTTTTCCTTGCCTCAGCCCATGCTTTCTTGTATGCAGTGAAATTTTCCTCTGTAGGCTGACTATCAAAAGTCATGTATCTCCTATTGAGTTTCGTTAATGCTTGTCGGCAATCTGGCGTCCACCAATGTGCTCTATGCTTCACATTAACTGTAGAAGTCTTGGGAATAGCAGCCTCAGCCGCGTGTATTATGGAAATAATTACATTTTCGACCTTAACATCTATGGTCTCCCCAGATATATCTAAATTGGCAATCCTTGAGAAGGATCCCCAATCTGCTTTCTTATAGTTAAATTTTGGGGGTGGAGGGTCCGAAACAATGTCACGTGTATAAGAAAGACAGATGGGTAAATTATCACTTCCCAAGGAAAATCATAAGGGTCCCATGAAAAATCTTGATGTATACCAGGGGAGGCCATAGATAAGTCAATGGTCGAAAAGTTACCAGTACGATCATCTACTGTACACAAGTCACTCTACCATCGTTCAGAAGACAGAGGTTGGACTGTATTAGGTTGGCTATTTGCTCCCCATGACAATCAATCCTCAAGCTACCCCGATGATAGTGATGGGCGTTAAAGTCGCCCAACACTAACTTATTCCTAGGAAGATGTTCAAATAGTGAATTTAAAGCATCACTATCAATGAGGCCATGTGGAGGACTGTACAGAGAGCAAATAGAGAGATACGTGTTATTAAATTTTACTCTGCACGTGACAGCTTCCAGAGTAGAATTTAGAATCACTTCCATTTGTGGGTGTGATTTGTGTGTGTATATATGGCAACTCCATGACCTTCATATCTTCTATGAGAATGGTAATGTTTGAACTGTGGAGGATCAGGATTATCCTCCAGGCGTGTCTCCTGTAAACAAACAATGTCTGGCCTGTGCAGTGAACGCAAGATTGCTATATTTTGTAACTTATTCCGAACACCTCTACAACTCCACTGTAATATAGTAAATGCGATGGTTTAATATTTACGAGGGTGGCCAGTATGCTTAGTTTTTTATGCCCCCCCCCCCAACCAGGCTAGTGGCTACCGGGGGACTTTTCCCGGTGCTTGCTGACGGAAACCTCCATATTTTCGTCAATAACATGGCTCCCCGATTCCACCGAGGAAGAGCTATTCTTTCTTTCCCTCGCTGGACCAGGAGCAGGAAGGACATGAGAAAGTGAGGGTTTTGTGAGGGTGGTCAAATTTATCTTGCCTGACTTGTCAGACTTCGGTTTTGGCCGCACCGACTGGAAGGAGCAGCGGCAGCCTGAGAATATGATGTAGCAACAGGGATGTCCGTAAGAAAGTTGGAGTGTACAGGAGGGTGAGATTGAGAGGTAGGGCGTGGGGCATGAGGCGCAAATGTAAGGTCAGTCTGTGTCTTCACGGTGCACATCACGGGATAGGACACAACCGCCGATGCATAGGAGATATAGGCTTGGTAGCTGCATGCAACTCCTTCACCTTCTTCTTAGTATCGTAGAAGGAAATGCCCTCTGTCGCTTTCACTGTGCAGACTTCCTTCTCCTTCTTCCACTTGGGACAAACCCTTGAGAAAGTGGAGTGAGTATCCTCGCAGTGAAAGCAGCACTCAGTCTCGGATGTACAGTTGTCAGCAAAGTGACCTACAGCTGCGCACTTGCCACACATGAAGTTGGAAGCCCGACAAGTCTTTTCTTGGTGTCCATAGAGCTGACATTTTCCACAACGAAGGGGATTGGGAATGTATGGTCTCACATTGATAATTTCATATCCTACTTTCACATCAGTAGGGAGAGATACTTTTCCAGAAGTCAAGACTACTGTGGCTGTCTTCGTCCTTTCGCCTTCCTGGAAACGAGTTATAAAACGGGCATCAATTACATCTTGCTGATCAAGTTCATGGATGATGTCGTCCTCTTCCATTCCCATGAGGTCCCTGCAGGTGATAACACCCTTGCAGGAATTCATGGAATGAGGGGTCCTCGGCACAACATCATAACAGTGGAATTAGCTTAACTTCATCACCCGGCTGAGGGGGGTCACCTTGACGTGGTGGTGAGGCTTGAAGCGTGGTTGGCGGTGCCACCTACTTTGGATGCATGCCTACCTTTGAAGGGTTTGGTATTTGTCGGCCTCGTGGACCAAGCACTCCCTACATCACTGGTGGAGGAGGCCTGCTGGTGATGTTAGTTCATGCTCATTGTCATCTAGGGTGGGACTGTTGCCTCCCCATGTGTTTGCCATGCGTGGCGTCCCGTAATGCTGGGAGACAGGAGTCCTGAGGGTTGAGCGATGCTGCACGCTGCACCCTGCAGCTAGCAATACACCTCTTTGGTCCCTTATTCCGGCTAGACAGGCGGCCTGGTTGGGCCCGACTAGGTCAATCGGCTGGTCATGCTTTGGCTAGGGTCATGTGGGCACTGGGGGGCCTGGTAGCTCCTATCGTCCTGGAGTCACCCTTGTCTAGGTCCCCCAGTGGTTACCTGTGTATACTCCTCTGCTACCCCTGGAGTCATCAGTGGTACTGGCCCTGACATGTGACCTCCCCCTGTTGGGTTCCGTGGTGGGTGGAGGGGTGGGGGAATGAAAGTTTTTGTTATGTATTATGGACTGTTTACTTACTCCACCTTATGCACAGTTTAACAAGTTCATAGTTGTACATGGTCCAGCTGGGGTAGACCTCCGGAAATGTGACATTTTCCATAACCATTGAGAACTGGTCACTGCTTGTGGTGCGACCCCTAAAGTTGTTCCACAGGCTGATGGCAGTTTGTTGGCAGAGGTGTCTGACCCTTCTCAGAGTGCGACTATTCTATCTTTATCAGAGCTTTCTGATCAGTCAGTTACATGCTCCCCCCATGCTACATTGAATCATTCTCGTGGCATTGTCTATGCTAAGGAACTACTGGCTTATGATGAGGCATGCCTTGTTGAAGAGTTGTCTGCCCAGAATGTAATAAAGATTGAGAGGATTAAGAAGAAGATAAATGGTGACCTTGTGCCAACTCCATCCTTGATTGTGACCTTTGATTCCTTGAGCCTCCCTGCTGTTCTTAATGCTGCACGGTGCCAATACAAAGTTAGGCCATATGTCCCTATGCCTCGTAGATGTTTCCACTGCCAGCATTTCGATCATATTGGCCGGACTTGTAGGCACCTTGCTGTAGGTCGTCCAGCAGTCTGTGCATCATGTAGTTTAGATGTTTATGAGCTTGTAGAATCCCCTGGCCCTGTATCTTGTGTCAATTGGGTGGTAAGCATGCTGCTTCTTCTAAATCTTGTGATCATTACAAAATGGAACATGAAATTTTTTCTCTCAGAGCCTCCGAGAGGCGAGTTTTACCGAAGCTAAGACCCGTTTCCTGTCTATGTATGTCCACCCTGGTGTGTCCTTTGCTTCTATTCTTTCTCGGTCAAAGCCTGTTGTGCGCCATCATGGAGCCCCTGCTCCACATTCTGACCCTCCTCCTCATCCCTTGTATGATACCAGATGTCCTACTACTCCTCCTCGTGGTCGCTCAGAAACCCCAGTACCTTTGCAGTCTGCATCTCGTCTGGCTGCTGCTTCTGTACCGGCTGTTACTCATGTACTGGCTGTTACTCCTGTACCGGTTGCTACTACTGTACCAGCAGCTACCCCTGTACCAGCTGCTACTCCTGTACTGGCTGCTACTCCTGTACTGGCTGCTACTACTCTACCAACTGATACTCCTGTTCTGACTACTACTCCTGTATCAGCTGCTCCTCCTGTAACGGCTACTGCTCCTGTACCATCTGCTTGCTCTGCTACTAGTATTCAGTCTACTTCACAGTGTGCCTCTACAGTTTCTAGTGCATCCTCAAGTTCTGGCATAGAGATGGAGATTGCGTCTGCCAAACTCAAACGGGTGAGGAGTGAGAAGTCTTTGGGTGATTCCCCACCACCTAAGGTTCAAACTTCTGTGCCACATGAGGACTCTGAGGAGGCTCTTTGCTCGGCAACCCAGGCAGTGGTGATGTCTAAGTCGATGGGTGTTCTTGATGGTCTAACTAAGATCCCAGTCCCTGCTTCTTGCTAAGGTGTGGCGGGATCTGGGCCTTTGGATATTCAAAGGGCAGTCAGGCCTTGGTAGATTCGGTTGGGGAGGATTTGGTTGGCCCCAAGGTGCCAGTCAGACCCCCACTCGGGGGTGTGCTCGGAACGAGTGGGTCTTCCAGGATGGTCTCTGTGCTTTGGGCTCATTCTGGCGATGGGCGGGACCGATCCCGGGATAAGGGCCCTTCCATTCATGGAAACTCTAAATCTTCATTGTCTTCTCGTTTGGTAAGGCAGAGCTCCATGCCTAGGAAGAAGGGCTTTCACATTCTTCTCAGTGAGGTTGCTTCATAGCCTTGATGTTTCTCATTTCATATTATTTATTACTACTCACTATGACTCAATCAGTACCAGTTTGTTTCCAATGGAATTGTAGAGGAGCCATGGCGAATTGGGAGGAATTGCAGTTATTACTCTCTGCTCTGAGCCCGCTCTGTGTCTGTCTTCAGGAGACAATGGTGGGGGAGAGACAGTTCCCTTCTGATAGGGGGTATGAGGCCTTCCATGCATCTCCTCCTGGCGGTCACAGAGGTGGATGTGCAATTTTGTGCCGTTCTGATGTCCCCTTTATTTCCTTTGCGATACAGTCTCCCCTTCAAGTTCTAGCAGTACGGATGCACGATGGGAGGTCCTATACCATCTGCTGTCTGTACCTACCACCTTCCATCCCTGTTATGCGTGCTGATCTGGAAACCCTTATCAGCCAACTTTCACCCCCTTTCCTTCCCCTTGGTGACCTTAATGGCCGCCATCCATTGTGGGGTGACTCACTTTTAAATACCTGGGGTGATCTTCTTGCCTCTTTGGTTGGGGATTTAGATTTGGTTGTCCTAAACAATGGGAGGTCGACCCATTTCCATGTTCAGACTGGCACATACTTTTGTCATTGACCTCACCATCTCCTTTGATTGTGCCCTTGATTTTTCTTGGGAGGTTTTGGATGATCTGCATCGTAGTGACCACTATCCTGTGTTGGTCCAGACTACTCAATCTATTCCTACAGCCCGTATGCCATGCTGGTGTCTGGATAGGGCTGATTGGTCTCTTTTTGAGGAACTATGTGTATTTGCCTACTGGATTAATGATTTTTCAACTATCGATGATACTGAACGTTATTTTACTAAGACCATTTTCTCGGCAGGGGTTCATTCCATCCCATGGACTTCTGGTGTTTTTTCCCGGAGACCTGTGTCATGGTGGAATGACGACTGCCCTATAACAAAGGGAGCTTGCAAAGTGGCTGCCCGTCAGTATTTTGCCAATCTTGATGTTGTTTTTCTAAAAATCCAGTTTCGCAAAGCATGTGCTCACTACAGATGGGTCATGAAGGATGCTCGCCGAAACTCGTGGAGGTTGTATATTTCTACAGTTACGTCCTCTGCTCCAATGCCTAGTGTGTGGAAAAAGGTATGCAAGATTTCTGGTAGGTTCACGCCCCCCTCCCCACCCGGTGTTGCGACATCACGGAGACCTAGTGACTGCACCTGATGCAGTAGCCTCTGCTTTTGCGAATCAGTTTTGCACTGTCTCAAAAAAGGATCCTTCTAGGCCATATGCTAGCTTTCATAGGAACCAGGAGAGGCTGGGTCTTGACTTTAGCTCTCTTGGCAGAGAACCGTATAATTTAGACTTTAGCCTCCGAGAGCTGCATGCTGCCTTCTCGGAGTGTTGTGACACTGCTCCTGGGCCTAACGACATTCCATACGCTATGCTACATCATCTGCCAACTGATTCAATTCAATTCTTATTGGACCTTTTTAACAGGGTTTGGAGTGTGGGCTCTATTCCCAAGAGTTGGAAGTTGGGTGTTGTCCTTCCCGTTCCAAAGCCTGGTAAGGACTATTCCCATATCTCCAACTATCGCCCTATTAGTTTGACATCATGCGTGTGCAAAGTGTTTGAAAAGATGGTTAATTTCAAGCTTATGTGGTTTCTGGAGAAGGGTTGTTTTCACTCTCCTTCGCAGAGTGGCTTCCGGAAATTACGGTGCACTTCAGACAACCTTATCAGGCTCGAGGCATCAATCTGTGAAGCTTTTACCTCTAAGCAACATTTGGCGGCTGTGTTCTTTGACCTTGAGAAGGCTTATGACACTGCCTGGTGCCAGGGCATCCTCCAACAACTTCATGCTTTTGGATTACATGGTCGCCTGCCTGTGTTGCTTAGAGACTTCTTGACTGATCGTGTGTTCCGGGTCCGTGTGAGTTCTACCTTCTCTGCACCACTGTGCCGGGAGGAAGGTGTCCCACAGGGGAGTGTCTTAAATGTTTCCCTATTTGCTGTGGCCATAAACGGTATTCTTGATGCTGTGCCTACCGGGGTATCCTCATCCTATTATGTGAATGACTTAGCTATATGGTTTTCTGGCTCCGACATGTCTGCTATTGAGCGGCGTATGCAACTTGCCTTGGACAAGATTTCTGCCTGGGCCACTTTCAAGGGTTTTCGGTTTTCCCCATCTAAGACTGTGGCTATGCACTTCTGTAGGATGAGAGGGGTACACCCAGACCCTGATCTCCAGCTTTGTGGCAGGAGACTCCGTTGTGCGGAAGGGACGAAATTCTTGGGCCTGATGTTTGACTGTCGTTTGACTTGGGTTTCACACTTGGCAAGTCTTAAAGCATCATGGATGAAGGTTCTCAATCTGTTGAGGGTTCTGTCCCATATCTCTTGGGGTGCTGATTGGAGGACGCTCTTGCATTTGTTTCATGTTTTTGTAGCTTCCAAACTCTCATATGGCTGCGAGATCTACTCCTCTGCCACAGAGGCCAGACTAAAAACTCTAGATGCTGTGTATCATGCTGGTCTTCGACTTGCAACTGGGGCTTTTCGATCATCTCCAATTCCCAGCTTGTTGGTGGAAGCTGGTGTGCCTCCCTTAGGTTTACTGCATCAGACTATTGCAGCACAGTGCTGGCTCTGAATTCGTCGCCTTCCAGACTCACTTGTCTGTGAGTGTGTGATGCAACAGTCTTGTTTTTTGTATTATAGTAGACACCCTCGCATGCCTCGTCCATTTGGCTATAGGGTTCGGGATATCACGGAGGAGTTTGGTTTGTCAACAGTATCTGTCAGTCCTGTTCGGATCCCGAGGGTTGTTCCATGGATCTTGCCCAAGGTGAATTTCTGCAGGTTTTTTGCAGAATCAGAGGATTCTGTCACTCCTCAGTGTCTTTTACCGTTATTTTTAGAACATTCCTCTAGTCATGGTGGATCTGTGGCTGTGTATACTGATGCCTCCAAATCCGCCTATGGTGTTGGTTTTGGAGTGGTATTTCCCAATTTTAGCCGTGGAGGTAGTCTTCCTTTGGCTGCCTTAGTTTTTACTGCAGAGTTATAAGCTATCGTTTTAGCCCTGAAGTTGGTGTTTATTCACCATGGCAATCATTTTACTATTTTTAGCGACTCTCAAGGGGCACTTTTGGCACTGGACTCTTTTAACTCTTCCCATCCTATAGTTTTAGCCATTTTAGAATGGCTGTTCCTTATTTCTCATTGGGGGAAGAGAGTGGACTTCTGCTGGGTTCCTGCACATGTTGGTGTCATAGGTAATGAAAGGGTAGACGCACTTGCTAAGGCTGCGGCTTTGCAACCTGTACGTGCTCCTTGCCCTCTACCTGCTACTGATTTACATGCTTCAGTATTGTCTGCTGTTCGTGCTTGTTGGCAGTTACAGTGGGATAACGTTCCTGTCAGCAAGCTAAAGGAAGTCACCAAGTTCATCTCTCAGAAAGTTTGTTTTACAATGCCTCGTAAGTTAGAAACTGTTCTAGCTCGCCTTCACATTGGACATACCAAGCTCATGCATGAGTTCCTCATGTGTGGAGGGGTGCAGCCATTCTGTGATAACTGTTTTTTGGTTCTCCTTACTGTCAGGCATTTGCTGATTGAGTGTCCCAGTTTGGGCGACTTACGTCAGAGGCTGCTACTGAGGCACTGAGGGGAGGGTGATGTTTACTGTCTCTTCACTGCTTGGTGGAGAGCCCAGTACCCCTGGGGATGATGTGTTTTTATTTCTGAAGGAGGCTGGCCTCCTTCACCTTTTATGATTCCACGGTTTTTACTTTGATGTCTAGTTTTTAATACTGAGTTTTACTTTTTAATGTTTTTATATTTCTACTAGTTATATTTTTGCTTATACGGCACCATATGACCATGTTGTTGCGGAGTCATGCATTCTATCAATCAATCATTCAATCAATCACTCAACTTCATCAAATCCTTTATCTGGCGCAAGTTTTCGGTTTTTACTAGAAGGTCCCCACTAGCAAATTTTTTCACCTGTTCCACCTCACCAGTACAACCATGAATCACCTTCTTGATGATAAAGGGATTGAGGCTGGACAGGGGACTGGAACCAACCGCATGAAGTAGGACAAAGGAGGCGTTATTGACATTAATGTCTAGCGGGGTACATGTCTGGGGCCGTTCAGTCTCAGGGCAGTCTGTCTGTGCAGCAATCGGGGGTCGGTCAGGACTACCTCCCCCCAGAAGAGGGGGAAGGCAGTAGGGGCGTCCGCCATAGGAGCCACTTCCCCCTTGCGGGGGAAGTAGGAAGAAGGAGAAAAACGAGCAAGGGACAAAGTACCCGGGAAAGACACCTAGTCTGAGATTACACCCTCAAACCACTCTCAGGAGGATGCGCCTGCGTATAACTCACACCCCAGAGCGACCAGTGGGGGGTACACTCCAGAGGCGAGTAAGCAAAAGCAATCTCAGTGAGTAGATACAGACACCTACTGTATCTCTAAGAAGGGTAGGGAGGAATATAAAGTCTAATTTACCTAACTTTATTAAGGGTAGGTGCAAAAAACTATTGCCGGTGGGGCTGCCCTAGAATCTGGAGGAGAGTTCACCACACGTCCGCTCTCTCCGCAACCATTCATCAAAGTCCCTGCAGTTGTCGCTGCCTCGTGCCTTTTTATACTAAACCATGACAGTGTCCTGGAATTGGCGAAAACTTTTTCTAAGTACTTTGAAATATTTTCGACTCTCTAAGATCTTTAAAGAATGCGAGAGATACGTTTGCACCTTTCATACATAGCAAAATGATTTACAATGTTTAAAATATTTGTACTAAGCATAAAGGAACTTTAACTATAATGAAGCCAAATCAATTAGGAATCAGATCAATTTAATTACCTGTGTCGGTTTATGGCCAACGTGACTGATGACACAACTTCGATAACATGAATTTCGTGCTTCACTAATGATTACCTTCAACAGTCTTACTTCAGACATTTTCAGTTCACCACTGCATAGTACAAAAGGGGAACTCTATTAACTTCGGCAGGTAAATCTCTACATTAGAATACGAAGGAAGACATTCGGAATTTTTAATTTCTACGAAACTTCCGCTGTTATACTTCTTTGTTGGCAAGCGCTGGTCCATTATGTTTAAACATTCACATCAACACTTGACTTAATACTATCAATGACAGAATCATGCTCACGTTATGAATATCAACTAAGACTAGATTAAATATAAGATTTAAATGTTAAATCATGCACTGTACAGACTATATTTACAATATTACCTAAGACTACACTTACAATACTAGCTTATTCTAACTTACACTAATACCTAAAATTATGGCACTACATTAGTAAGTGCAGGGTTAAACGTTACCGTAGAAAATAATGACCTTGAACAATACGAAGGTGAAACAATGCTATCCAAACGATTGTTTGGGAGTTATAGTGGGATGGGATGGTGTTGGAGGGAGAACGGTGAATCGGAAGGCTTGATTTAACCGAGTTGATGTTCTTTCTCATGGGAAAAAGAATAGAGGATTCGATAATATGTTACAAACTGCAGCATATGCATACCAAATTCACAGCATACAAAAAGGTGCTGAGGAATTTAATCAGCCAGTTGGTAAAAGAGTATACTGATGCAAAATGTATATAATAATATTGGGGAACAAAATAACTTGCCAGAAATATATGCCAACATTTATTCATACGGTGGTGTCTATAGTGCCATTAGTTTAACCCGTCACGTCCCGAGGTTTTCCGCACCTCCGACATCCCCCAGTCGCGAGGTATTTTCGAAAAAAAAATTTTCAGCTAAAACCTTCGCTTTTGGTGAGAAACATCGAAAATTCATAGAGAAATCGCTCACCTGAGGTTTAAAATACCCAATCCAGGTAGGAGTTCCTCCTTACCTGACTGGGTTTTCTAACATGCTGGCACCAAAGAAAACGAGTTCTATGGGAGAGTAACTATTTTATCCACTCATAAACGGTATTTATTTATTTACTTGGTACGAATGTATATGTAGTATGAGAGTATATTGGTTTTCAAGCAGTAATAAAGGCATTATAAGCATTGTTTCACTCACTAACTATTCACCATACCTGACCTTTTTTTGCCACATTACCTGATCATTATTTCTGGCTGTTTCTTCTTCTAAAGCTATGTAAACATTGTCCTCCACATTGTCATCGATTGGGGAATCACTCTGGCCCTGAATATCTTTACTAGCCAGGTCACTGGTAACAGGTGAATTGCCGAGACAATGGCGTGAGGGGGGGGAGGGGGGAGGTTATGCAGTGTAAGGCATTGTCCCTGCTTGGCATCTTGTAAAGGAATAGAGGAAGGTGTCCCGTGTATACATACGAAAAATCACGTGCGAAAATTGAAAATTGTGCAAATTAGGGACCTTGCAATTGCACGACGTACTGGTACGTCGCCGGGACTGGCAAATGCAAATCGTTGCAACCTACCCATACGTCGACGGGACGGGGCGGGTTAAGGACGTGTTACAAGGTAAACCAAATATATCCTCTCTGTCGCACAAGGCCGTAAATCAAACCTGCAACCTTTCAGCTGCGTGTTTAACACTTAATAGCTCTACCATATCAGTGTCCAAAAAGGTAAATGCAATCTCTTTGGAGGACTGCTTTGTTCTTAAAATAAATACTAGTAAGTTTTTGTCTTATGGACTGTTTGGGTCGAGGGTAGTATAGTTAAAATACCCATACAATAATGTGACATTAAAGTTCTGAATTATAAGGGACAACATTAATATTGCCTGTATTTGGTGATTCCTATTATAATAAATATTTACAAGGTTCCTTAGCCGTTACATCTATATTTTACTTAATGTTCCATAAAGATGTTGGTCTTGAATAGTCTCATTGGTTTGTGTTTAGTTCAATGGTGTCGGAACGAAACTGCTCATCGAATAATACACTGCAATTATGGGTTTGCAATAAATAATCCCTGTTCATTAACTAGCTGAGGATTGACTCCGGGCCTCTCCTCTGCGATTCAGAAATTCTCCTGCTCCGAACGATAACCCCTTCCTGGATAGTTTACTCTGTAACTTTTTTTTTGGGGGGGGGGTAGAGAGAGAGAGAGAGAGAGAGAGAGTTGGGGGACGGGGGTTACTCCAATAACAAGGGGCGGGGTTTCTAGTGGCGAGGGAGCAGTGCAGGAGGGGAAGGGAAGGGGAGAGATGGAGGGAATCACAATGTTACTAACAAAGACCTAACTCTTGTTTACCACGCTTGTGTCAGGACTTACGTCCACGACAGTACATAATACATAGCTAGAGATAATAAACTCATTGCCTTACACACTGATAAACAAGATAATTTCCTCTGAAACATAGAATGTACTCGGACATATGAGTAGACTCACATGTGTGGTGATCTTCAGCTCTTATAAACATCTATGTTATAATCCTCACCTGTGTTATACTCCTCACCCGTGTTATACTCCTCACCTGTGTTGTAGGCTACTCTTCACCTGTATTATAATCCTCAACAAAGTTATAATCATCAGCTGTGTATTATTCCTCACCCACTGTAATTCACACGTGTTATAATCCCCGCCTATGTTATATTTTTGCTAGTGTTGTAATCCTCACGTGTTGTAATCTTCACATGTTGTAATCCTCACCTGTGTTATAATCTCTGTTGTTATGGGGGTGTATATTATGGTGCACTCTTAGCCCTTAATCAGACACTAAAAGGGATAAGGTATAGCTCACAAGAAAACTAATTTTACTGTACAGTACAACATACACACACCAAAGAAGAAACAAGGATTCGGTTTATAAAAGGGGAATTCATGCAGGCCTCAGAAAACAAATATAAAACTAGTTATTTCTTACCTAACCAGAATACACTCAGTGGAAGCTAAGTACTCACAAAGCTCGAGGAAACTAGGAGAATTCCTTGGTGATATAATCCAGATATAAATCACACTCTATTGTAAATGGAGGAGTGAACCAAAAATTGGAAATGGTGCACAAACAGTGTGTTTTTTAATCAAAGTCACGTATTGAGTAATGTGAGAAAATATGTGACAAAAGTGTAACGTGACAGTAAATGTGAAAATGTAACAAAAATGTATCAAAATGTGTAAACAAATGAACAAATGTGTACCGATGTGTACAAAATGTAACAAAATGTGTCTCTTTCACATTGCCCTTGACGTTATAAAGCAGACTTACTCCTCCTCTCTCGGCTAACTAACCACTAGGCTATCTTAAAAATAATCTCTGTCCAACTAGTGTGTTATCAGTCCAGAAGGCAAAGTTGACCGCTGAGTAAACACAGTTGAGGTCTAGGGGTACCCTTACAGCCAACAGAACTGATAAGAAAAATTATTTATCGATCTTAACGGCTCGCCTGTTTCCTTTCATTATCACATTATCTTCTATTTCACCATTCACTACTGGGGTAGCTACACCAGTGACACTCTATATCTTGGCTGCTTCCCCCAAGGAAAGGGAGGTAGCCGAGACAGAACGACACACTCCCAATTTACTCATCCCCTCAAACCCGTTCATTTGCATCTTAGCCCCAAAGCGGAGAAGGGACAGATCCTCGCCGCATAACACTGCACGAGGGTCAACTGCACATTGTAATCAGTGACATCCACAGCAGGGCCTGACAGCAGAGCTGGTTTACCCCTGCCACATCATAATGGACCCATCCCCTTACCTGCATCTGACCTGATCAACTGATTGGACAAAAGGCAGGAGAATATCCCCACAGGGCTGCATCATCATTTATTCATTCACAGTTTCTCTCCATTCATTTCTATCATGCACAGCCACTCTTCCTTGCTCAACAGACATCCCTCTTGCATCCGATGCTCACTTCACACTGTCCATCCATCCTATTCGTGGTCTTCCTCTCAGCCTTACACCTCTCACATCAGATCTAGTTATCATTTTCACCAATTGCTCATTATCTATTCTCTCCATATGCCCTGTCACAAAGTCACGCGAGTGTAATTACACAAATTCGTGACATTGTACTTTGGTGAGAAAACCACGAACTCCAGTGGAATTTTCACTGTGTATCACTCAGTTTAACCGTCCTAGTATTCACTTCAATCGGGATGGTTTTTCAGAACATTCGTCACTGTTTTATAAGTGACCATTCTTATGCAAGACATTAGTGCCTTCACTGATTTTATTGCGTGTGTATAAAGAGGAAAAAGAAGTGTGTGGTAATCATAGGGGCATTTGTCTTCTTAGTGTAATAGGAAAAATGTATGGTAGGATACTTATTGACAGAGTTAGGGAAAGAACAGAGGAATTAGTTGGAGAAGAACAGGAAAGCTTTATGAAGAGAAGAGGTTGTGTAGATCAGATATTCATTCTTAGATCTTTATTGGAAAAGCTTCTAGAGAAGGGAAAGAAGTTGTATGCGGCTTTCATGGATATGGAGAAAGCATAATGACAGGGTGGATACACAAGGATTGTGGAAAGTATTAAGAATATATGGAGTAGATGGGAAATTGTTGAATGCTGTGAAGAGTATGTATGATGGTGCTAAGGCTGCAGTGCGTGTTGATGGTGAAATGAATGACTTTTTCTCTTTGAAGGATGGGTTGAAACAGGGATGTGTCATGTCTCCATGGTTGTTCAATCTGTGAATGGCTGGGGCAATAAAAGAGGTACAAGGTAGGGCAGTGGATGTTGGAGTGGCCCTGATGAGAGAGGGAAGTCTTTGGAAACTCCCTGTACTGTTGTTTGCAGATGTTACTGTGTTGTTGAATGAAGACGAAGGGGAGTTGCAAGGCATGGTGGATGAGTTTGGGAGGGTGTGTAAGAAACGGAATCTAAAGGGTCTTTGAGAGAGTTGAAGTCAGTGAATGTACAGTGAGGTTGGATGGTTAGGAAATGGAAAATGTGAGTACGTTTAAGTACTTGGGTAGTGTGATGAATAAGGATGGAAGTTTGGAGAGTGAAATGCTTGAAAGGGTACAACAAGTAAGAAAGGTTGCTGGTTCCTTGAAAGCAGTGATAAGAAACAGGGAAGTGAGCATGGGAGTGAAAAAGTTACTACATGACAGTATTGCGATACCAACTCTAACATATGGAAGTGAAACTTGGACGTTGTTGGAGGGACACAAGTCAAGAGTGAGAGCAGTGGAAATGAGTTATTTACGAGGAGCCTGTGGAGTCACATGGAGAGACAGGCTGACAAATGAGGATATAAAGGAGCATTGTGGTGTGGCTGTGGATGTGATAGGAAGCATTAGGAGGAACACACTGAGGTGGTTTGGCCATGTGGAGAGGATGGAGGATGAGAGACTGATGAGGAGAGTGTATGTGAGTGAGATGGAGGGGGGACAGGGAGGGAGAGGCCGAGGATGCAATGGAGGGATGGAGTGGAGAGGTATATGAGAGAGGGGAGTGTGAGTTGGGGGCAGGGCAGTGAAATGGTGGGGGACAGGGCGACATGGAGGCGATTTGTTTGTGGCCACCCCGTACGGGATTGAGGCATCTGGCAATAGATAGAAAGATAGTATATCATTCGTTTTCTCTCCATTGATCATTGAAGTTAGGCCATGCCTACTTCCGGCAAAGACTGCCATCTCTTACATCTCTTCCCAGCTTGAACTTAGTCAGTTTTGGACCGCCTCAAGAGTAGGATTATTTATGCCCAGCATAGAGAGCTTTGCCTTCATTGTACAGTGATTTCCTGGAACTCCACCTAGATGGTGGTCAGTGAAGTGAGCTTAGCAGCGTTCAAAACACAGATGCCCAGTCTTATCGTAGCTTCAGCTTCGTTCCCTCCACTGACCAGTATTTCCATTTGTTTTTCTAGGCTTACATCTGATTAGCTTTTGAATGAGCAAGTGAGTGTATTTCCTTTGTTATTTGAATTCACGAGTCCCTCTGTGACCTTGAATTCCTCTTTTGAATTCATTTTGGGTGTCATGTAACGTAAATTAATTTTATTTTTATTAAAAAATTTACAGTTCTTTTCTTTGAGCTTAATGTAACGTACACTTGTGTTTTATTTCTCCACATTAAGCTTACTTTAGTTTGCCACTCCTAGTTTGCACAAACTCCTTACATCATTCATAACTGATAATTAGGCCAGTTCTTTTGTATCAAACTTAAATCCATTGTGCCAGCCAAGAGTTAAGCACTGGGAAGAACCTATCCATTATTATTAGTATTAGCTATTGATTGTAAGGGGTGGAGTCACTTTCTCAAGAGGCTAACAGTACTAACAACCAGCACTTGTGAGCGATTATTCTCTGCTGTGTACTGTTGAGAAAGTTTATAAAATTCCCGTCTTTAGAGAATCGGCGAAGTAAGCCGGTATAAAGTCAGACTTACTACTTGATTTTCACAAGTCATTTCCTTGTCTTTACTTTCAAGTAATATCAGCATTTTTTTTTCTATTCTTAAATCCACATCCCCCCGTGACACCTAACGACCTCGCCAGGATATTATCTCCTAGCTCTAAAGTTATTAATGAAATAATACTCACTCACACCTAGATATTTGTTATCATTAAAGTCTATAGGCACTATCTTACTGGTGGTTATTGATTCAGCTCTATTAATTTTACAAAACAGTTTTCCAGTGAGTTCCATTTTTTATTATTTTCTTTCTTTACCAGTTTAATTAGATAAAACTGGTCACCACCAACCTGTGCCTATATTCTTTACTTTTGATTATTAGTATTTCTCTGCAAAACAGCAGTCAGTACCCAGTCTTTACTCCACTCAGTCTTAGTTGAGTTAGCAGCATGGCTACTAATATATATGAACAGGAAGCCATGGATATGGGGCTTACCAATCCACAGGAAATTAAAGAGTATGTGCTCTCACAGTACACTCTTGAACAGCAATGTGAGAGTGATGCCCATGAAGAGCGTAAAATTCAACACGAACATGAGTGAGAGCAGTGTGAGGAACGCATGAGAGAGCGTGAATATGAGCAAGAACAATGCAAGAGAGAACGTGAACACGAGCGAGAACAATGCGAGAGAGAACGTGAACACAAGTTTGCCAAGCGCGAGGCACGTGAGAAACATGACTCTGAGATGCTGAAGCTCAAGCTAGACTCCTTGGCTTCAGGCACATCTGGTGCAGCCAACCCAAGCTCCACGAGTGCTCTTCCTGCACATGTTCTGGCAACCCCATGCCTCAAGCTTCCTTCATACAAGGAAGGCGAGCGAATCGAGCCATTCATAGCTCATTTCGAAGACACAGCTGAGCTGTATCAGCTGGATGAGGAAGCTAAGCGGCTCCAGTTTCTCAGCATATTTGAGGGCCCTGCCCTCAATATTCTCCACAGAATTCGTGGAGACAATCTCACATATGAGATGATGAAGGCTGCACTCATCAAAGCGTACGGTCTCACAGTTGATGACGCCAGGAGTCAGTTTATGAGGGCACTTCTACAAGAGAAGAAGACTGATGTTCAGTTCCTCGATTGTCATATTGCTTGCTTAGATGAGTGGATTGAGAAAGATGAAACCCCTCGCACACAAGAGGGGATAATTGACCTCATGCTGTGCACACAGCTAGAAAAGTCGTGGCCTGCTGAGCTTATGGTTCAACTTAAGATATGCCAGGTAAGGGATGCCAGCCAATTGGCGGAGAAGGCTGATGTATTCTTCACTACAAAACTCATAAGCAACACACATGGAACAGGAAAGCTGGCAAGTCTGGGAAACCATCTCAGACTGACCCCCAGCATCAAGGCCTTTCTCAGAACAATGGCCGAGGTCCAAACAAACCGCAGAAGAAGGACCAGGGGCAAAATACCCATATACCTGAATGGAAGCAGTACAACAAGCAGAACCCTAACCAGCAGCAATATTCCAAGGAGCAGCAAAGCAAGGACAAACCACGTAACCCTCAGTCACGACAATCGACTTTAGTGTATCGGAGGCAGGATGCAAACGCAGCCTTCATTCCACAACAAGCGCACAGTGGTGCCGTCCCCACTAGTACAGGTACTTCTCCACAGTTCACTACTCCCCAGCGACAGTGAACTCTCCACCACAGGTGGTCAATGCTCCAACTCCCCAGATGGTGAGCACGACCCCTCAGGCATCCAGTTCCCAGGGCACCACATTTGCTGCATTGTTTGTTCTGCACTCTTATCAATGACTGGCTGCTACATCAGACCCTTCCACCAGCAACACTGCTTTTCTTGTTCAGCCAGGGTTTGTGGGAGGTTTTTCAGTAAATGTTCAGAGAGACAATGCTTCCTCAGCTTGCTCTGTCAAGTAGAGACTAGTTTGGCCCGAGGAGTACACAGGTAAGCAGATCCAAGTTAGACTTATTGATGGATCAATGAGATTGTTCCCTGAGGCACGTATTCAGGTGCCATCTCCTTTCTACACTGGCTTGACAGCTGCTGTTGTCATGCCAGAACGTTTGTTTGACCTCACTGTAGGTAACATACCCGGCGTCAAAAATAGTTGCACCATAGATGTTGCTACTCAGACTTCGGCCGTTTCAGTAACATGAGCCATGGCCAAGGCTCCAAACCTTGTAACCCCATTGACCATCACAACGCTTCAAGATCTGATTCATAGTCAAGATGTTGTCCAAGAACATCAGACTGACCCGACACTAGCTCATTACGTAAAAAGTTGGAGGGTAATGTGATTAAGTATTCACGGGGAGGTCAAGCTAGGTTCCTTTGTAAGCGAGGACGGTTGTACCGTGAGTCGCAAACACTCCAGGGTGAGGTTTGACTGCAGTTTGTAGTTTCCGCGAAGTATCGCCGAGCAGTGTTTGAATTAGGTCATTGTTCAGTGATGGAAGGTCACATGGGCCAAAAGAAAACCTCTGACCGTATCCATGCTGACTTTTTCTGGCCAGGAATGGGACAGGAAATAACTAGGTTTGTGCATTCCTGTGATGTGTGTCAGTGTACCACTGTCCGGGGACGTGTCCATCCTGCGCCATTGAAACCAATGCCTATAATCTCTGAATCGTTCAAGAGAGTAGCAGTTGACATTGTTGGGCCAATCTCTCCTAGGGCTAGTGATGGATCAAAGTATATCCTCACTATCGTTGATTTCAGCACACGGTGGCCTGAAGCCATGGCCCTTAACCCTGGAACACATTCGATTTTTTTTTTTACGCTACCACATTCGTGGTCACTATTGTGTACCAATTAAAAAAAAATACCTGAAGTTGTTTTTATTAAACATACAAGGTATGGACTTAAAATGTACTCTTAACACTAGTCTGAGAAAAAAACAAAAAACAAAAAAAAACAATAGGAGTAACTGAAGACTATATTTTAAAAATTAAGTAACTGAAGACTATATTTTAAAAATTAAGTAAAGACTATAGGCACGAATATAATGAATGGATCCCGATGTCCGTTGACCAGTGGGCAGTGGGGGGGTGTGGGGGACAGCAGGCCAACTTCCAGTCTCCTAGCAGAAAAAACATCAATTTTGTCCATGCACTAAATGTCTAGTACTGTAACCCATTCATGGACACTTTTATACCCCACACCTGTGTTATATGAAAAACCTAGCCAAGGAGCATGCACCAACTACCTCCACCCAACACAGCACATCATTTTAGGAAACTACTGAGAACACCACCCACTTGGGCCACATAGGAAGCAAGGGCCATCTGGCCAAAGTTTGCGTGGGTCACAATAGTGTCCTCGAATGTGTTCCAGGGTTAAGAACATAGAGGCTGTCACTGTTGCTGAAACATTGATTGAAGTGTTTTGTTGCATAGGTATCCCCAAGGAGGTCTTTAGTGACTCGGGTTTGCAGTTCACCTCTGCAATGATGAACAAAGCATTCAAGTTGTTGTCCATCCGAGGCTTGCAAACTACGCCCTATCATCCCATGTGTAACAGGTTGTGTGAGAGATTCAATGGGACTCTCAAGAAGATGTTAAAGTGCATGGCCGCCGAACAGCCAAAGGAATGGCTGCGGTTCATTGCTCCTCTTCTGTATGCTTATTGAGAAGTCCCACAGCATTCTTTGAAGTTCTCACCTTTTCAACTGGTATATGGAAGGTCAGTCAGTAGGCCACTTCAAGTCTTTCGAGAGTTATGGGACGATGAAGAACCCGACCCTGAAGTCAAGACCACCTACACCTACGTCCTTGATTTAGCTGACCGCCCCCAGTCGAAGTGTGGGTTAGCTAAGGAAGAATTGATCAAGGTGCGCGAAGTTTAGAAAGTGTATTATGATAAGAAGGCAAAGCTTCGGAATTTCAGTCCAGGCAATTAATGCTTGGTGTTACTCCACACTACCCAGAACAAGTTGTTGGCACAGTGGAGGGGTCGATATGATGTAGGAGAGCGTATTTCAGACAACAGCAACATAATTCAGATGGGGAATCATCGTAAAAGGATCCACGTTAACATGTTGAAGGTTTATCATGAATCAAACCCCGAGGAGACTGGCCCACGAGTAGCCAACGACAGTGACCAGCCACTGGAAGAAACCGGGGCGGCTGCAGTGATCCCATCTGATGGCCATCATGATGAGCCCTTAACCGTTCAGTCCCGTCAGGAGGAGACTGTCAGAGGTGTCTTACTTAACACTGACTTAGCATTAGGTGCCCAGAATGCCATAAGGTCACTGCTCTGTCGGTATGCCGACGTCTTCTCTGACCAACATAGACTCGCAAAAGTTGAGTGTCACAAATTTGAGTTGACCAGCAATACTTCCATTAAAGTTAAGCCATATCCGATTCCCATGCAACAACTGGACTCAGTATACAATGAAATTGCCGACATGGAAACTGCAGGTATTACTGAAAAGTCCTTATCTCCTTACTGTAGTCCAATGGTAGTGGTCCACAAGAAGGATGGTGGAGTCAGGATTTGTGGCAATTATAGGAGGCTAAATGCAATCACCAAAGTGAATGCTGAGCCAGTGGGTGACCATATTGCCATCTTCTCCAAGCTGGCAGGGTCATGATATTTCATGAAGCTCGATTTGGCGAAGGGATTCTTTCAGATTCCCCTTCACCCCGACAGCCGTCAGTTCACTGCCTTTGCTACTCCTAGGGGACTGTATCAGTATAAGATCCTCCCATTTGGACTTGCCAATTCCCCAGCAGTATTCAATTGTGCCATGAGGCAAGTGCTCCATGGTATTGTAGGAGTAGAAATGTTCGTTGATGATGTCCTCGTTCATTCTGCCATGTTGGAGGAGCACTTCAGATTCTTGGAAATTGTCTTCAGTAGACTCCAGAGTTTCAACATGACTGTGAACCCTAGCAAGTGTAAAATTGAGCACAGTGAGGTGGAGTTCCTCGGACATATTGTTGGCAACAATCACTGCAGGTGTCAAGGCGACAAGATCAGAAATGTTAGGGAAGCCCAGAGACCCGTGACCAAGAAATAGGTTAGGGCATTCCTCGGCCTATTGGGGTATTATAGAAGTTTTATCCCCAACTTTGCTCTCATTACCCTACCATTGTACGAGGTGCTTCGAAAATATGCTCCAAACACCACTGAATGGGAAGAGGCGCAAAAGATATCTTTTGCCTCACACAAGAATATGCTGTGTAAGGAGCCTATCTTGCAGCTGCATGAATCCAATAAACCTTTCGTATTGTGCACCAATGCTTCACAAGATGGGGTAGGGGCTGTACTAATTCAAGAATCGGAAGGTGGAATTTTCCCAGTGGCATATCACAGCCATAAGCTAATACCCGCCAAGAGGATTTACAGTACTATTGAGAAGGAACTCTTGGCCGTGGTTGATGGTGTTAAGAAATATTACTATTATTTATATGGAGCACCATTCACTCTGAAAACTGATCATATGCCACTCACTAGTCTCAGCACAACTAAGACGGGTAATGCAAGATTGACACGCTGGACACTGTATTTGCAGCAGTTTAACTTTGTTGTGAGATACATCAAGGGAAGTGACAGTGTAGGCACAGACCTGATGTCTCGCCTGCTAACTGACGACTAATGGGTAACTGTTGTACACTGAGATCCACAAGACGGGGGTCCTGAGAGATCTGAGTAATCCAAGGACTAGCTTGGCTTCCAGGATCTTGCTTGTAGGTCACGTAGGACACATTATGTCCAGAGTCTGTACTGTACATACATAGCTACCGTATGTTAAGGGGAAAGTTCAAGACCCCCGTAGGGGCAATCTGAGGCTGTGTCTGAATTACATTGTGATGTCTCGAGTTGTTGGCCTCTCTGAGGATTCCCAGAGAATGCACATTATCCACATGTGTGTTCACACCGCGTTGGGCGTTAAAATGTGACCTGCCCGAGATTGCGTAGGGATTCTCAACTTGCCGACATTAATCGTAAGTGTAGAGTTAGATTTAACCAGTAAACTACCCATTTTGAGAGATTTGAGCAATCCAAGGACTAGCACAATTCCTGGTTAAAAATGTAGGTTTAACCAGTAAACTACAGGGGTCCTCAGAGATTTGAGCAATCCAAGGACTACGTTTCCTGGCTAATAATGTGTCCTTTAAGGAAACAATAGTGTACGTTTTGTAGCATATGTACTGACTACTAGGCAATGAGAGATTGTGATTTAATAAAAATTGCTTGTCGTACTGAGACTTTTGATGCTTCACCTTGATTGATTTTGCAGGTACAGTTGGCAGGTGTAGCAGTTTTGCCGTGCAGATCAGCTGATTGTCTCTGCCGCATGATGCTGCCTCTTCTCTTCTGCCTCGTCGTCTCCATTTACCATTAATTTGCATCATATCATTTTACACATAGATACAGTTATATTACAACTGTCACAGCTTCACAGTGTATTACATACACCACACTACATAACAATTAATTGTTAATGTAAATGTAGCGAACTTTTTGCTCAGTTTGACCCGAGTACAGGATTTTTCACCATCGCCATGGAGTTTTTTCCTCAAGCTTGCTTCTATTAACGTAAATACGAGGTTTCTACGCTCACTGGCGACAGTGATTTTCTCCTGTAGCAGGATAGTATACACACCACAGTGTGAATCTTGTGTGACTGAGTTAGGATTTATATGTATGTATATATTGCAAAATTTTTGGAAGAAAAATTTGATTTTGATGGGGCATAATGTTATGAATTTGCGCGAGTGTAATTATACAAATTCTTGACATTGTACTTTGGTGAGAAAACCACGAACTCCAGTGGAATTCCCACTGTTCATCACTCAGTTTAACCGTCCTTGTATGCACTTTGATCGAGATGGTTTTTCAGAACATTCGTCACTGTTTCATAAGTGACCATTCTTATGCAAGTCATTAGTGCCTTCACTGAGTGATTTTATTGCTTGTGTATATCATTCACTCTCTCTCTGTTGAAAGTTGAAGTTAGGCCACACCTACTTCTGGCGAACACGGCCATCTCTTACCCCCCTTCCCAGCTTGACCTTAGTCAGTTTTGGATCGTTTGTGCCCAGTGTAGAAAGCAGCATCTCCACTGTACAGTGATTTCCTGGATCTCCACCTAGATGGTGATTGGCGAAGAGAGCTTAGCAGTGATTAGCAATGCTTGGGGTTCAACACACAGACGCCCAATTTTTCGTAGCTTCAGCTTCGTTCTCTCCATTGACCAGTACTTCCGTTCATTTTTCAAGGCTTAAGTCTGATTAGCTTTTGAATGAGCGAGTGAGTGTATTTCCTTTGTTATTTGAATTCACGAGTCCCTCTGTGACCATGACTTCCCCTTTTGAATTCATTTTGAGTCATGTAGCGTAAATTTATATTATTATAATTAATAAATTTACAGTTCTTTTCTTTCAGCTTAACGTAACATAGACTCGTGTTTTATTTTTCCACATTAAGCTTATTTTAGTTTGCCGTTCTTAGTTTGCCCAAACTCCTTACGTTATTCATAACTGGTAATTAGGCCAGTTCTTTTGTATCAAACTTAAATCCATTGTGCCAGCCAGGAGTTAAGCACTGGCAAGAACCTGTCCATTATTATTAGAATTAATTATTGACTGTCAGGGGTGGAGTCACTTTCACAAGAGGCTAACAGTACTGACAACCAGCACTTGTGAGCGATTAGTCTCTGCTGTGTACTGTTGAGAAAGTTCATATAATTCTCGTCCTTAGAGAATCGGCAAAGTAAGCCGGCATAAAGTTAAACTTAGTACTTGATTTTCACAAGTCAATTCCTTGTCTCTTCTTTCAAGTAATATCAGCATTTTTTTCTATTCTTAAATTCACATCCCCTCCGTAACATATCCAAATCATTGCAACACCCTCTGGTCAACCCGCTCAGCCATCTCCCAAACAATTCCAGTTCTCCTTCGCACTTCATCCTTTCTCACTCGATCCTTATGCGTCACTCCACACATACTCCTCAGACACCTCATCTCCGTTACATTCACGCTCTTCCTCTCTGCTACACCTATATTCCATCTTTCAGCCACAAATAACGCATTCGGTACCACAACACCCTCATGCTGCCTTCTCCTTACATCCGTTCTAAGTGAACGACATCTAAACACTTTTTTCATTCCTCCCAGCACCTTTCCTACTTCATTCATTCTAAACTTCACTTCTGCATTTATTCTTCCATCCACAGCAACATGTGACCCTAAATTCTTAAAACACTACCTTCCCAAGGAATTCACCATTCAAAACTATATTCATCCTCCTACCATCTACCAACCTTGTACACTTCATCACTTTACTCTTATTCTCATTTACTTTCAGTTTCCTCCTTTCACACACCCTTCCAGACTCATCAACCAACTGTCTCAATCTTTCCTCTGAATCAGCCACAAGTGCAGTATCATCCGCAAACAGCAGCTGCTTCAGATTCCACTCTCTACCATCAACATTCACCAGACTCAGACCTACACCTAACACTCTTGCATTCACCTCCCTTAAAACACCATCCATATAAATATTAAACAACCAAGACGACATCACACATTCCTGTCGCAGCTCCACTCTCATGGGAAAACAATCACTCACAGTATTTCCCACTCTTACACACGCTCCGCTAGTTACTCAAAAACTTTTCACTCCTTTCAGCAATCTACCATCAAGTCCATACAATCTTAAAACAGTCCACAAAGCCTCCCTATCAATTCTATCATACACTTTCTCTAAATCCATTAATGCCCAACACACATCCTTGCCTTTCGCTAAATACTTTTCACACACTTGTCTCACAGCAAACACCTGATCCACGCATCCCCTCCCTCTCCTCAAGCCACACTAGTTATCATCAATCACTCCCTCTGTACCCTCTCTAACTCTCATAATTAGCACTCTACCATACATCCTACCTACAACACTCAACAGACTTATACCCCTAAAGACATTCATACTTATCACCCTTACCTTTACTTACCTTTATACGACGAATCCACACAAGCACTTCCCCAGTCAATTGGCACCATATCTCTCACAAAACACACATTCAACGATATTACTAACCAGCCAACTATAGTCGCTCCACCACCTTTCAGGCATTCCTCAGCACACCCATCCATACCTGCAGCTTTCCCTGCTTTCATCTCTTTTACTGCCTCCTGCACTTCCTCCATCATTATCAAAGAATTATTCAACTCTCCCAACACATATATTCCTTGCACCCTTCCATCTGCCACAATCTCAGCCTCCCTCTCCTCCTTTACATTTAACAGTCTTTCCAAGTACTCCATTTATCTCTTCCTTACTGCATCCATCTCAGTTAACATCCTTCCATCCTCTGCTTTTACTCGCTCTTGCTGCCCAGACTGTCCCTTTTACACCCTTTTCACCTCCTTCCAAAACATTTTCTTCTTCTGTTGAAAACTCTCAGTCAACCGCCTACCTCACCTCTCATTTGCTGGCACTTTAACATCATGCACAGCCCTTCTCATCCTGTTCCTCTTTTCCTTATACCTCTCATATGCCACTGCATCTTTCCTCTGCAGCTACACTACATATGCACGTCTCTTCTCAGCCAAAGCCACACTTACTTCCTCACACCACCATTCACTTCCCTTTCTTGCACCACTTCCTACTCATCTCACACAACACATCTCTTCCACAAGTCCTGCCACAGCACTTTTAACCCACTCCGTCCTGACCGATTTTCCACCACTGACCTCCCCCAATCCCGACCAATTTTGGAAAAAATAAATTTGGCTCAAACCTCCCCTTTTGGTGAGAAACATCGAAAATTCATAGAGAAATCGCTCACCTGAGGTTTAACCCGCGACATCCCGGGGACGTACTTCCACGTCCTCACGTTTTGTCACAGCTAATCCCGGGGACGTACTTCAACGTCCTGCAATTGCAAGGTTCATAATTTCCACAATTTTCAATTTTCGAGAGTCATTTTTGGTACGTATACACGTGACACCTTCCTCAACAAGATGCCAGGCAGAGACAATGCCTTACCCAGCATGACCTCCTCCCCCCCCCTGCGTGCCATTGTCTCAGCAATTCACCTGTTATCAGTGACCTGGCCAGTAAAGCCATGTCATGCCACGGTACGAAATTCAGGGCCAGAGTGATTCCCCAATCAATGACAATGTAGAGGACAAACTTTACATAGCATTAGAGGAAGAAACAGTTAGAAATGATGATCAGGTAATGTGGCAAAAAAAGGTCAGGTATTAGTGAGTGAAACAATGCTTATAATGCCTATATTACTGCTTGAAAACCAATATACTCTTGTACTACATATAAATTCGTAACAGTAAATAAATAAATACCGTTTATGAGTGGTGTGAAATAGTTATCCTCCCGTAGAACTCGTTTTCTTTGGTGCCAGCCTGATAGAAAACCCAGTAAGGTAAGGAGGCTCTCCTACCTGTAATGAGTATTTTAAACCTCAGGTGAGCGATTTCTCTATGAATTTTCGATGTTTCTCACCAAAAGCGAAAGTTTTAGCAAAAAAAAAAAAGGGTCGAAAAATGGTCAGGATTGGGGGGTACCAGTGGTCAAAAAGTGGTCGGGACGGGGCGGGTTAAAATACTGGATACAGGAAGCAGTTCCCCTAAACGTACTGTGTTTTCTATCAGGCTGGCTCCAAACAAAACGTGTTCAATGGGATGGTAACTATTGCACACCACTCATAAACGGTATTCATTTATTTATTTGGTACAAATTTATATGTAGTACAAGAGTATATTTGTTTTCACACAGTAATATAGGCAATATAAGCATTGGTTCACTCACCAAACACATCAACATACCTGATCTTTTTTTGGCAACATTACCTGATCATCATTTCTGACTGTTTTTTCTTCTAATGCTACGAGAACTTTGTCCTCCACATTGTCATCGATTGGGGAATCACTCTGGCCTTGAATTTCGTACCGTGGTACGACATGTCTTTACTGGCCAGGTCACTGGTAATGGGTAAATTGCAGAGACAATGGCATGCCAGGGGGGGAAGGTCATTTGGGGTAAGGCATTGACTCTGCCTGGCATCTTGTAGAGGAAGGTGTCCCGTGTATACGTACCAAAAATCACACACAAAATTTGAAAATTGAGCAACTTAGGGACCTTTCAATTGATGCACATTTTTATACATCAATGGGACTCACAGTGACAAAACGTGGGGATGTATATATACGTCAACGGGAGTCGGTAAGTTAAACAATTGCCATTCCTCCTCCACGCTGCCATTCTCCTGATCTTTCACTGCGTTCCACTCATCTTGCAACTTCTCCTGGTACTCTGTCATTTTCTCTCTTTTATCCAACTCACTTTCAAAACCTCCCTGCCACACCTAACTCTCCTAGGTCTCACCCATCTCTTACCTGTTCTCAATTTTCCTTCCACCAAGTAGGGGTCAGACTTACCTCCACCCTCCTCTCTCAAACTCTCACATCCAACAACCTTCCTATTACATTCCTGGACACAACCACATAGTCCATCAATGCTCTATCAACAATACTTTTACCCTCCTCTCTCACCCATGTATACTTATTTATATCTTTCTTCTCAAACAAGTATTTCCATTCACAATCTCTTGCTGAACACACATCCCTGTCATTTGTTACCCATTTTCATTTCTTCCAGGCACACCATGCATACAAACTACACCTTCAACTGCTACATTTCCCACTCTAGCATAAAGATCTCCCATCATTATCACATTCACATTCGCTCCTAAACTCTGCAGACACTCATCAACATCATTCCAAAAAGATTCCCTCTCTTCATTATCTCTTTCACTACCAGGCCCATATGCACTCACGAACACCCACAACTCGAGTTCAAACTTCACTTTCACCCACATCAGTCTCGGTGACACCTCCTTCCATTCAATCACACACTGCTGTACTTCCAGGCTCACTAACAAGGCCACACCTTCTCTTGCCCTTCTTCTATCAACACCTGACAATCTTCCTTTCACACTTCCAAACTTAGACTCACCTTTCCCTTTCATCTTTTGTCTCACTCAAAGCTAACACATCCAACTTTCTTCTCACAAACATTCTCCCAATCTCCTCCCTTTTAGCCTCAGTCATACTACATCCACGCATATTCATAGGCCCAATCTTCAGGGTACGGGGATAACTCAATCCCCCATCCCTTTCTATGGTCTGTCTCTTTTTAGGAACTAAAAAAACAGAGCAGGGGTCCCTAGTCCCCTCACCCCGCCACTTTCAGTCGCCTTTTACAACACGCAGGGAATAAGGTGGCAGAAATCTTCCTAACACAACCTGGCCACAGAGTAGTAGTACCACCCGATAGTGCGGCCAGATTGTGTCCCCCCCCCCTGCCACAGGGGGGGACACAATCCTCGCCTGTGTTGTAATCCTCACGTGTGTTGTAATCCTTACCTGTGTTATAAACCTCTCCCGCATTACTGTATATTCCTTATTAGAGTTATAATCCTCACTAATGTTATAATCATGTTATAATTCTCACGTGTATTACAATCCTCAGTATTGATCAACTGTGTTATTATCCTCACCTGTGTTACAGTTCTCAGAACATCATCCAGTGCTGGTTTGAATGGGGCATCAGCGGGTAGTTTCCAGGCAAAAAGCGTTTCCTGTAAACATTGCTTATCCAGATACGAGGACCTGGTTCTGTCCAAGTTTGCGAAGTGCTTGGGGACGATCAGTTGGTGCTTAGCAAATATTCAATGTGCCCACGCCGCCTGTTGTGGTATGAAATTAGTTATTTTGTTACATTAGTTTTAAGTTTTTGTCTTTTTGCACCTTATTTCACGTATCTCGGTCATAGAAAAACACAACACAACGCGTCCACTTGCTTTCCTTTACGCTTCGTGGGCAGCCTCAGATTCCTGTGTCAGTCTGTTGTTAAACCTCAGTACAGAAAGTGGAAAGATGGTAGTTTTAGGCCAAGTTAGAGTAAAAAGAGTATCGTTGGTCACTCTCGACATTAATGCTGTGGACTAAGTTGTTTAACCATGAGCTCATACACAATTGATGGAGCTATTGTAGTTGTTGATATGACATGCTCAACTGGATGTGAACCCGGTGGTTTGCAGGTTGAAGTTCCCTTTCCCTGCAGTCCACCTTCCTTTTGTGGGGGAGTTAGGGAAGGGAGTATGAGACGTTTGTAAAACCAGGCAGCTTCACTGCTCAGTCATATCAGTGCTAATACGAGAAACCATTCTTCTCCAGCAGCAACTGGGACAGTAAAGAATGCATGAACACAGTTATGTAGATTTCTTGGTATATATTTCGCTTTTCAACACAAACCTGTATTATTTTCATAACACTCTTTCTACACTTGAAGACGGTACCGGAGAAAGATGCCTTCTCGTGATGGCAGTGATACAACCGGTCAGTTCTGCTGCCTGGTTATACAAACGTCACTTAACTCCCTCACTCTCTCAAAAAGGAGGTTCGCATACTGCGGGAGGGCAACTTCAGCCTGCAGTCTGCTTGGTTCATTTTCATAGAGCCTGGGATTCCAGTTATCACTACCACTACTGCAAGAGAAGCTGACGGTTCAATGGTGAGTACATCCAATTCATAAAAGGATATGTAAATAGTGCTTCCTTGATTTTTCGGCTGGTCAAACTCTTCAGGTCAGTTTGCAGTTTTCTCCCCTCGTCCATGTTCCCCTATCTGTATAACTGGAGATCGGAGTGTAACTTCGGCTGTTACGAAACTTACACTATACTCTTTTCACTTTAACTTGGGCCAAAATTGTTGTCTCTGTCTTCAAAGCTGAATGGTAGCAATGGGTTAACACCAGAACCTTGCTAGTCATTGAATGTTATGGGGAGGATGTAGGATCGAAGTATTGTCTTTTTCTGCCACTGGGCCACGTGATTTTTTTTTTTTTTTTTTTATGCGAGGAAGATTGAACTAAAGGCCACGAGCCCGCAATTATTGTTCCTTCCAAGAGAAAAACAAAGTTTAAGAGAGAACCAAATTCAGATCCGATCACTTCAAGATGCCTGGAAACACAGCGTTTGAAAGACTGGAGATCATAGGAAGCAGGAAATACAGACAGAGGGAGACAGTTCCAGAGCTGATCTTTTGCATAAATGAAGGACTGGGAGTAACGGTTAACCCTTGTATTAGAGAGCTGGACAGAAAAGGGATGAGAGTTTGCTGCTAGACGGGTGCTACGTGCCCGTCATAGAGGTGGAGGAATGCATGCAGACAGTTCAGAGGAGCAGTGAGCATTGAAGTAGCAATAGAAAAGAGATAAAGATGCAACAGTGTGCCAAAGAGAGAGAGGTTGAAGGGAGTCAGTAAGAGGAGGAGAGTTAATGAGACGAAAAGCCTTTGACTCCACCCTATTGAGAAGAGCTGTATGTGGGGAGCCTCCCCACATATGAGAGTTGTACTCCACACAGGGGCAGATAAAACCCCTGTATAGAGTCAACAATGGTGCAGGGGTAAAGAAGGAATGGAGTCGGCTTAGCACACCTAATCTCTTGGAAGCAGATTTTACAAGAGATGTAATACGATCTTTCTAAGATAAGTCCCGAGTAAATGAAACCCCAAGCATGTTCAATGATGATGCAAGATTAGGCTGAATATTATTAAACATTAGTGGGTATACCTGTGGAAGATTTTGTCAGGTTGATAGGTGTAAAAGCTGAGTCATTGATGCATTAAAAACAACTAGATTATTTTTACCCCAGTCAGAGATACGAGCCAAGATAGACATTAGGTGTGCCATAGCCTCATCTCTTATTTGTTGAAGTAACTGCTGAGATGGACGTTGTGGGAAGCGAATAGAAAGGTGAAGGATAGTATCATCAGCATACGAGTGGCTAGGGTTAGATGTATAGCTTACAAGATCATTGATGAATAAAAGAAAGAGAGTTGGTGATAGGACAGAGCCCTGAGGAACACCACTGTTAACAGATCTAGGAAAAGAACGATGGCCGTCTACAACTGCAGCTATAGAATGACCAGAAAGGAAGCTAATGATGAAGGCACAGATAGAAGGATAGAAACAGTAAGAGGGCAGTTGGAAATTCAAGATTTATGCCAGACTCGATCGAAAGCCTTTGAGATGTCAAGTACAATGGCAAAGCTTTCGCCAAAGTCCCGAAATGAGGATGACCAGGAGTCTGAAGGGTAGGTGAGAAGATCGCTAGTGGAGCGTCCCTGACGGAACCCATACTGACGATCAGAAAGAAGGTTGTGATAGGAAAGATGCTTTAAAAATTTTCTATTAAGAATTGACTGGAAAACTTTTGAGATACAGGATGTTAAAGCAATTGGAGGATAGTTAGAGGGTTGGGAATGGTCACCCTTCTTTGGGACTGGCTGAATGAGAGCAAATTTCTAGCAAGAATTTAGCTGCAAAAGATTAAAATCAGGCCCAACTTTAACTTATGGATCATGTAGGGAGATTTGCGTCTCTGAGGGTCAAATCAAAGTCAAAAACGCTTAAGCAAGTAAATCTTACTTTACTTATAAAAATCCTACACAGCACATCACAGAATTAGACTCATTGATATAATAAACAGGGGGGCAGCAGGACAGTTCTTACTTAGAATCACTTACAAATCTACTCAAACAAGATCAAACATACACTTCAACAAACAAAGAGCTTAATGGGAAGAGTTACATTACTGTGCTGCTATATACATGTTAAGTACAAATTCTTAACTTACAATTCGATTTCTTCGAGTACTTCTAACACTACAATACTAAACTAAGAAAGGAACTTAGAGGAGACTGGAGTCGGGAGAGAAGTGCTCTTTCACCTCTAGCCATTCTTCATCTATCCCAATAGCCACGCTTCTTTTTCCTCCACTCATCAGTCTTAACAGTAGCATTATATCTGTCTCAAATAAATTTTTTTCAAGAGGGTGGTCCCAACAGGTTATTCAGCTAGAGCTGGCTCCTGCATTCCATGAAGGTGGTCCTCTTCACTTGGGTTCGGCTATGCCTGCTTTTCCTCTTTGTATTTAAAAATGTGCTGATTCTTATCACTGCTGATATTTTGTGCTCAGAACTGGGTCGTAGTTGAGTCAGTACTGATGGTAAACTGAACCAGCATCAATCGCAATAAGACGATATCTTATGGTCACTTCACATGGCCAGACCCCAGATAGCGGCCGGGCAACAGGCAGTAACACCTCCCTCCCTGAAGAAAGAAATTTACAAGGAGAAATTTTCTTTCCATTTCACAAGGTTACATCCTCGACAAACAGTCTGCCAAAACATTCCTTTCCCTCTTGACATGGTGGACATTCAGGGTATACGAGTACTCTTGAAGGAACACAGCCCAGCAAGTTTAGCGTTGATTCATATCTCTAAATTTTGCTAAAAATTTAAGGACAAGAAGGTGATGAGTTGGGAGAGTATGTAAGAAACAGAATCTAAATGTGAATGTAGGGAAGAGCAAACTTATGGTCTTCGAGACAGGTGAAGTCAGTGAATGGACAGCGAGGTTGGATGAGGAGGAAATGGAAAATGTGAGTACATTTAAGTACTTGGGTAGTGTGATGAGTAAGGATGGAAGTTTAGAGGGTGAAATGCTTGAAAGGGTACAACAAGAAAGAAAGGTTGCTGGTTCCTTGAAAGCAGTGATAGTGAGCATAGAAATGAAAAAGTTACTACATGACAGTATTGTGATGCCAACTCTAACGTATGGAAATGAAGCTTGGACTTTGTTGGAAGGACAGAAGTCAAGAATGAGAGCTGTGGAAATGAGTTATTTAAGAGGAGCATGTGGAGTCACATGGAGAGGTAGACTGACAAATAAGGAAGTGAAGGATTGTTGTGGTGTGGATGTTGTTACATAGCCTATGATTTCATCATCCTTTGTGTAATTTTAACGCACAGTTGCTGCATGTTTGATCACGAGCGTGTTCTGCCTCAGTTCCCCCCTTCTACCGTTATAGTAGAGTAAGTCGTCCTTTCTGTTATTCAGTGCGGGATTGTCGATCGTTTGTCCCCATCGCTTCATTTGCGCGTCCCTCTTACAAGTTGTGTCAGGCTCTGCTGGCCCCTATATAATGAGCTCAGTCTCTGCATCATTGCCACTTAGATCTGCTCCTCATTTTGTTCACATCTCTGTCCTCCCCTGTACAATTATTATTATTGTGAGTGCTCAAGAAATCTCCAAACATCTAGCAGCTGTGTGTAATTTGAGTATAACTGTTGTTGTATTTTTTCTTGTACTGTGTAGCATAAGGTTAATTCTTAGGCCTAGTGAGGTTTTGATTAATGTTGGGTTGTGTCAGTTATTTTTGATAATAGTTTGTATCTGTAATTATTTATCTGGCATTCACTGAGTATTATCTGGTATCTCATTTTATCAGGGCTGACTTAGATAAATTTGCTCTTGCTAATTTCGTGTTAATAGAGGCTATTGCAGTTAACCATAAATTTAACCTGTTTATTTGCCATTACATTATCTTTATGAGTCCTGAATGTTTTGTTGTTAGTTTGTGCATTAAACTTTAACTTGTAATTTTATCTAACTCTTTTGTTTTGAACCTGGAACTTTACGGGACAGTAGTGATTTTTAGCATTCTCACTGAAAGTGTACGTTATCTTTCTCTGTTCCGTAACATAAATTTGGCGACCTCATATCAGGATATTCAGGATATTATCATAAGGATATTGTTTGATATTTTGTGACTGTGATATATTCATGATGGCTACTATTTCTACACTTGATGAAGCCAGGGATTTTTTGTCAAATGTGCAAACAGTGTGTGATATAGAAAACAGAACAAAGAATGAACTTAAGATTGTTGCTCAACAATTGGGATTTGTTGTTCGCTCTCATCAGTCTAAAGATCAGATTGTTGCCATGATTAATGAAAGCTTGTTCAATGTAACTCCTCCAAATGAGCAAACGCAGATTGAATTAGCCAAGTTACAGCTAGCCCTGCAGGAGGCTAAGGCTAAGGAGGCTGAATTTCAGGCAAAAGCTAAGGAGGCTGAGGCACAAGTTGAAATTGCTAGAATTCAAGCAGACCATGAGTATCGCATGAAACAAGGTGGAACTGGATCATCTAGCTCTGATGATTTTGATGTGGCTAAAAATGTTAAACTTGTCCCTCCTTTTAATGAATCTGATTTAACAAAGTATTTTCAGTTGTTTGAGAGGGTAGCTACAGGTTTTAATTGGCCTAAGGAGTATTGGCCAGTACTCCTTCAAACTGTTCTCACCGGTAAAGCTCAAGTAACTTATGCATCTTTGCCTCAGGATCAGTCTGATAATTATGATGTAGTTAAGAGCTTGATTCTTAAGGCCTATGAGCTTGTTCCTGAAGCTTATAGAGTAAAATTTAGGACAACTTACAAGCAAGATAAGCAATCCCATGTTGAGTATGCAAAAATCAAAGAAGATTTGTTAGAGCAGTGGTTAAATTCTAAGAATGTGGATTCTGATTTTGACAAATTTAAGCAGATGATTTTGCTGGAGGACTTCAAGAGGTGTATTTATAAAGATGTAAGCCTATATCTTGATGAGAAAAGAATAGATAATTTGTCTGATGCTGCAGTTTTAGCTGATGAGTATGTTCTCACTCACAAAAGATATTCTAGAGAAAAAGGGAAAGCTGAGAGTAAGTACGTTGCCTCTACTCAGAGTACAGGTAACAGGAAAGAGAATAAGGATGATGTTTCTCAGGAAGTAAATACCAGCTTCACCTCTAGATTTCAAAAAAGTAAATGTACTTATTGTAGTAAGCTTGGTCATACTACGGAGAGATGTTTCAGGAGACAGCGTGATGTGAACAAAAAGGAGTCTTTAAATATTCAGTCAATTGGTCTAGTGTCCACTCTTGAGAGTTCCCAGAATTCTTTAACTGAGTTAACTGAACCTGCTTTGAGGGGTAACTTAAATTCTCATGATGGAGCTCCTCTTTTGAGCAGTAACGTGGGTGACACTCTCAAGAGTTCATGTGCTAATTTCCTGTCTGATGGTTTTGTCAGTCCTCTGGACAGTAATGACAGGAAATCAGTTAAAATATATCGTGATACAGGTGCTTGCCAATCCCTTATGCTGACCAGTGTTCTAGGCTCTAATTTTAATTCCTCTGATGTAACTGTAATCTTACAAGGTGTAGGGAATAATTACTTCTCTGTTCCTCTGTGCAGAGTGAATTTAGAGTCTGGTTTTGTTAATGGTTCTGTTATGGTTGGGTTGGTTGAGACACTCCCAATGTCAGGTGTAACTTTCTTACTTGGAAATGATATTGGTGGAAGTCAAGTGTGTCCAGCTCTTCAGTTGTCTAGTGAGCCAGTGGCTGCGTCCCAGGATTGTGATGTCCCTGATGTGTTCCCTGCATGTGCTGTCACTAGGGCTAAGTCTAAAGTTACTGGTGATTTAGAGGATAATGATGATGATGATGTTATCCTAGCTGACACTTTTCTTGCTAATTTGGACCACTCACCAGATGAGGCAGTACCCCGTAGTGTTGATAATTTGTCTCGTCAAGAGTTGGTTGAGTTGCAGGTTGCTGACCCTGAGTTGAAAGGTCTAGCTAACTCTGCTTGCAGTGAGGAAGAGTCAGCTGGTGCTTCTACTTGTTATTATGTAAAGTCAGGAGTACTTATGAGGAAGTGGAGACCCCCAACAGCATCAGCCGACTGTGAATGGGAGGTTGTACATCAAGTTGTCATCCCTCGTGTTTGTAGGCAGGATATCATTCGAGTGGCTCATGATACCAGTTTGGCAGGACACCTTGGAGCGAGGAAGACTGTGGCACGCATTTTGAAACACTTCTACTGGCCAGGTATCTTCAGGGATGTTTCCTGGTATTGTAAGTCTTGTCACACCTGTCAAGTTGTGGGGAAGTGTAATCAGACCGAAAAGGTTGCACCTCTAGTTCCCATTCCTCCTTTTGAGGCGCCTTTCACCCGTGTGTTGGTGGATATTGTGGGCCCTCTTCCTAAGACTTCTTCAGGATTTTCTTATGTGTTGACCATGATTGATATGGCTACTCGTTATCCTGAAGCCATTCCACTTAGAAACATCTCAGCAAAGAACGTGGTTAAGGAAATGCTAGGGTTCTTCACAAAGTTTGGTCTGCCCAAGGAGGTACAGTCAGACCGAGGAAGTAATTTCATGTCAAATGTTTTCAAGCAGTCTCTGAAAGAGTTGGGCATCTCCCAGATCACGTCTTCAGCTTACCATCCCCAGACCCAAGGAGCGTTGGAGAGATATCATCAAACACTCAAATCGATGCTCAAGAAATACTGTTTGGAACATCAGAAAGACTGGGATAAAGGTCTTCCATTCGTTGTATTTGCCCCAAGAGAATCTCCAAATGAATCACTGGGCTTCTCACCTTTTGAACTACTGTTTGGCCATGAAGTAAGAGGACCCCTTAAGTTACTCAAGGAATGCTGGCTGTCGGAGGAAGATGACGTCAACCTGTTGGAGTATGTGATGAATTTCAAAGAACGGCTGTCCACTGCTTTACAGCTGGCGAGAGAGAATTTAGGAGCTGCTCAGGAGAAGATGAAGACTTGGTATGATAAGAAGTCCAGGTTACGCCACTTTCAGCCAGGAGATCAGGTTTTGATTCTGCTACCAGTTCATGGGCAACCTCTTCAAGCCAAGTTTAGTGGTCCTTATTTCGTGGAGAAGAAACTCAGTGATGTCAGCTATGTCATCGCCACACCAGATCGTAGAAAGAGCAAGCAACTATGTCACATCAACATGCTAAAGTTATATCACAGGCGGGACGAAAATAATCCAGTCTGCACTGTAGCTGTTCCACCCGAGTCTGCAAGTGAAGCTCTCCCATGCAGTATGAGCCTGAGTGATAGTTTGGGGAAGAATCCTGATATCATGAATGATCTCCAGACTAAGCTTTCTCATCTACCTCCCAAGGAAAGGCAGGAGTTTTCGGCATTACTGCAGGAGTACCCGCAAGTGTTCCGTGCTACTCCAGGAAGAACCACTGTGTTGATGCATGATGTCGATGTTGGAGACGCAAAGCCAATTAAATTGCCTCCTTACCGTGTGAACCCAGTGAAAGTTCCTCTCATCCAGAAGGAGCTTGGCTACCTGTTGGACCACAAGATGATTGAGCCCTGTCAGAGCGAGTGGAGTTCTCCTGTCACTCTAGTCCCTAAGCCAGGTGGGTCACAGAGGCTTTGCATCGACTACAGACGTGTTAATCAGATAACCAATACAGACACTTACCCTCTCCCTCGTGTGGAAGATTGCATAGACAAGATCGGAAAGGCTAGGTACATAAGTAAGTTTGATTTGTTAAAGGGATACTGGCAAGTACCTATGACTGAACGTGCTAGGGAGATCTCATGTTTTGTAACACTAGGAAAGGTTTTGCATGTTCTGTAATGCCATATGGTATGAAGAATGCACCAGCCACATTTCAGAAGCTCATGAATGTTGTAACAGAGGGTTTGGCAGGGTGTGTTGTTTATATTGATGATGTATTAATCTTCAGTGACAACTGGAAAGATCACCTATGCCATGTCAGTAAATTTCTTGACCGTTTAGTTCATGCTAATCTTGTAGCTAATTTATCAAAGTGTGAGTTTGGTCAAGCTAAAGTTCAGTACCTTGGGTATGTAATTGGTGATGGACATGTTGCACCACCAGGAGCTAAGGTTCAGGTTATAAGTGATCTTCCCAGACCTAAAAGTAGGAAAGAGCTACAAAGATTTTTGGGAATGGTAGGTTATTACAGGAGATTTGTTCTTAACTTTTCTATTCTTGTATCACCACTTACAGACCTACTGAAAAAGGGAGTTGAATTTGTCTGGACCGATAACTGTGAATCCTCTTTCAACAAACTTAAAGCTATTCTATTAAGTCAGCCAGTGCTCGCTACTCCAAATTTTGCTAAGCCTTTTAAGATGGCTGTTGATGCAAGTGATACAGGAGCTGGGGCTGTTTTACTGCAAGAGGATGATCAGGGTATTGAACATCCCGTATCTTATTACAGTAAGAAGTTCACTCCACCTCAAAAGAACTACTCAACTATTGAGAAAGAGCTTTCGGCCTTGATTTTGGGTTTACAGCATTTTTCATTTTATTTGTGTTCTGGTTTTGACCCCATAGTCATTTATACCGATCATAACCCACTGAAATTCCTTAGTAAGTTTAAAGATAAAAATCAGAGATTGACAAGATGGAGTCTACTTCTTCAGGAGTATTCATTAGACATACAACATGTCAAGGGGAAAGAAAATGTTATTGCAGATTGCTTATCTAGACTTTAAACAGATTGTTTTAGAGTAATAAGAAATTTCCTTTGTAAATTTCTTTTTCTTTGTGGGGAGGTGTTACATAGCCTATGATTTCATCATCCTTTGTGTAATTTTAACGCACAGTTGCTGCATGTTTGATCACGAGCGTGTTCTGCCTCAGTTCCCCCCTTCTACCGTTATAGTAGAGTAAGTCGTCCTTTCTGTTATTCAGTGCGGGATTGTCGATCGTTTGTCCCCATCGCTTCATTTGCGCGTCCCTCTTACAAGTTGTGTCAGGCTCTGCTGGCCCCTATATAATGAGCTCAGTCTCTGCATCATTGCCACTTAGATCTGCTCCTCATTTTGTTCACATCTCTGTCCTCCCCTGTACAATTATTATTATTGTGAGTGCTCAAGAAATCTCCAAACATCTAGCAGCTGTGTGTAATTTGAGTATAACTGTTGTTGTATTTTTTCTTGTACTGTGTAGCATAAGGTTAATTCTTAGGCCTAGTGAGGTTTTGATTAATGTTGGGTTGTGTCAGTTATTTTTGATAATAGTTTGTATCTGTAATTATTTATCTGGCATTCACTGAGTATTATCTGGTATCTCATTTTATCAGGGCTGACTTAGATAAATTTGCTCTTGCTAATTTCGTGTTAATAGAGGCTATTGCAGTTAACCATATATTTAACCTGTTTATTTGCCATTACATTATCTTTATGAGTCCTGAATGTTTTGTTGTTAGTTTGTGCATTAAACTTTAACTTGTAATTTTATCTAACTCTTTTGTTTTGAACCTGGAACTTTACGGGACAGTAGTGATTTTTAGCATTCTCACTGAAAGTGTACGTTATCTTTCTCTGTTCCGTAACAATGTGGATGTGATAGGAAGCGTTAGGAGAAACACATTGAGGTGGTTTGGCAATGTGGAGAGGGAGGAGAATGAGAGACTAACGAGGAGCGTGTATGTGAGTGAGGTGGAGGGGGGGAGAAGGAGGGGGAGGCCGAGGATGACATGGAGAGATGGCGTGGAGAGATATAAGAGAGAGGGGAGGGTGATCTGGGAGCAGGGCAGTGAAATGGCAGTGGACAAGGCTACATGGAGGCGATTTGTTTGTGGCCACCCCTTACGGGATTAAGGCTTCTGGCAATAGAGAGATAGAAGATGATGGTGTCCATACACAGAAATAGGCATTGAACGTTAACCAATATACATTGAGAAATGTTTGTGGGTATGTATGGGTGCATGGAGTTCATTTTCAATAATGGAGTAGCAACACTTAACATTTTGCTGAAGTCATAAACAGGTTGTTCAACACTAAGACCATCATCTTGTAACCCAACTGCACGGCACCAACACCATTAGAATCAATATCTAATTTAAAGACTTACTGACATTAGGGCTTGGAGCAAAGGTTGACTAGACAAAATCACCTTAACTTTTGAAAATTCCCCTTCATATTCTTCCTTCCACAAACATTTGACTCCTTTGTTTAATAAAAGTGTGAGGGGATCTACATCAGGGGAAATTTACAACAGATCTCCGATAGCAACCCACCACACCCAGGAATCTCTGCAGTTCCGTTTTGGTCTTGAGTAGCTTGAAATTAACGATGGCCTCACCTTTGCCATTAGGCAAACTTCCTTCACCCAATCCTACCATATAACCTAAGTATTGAACCTGGGTCGTTACACAGTCACGCTTCTCTACGCTGATTACTAAGATAGTAGATGGTAGTGTCTGCAGCAAGGCACGTAGCTGGATCAGGTGTTCATTCCAGAAGTTACTGAACATAAACAAATTATCACTATATGTGGCACATCCCTTGATATCACAAGTAAGTTTGTTCATTAGCCTCTTGAACGTGGCTGGAGCATTTTCCATACTGCATGGCATGTCTTTCCATTTGTAAGTATGAATATCAATCCCCAAACAGGAAGTTTCTTGGACCCTTTCAGTAAGTGAGACTTGCCAATATCTCTTAAGTAAATAAATTTTGTTAATGAACTTTAAACTGGCTAAAGTGTCAAAACATTCATCTTCTCTAGAAAGTGGATAGGTGTCAGTCTTAGTGAGAGAAGTGGCCCCAGAGTAATCTATGCAAAAACGATTGGACTCCGGATTTTTTAAACTAAGATGGCTGGGGAGCAACATTCGATTTGGCATGGTTCGATCAATCCCTGCTACATGTGGATCAGCTCCTGCTGGATAATGGACTGCGTTTGTGAACTCACACGGTTGGGAGGTTGCTTTACTATAACAGACGTCTCCAACATCGACACTGTGCGGTGTTGCATCCATCAACCCAGGGTAGTTCTGGGAAACATGAGGATACGTCCTTAGAAAGAAGGCCAGGTTATCACGTCGTTCAGCTGTTAAGCTAGAGAATGTTTCCATTATTCCATCCACGCCCCCTGGTTCTCCCTCCAATTGGCGGTGTGGTCGAACGTCAAGGGGCAGCCTGGCTCATGTACTGTCTCGGTAACTGACACCACACATGCTGCATTATGGGGCCCCGCATCCTCTTGCTCAGAATACTCCTTCAGCATATTGACATGGACAAACCTTCGTGTCCTCCAGTCTTTGGTCTGTTTAACAAAGTTAACATCACCTACCCTCCTCCAGTGTTGCCACTCCTAGGGTTTTTATACTAGATCTTGGGTTTTTGGCTCCGACCTTGGAGTCTTGGCGATTTTTTTCTGAAATCACAAAAATTTTTTTTTTTTTTTTTTGACAATTCACATACATATGAACTGAAGTAGTGAGTAAAATAATAACAAATTGGGCGAACTGTAGTGGAAATTTTTAAATCAAACTTGAAAACGCGGCCGCACTACTAGCTGAAGCTGGACACGTCTCATTCCTGTGAGTTCGTTTGCGACAGTCCCTTCCCAGCATCAGTTAGATCATTGTCGTGTCTGCGGTAACACGTCAGACTTAAGGGTGCCAAACATTTGATTCTGCTGCCTAACTGCTAGAAAAATTGTAAATTACATCAGCAATGAGTGACAGTGAGGTACCTAGTCGCAGTGGAGCCAGTACATCACCAACAAAAAAGCCCAAAGTATGGTATCAGCAAGCTTTCCGGCAGGAGTGGTTAACAGATGTGGAGTTAAAAGACTGGCTTAAAGCTGACCCTAAAGACAAATACACTGCAATTTGCTGTGTTTGCGACACAAAACTGAAACACTGTAATAGGTCTAGGCTTCTGAACAATAAATCTTCCTATAAACATGTGAAAATTTGGAGTGCAAAGATAGGTGCCACAGTGATTGATCAGTTCATCATCAAGAAAAAGCCTGAAGAAGATTTTCAGAGTTAAGTAAGCAGAGCTGAACTTCTGCTATCTGGATTCATGGCAGAGCATGGGACTTCATTTAAGCAAGCTGACCACCTGATACAAGTAGTAAGAAAGATGTTTCCAGACAGTGAAATAGCGCATAATTTGACTTTGAAAAAAAAAAAAAAAAACTAAAGCAGCGTATGTGATGAGAGATGGTATTGCGCATGAGGAACGTGAGGAAATAGCCAGAGTGTGCAGGGAAAATGTGTTTTCTTGTTGACGAGAGCACCGACATATCTGTATCCCAGATCCTTGCAGTAATGGTGAGGTATTTTGACCAGAGGAAAGGCAAAGTGACTGATGCATTACTTGACATTGTTGAGATCGATGATGCTAGTGGTGAAGGCCTCAATAAAGCTGTAAAGGAGCTGCAAGCAAGCAAGGATATATCCCTTCATAATATCATTGGATTTGCGAGCGATAATCGTTCAGCTATGCTAGGCATAAACAATGGGTTCCAGGCTTTTCTGAAGAGAGATGTGCCATCAGTGTTTATATTAGGACGCACATGTCACTCCTTTGCTCTTTGTGCAAGCCATGCCTGTTCTCAGTTACCTTCCTTCTTGGAGCAGTTTTTAAGAGACGTTTGCTGCTATATCACTCGCAGCAGTAAGCGTCAGCATCAGTTTCAAATAATTCAAGACATTGTGGGGAGTCCAAAACGCCGAATGTTAAAGCTGTCTCAGACGCGGTGGCTATCAAGAGGACAAGTTATCGCTCGGATATAAGAGCAGTGGGATGCCCTTGAACTGTTTTTCAAAGCAGAAATTAAGACATAGGCTGTGAAACTCGATGGGGCAGCAGAAATACACAAAACCATGGCCAACTGTGGAACTAAGCATATGCTTCTATTTTTGAATTATGTCCTCGGCAATGTAGATAAAATGAACCTTGAATTCCAGTCTGAATATTTTAGGCTCAGAACCCTGTATGCTGCCATTGCCGATGAGTACAGAAGTCTACTAGCTATGTTTGTTCGAGAAGTGGTTCTTTCCAAGACACTAGCTAGTATTGATCCCTGTGACAGTTCGCAGTACGAGAGACTAGACGACATTAATTTGGGTGGGCGATGCCAGGCATTGCTAATGAGAGAACCACTACCAGATAAGGAAGTAAAGAAAAGATTTTCGCTAGATTGTCAAAAGTTTCTAGTGGAACTGTGTAGCCAAATGAAAAAAAGATTTCCCCTTGAGGAAGACCGTGTACTTGCTAAGCTGCAGGTTATAGAGCCCAAAGAAGCATTGAATCCTTAAAGAAGTGTAAAGTCAATTGCTGAACTTGCAGTATTTTTTCCAACTCTCGTCAAAGAAGAAGACTTTGATGTTTTGCAAGATCAGTGGCAAGACTTGCTTTGTGCAAAAGAAAGTCTGCAATACTTGAGCCACAATGCAACCTCTTTCTGGCAAGATATACTTATTATCAAGGATGGTAATAACCGTGTGAAATTTGATGTGCTTTCAAAATTAATGTGTGTCCTTCTAGCCTTACCCCATTCCTCTGCCTGTGTTGAAATAGTATTCTCGCAGGTTAACATGGTTAAGACAAAGCAAGCAAACAGACTACAGGCGAATACAGTTGCAGACCGATTACTCGCTAAACGAGCCATCTCACGTCAGGAAGTAGCCTGTCACGAGTGGGAACCTTCCTCTGTACTCATCAGTGACGTCAACACTGGGAAGTGTCACCAACTTTACAAAGAGAGAACCAACCGGAGTGAACAAGCAACTCTGCACTCTTGGGAGCCCGATATTGCCAGCAGTGATACTGACGACCCCATACAATTCTTCCTTCAATGATTTCTTCTGTACTAGAGGTAAGATTAATATCAATTTTGGTCATATTTTAAGAATCAACATTTATTCCAAGTGTTTTTTGAACCTAGTAGTTTTGGGGTCAATCTTGTTTTCTTTTTTTTTTTAAGTTGGCCATCTGGGCTTTTATTGTTTTTGTGAGTGGCAACACTGCCCTCTTCTCAACTACACAAGGGTCTGAGTAACTTGCCTGTAATAGTTGTCCATGAACAGTGAGCCAGTGCTAGCACTCTGTCTACTAGATGAAACACTCTGCTCCTAGCCTGCTTGCTTTTTGACATCTTTGGAGCGGACTTCAAATTTGCCTTCGGTACTTCTAAACTCTTGGCCTCTTATTATATGAAATATGAGACATACTGTAGGTTAGCAGATCAACATGACCATCATTGCTGACCCCATGTTCCTATTGCTGGACTTCTCATCTTGTGACCAAAAATCAGCTCAAGTCGGGAGTAACCTATGGACTCAATTGGCGTCTCTCTGGTTGTAAAGAACAGGAAGGGAAGAACTTTGTCCCAGTCCTTTTCATGAACTATACAATATTTCTTTAACATTTGTTTGAGGGTGAGTTGATATCACTCCAAAGCTCCCTGACTCTGAGGATGGTAGGCTGAGGTGATGTGGGAGATAACAAACTCTTTGAGGGTTGGTCTGAATAATTTTGACATGGAACTGTTCCTCTGATCTGACTGCACCTCACTTGGAAGGTCAGACTTAGTGAAATATAAATTATCTCCCTTATCACTGCTTTAGCTGAAGTGTTTCGCAAGGGGATGGCATCAGGATTTGCAGTGGTCATGTCTAACATGGTTAGAATATACTGGTGGCCTGATGGGGTCCTTGGCAGGGCAGACAATGTCTAGAAGAATTCCAGCGAATGGGACATCAGAGACAGGAGGAGGAACCAGTGGCACTACAAGAACAGGCTTGTTACTCTTACTGACCAGCTGGCGGCGTGGCATGAGCTACAACACTGCGAAAAATCTCAACGAATTCCAGGTCAGCAGAAAAACTGCAAGACTAGAGATAGTCTTCATCACTCCCAAGGGACCTGCCAAAGTAGAAATATGAGCAATTGCTAGAATCTCCTGTCTCCATACCCTTGGAACAACCAACTTTGATGTTTATTCGCCCACTCATTATTATGAGCGGCACAGGGAAGTCTCCAACGAAGAATCAAGATACCATTCACTCATAGGTAGAAATAGTCTGACAACTCAGCCTCACGTTCATCCTCACCCACTATAGAGTCAGTCAGAGCTGCTGCAGTCTCTGAATCAGATCTCTGCATCTCAGCCAGGCGTAGCTAGACCTGCAGTACTATGTGAGAAGTCCTCAACCTCAGAGTCAGTCAGCTGGGTACGGCAAGCATCAGCCAGAGAAATATCATCTGGCACCCCATTAGCATGAACATTATCACTAAGTAGACGGAATTTTGCCATCATGGCTCTAGTTAGAACACAGGTAGAGCACAGTAAAAGGCATTCTACCTCCAGTGCTTTTGTCCTCTTCTCGCTTATGGAACTTTCTGATACTCAAGGAACTGCACTCATTTGCTCTGCTAAGTCACTACCCAAAAGGAAAAGGACCAATTTCACAGGAAACTGGTCAACAATGACCAACATACTGGACCTGAAACTAATTCTGACTGAGGCTCCACTTCAGCCAAAGGAAGAGACAGATAATCAACTACTCCCAGTAATAAGACACATTCGTCAGGATAGGCAACATTTATTATCATCTTCAGCATAAGAGACTGTGAAGCACCTGTCTCGGGGAATTGTGACTAGCTTAGTATTTTCATTATCAATTATCACTAGTCCTTTAGAAATGAATTTAGCAAACAGTGTGTCTATGGGAGAGTCACATTGCTTACGGTTTGAGGAAGGATGCTCTGATGGAGACTTATTACCATCTTCATTAATTAATTAGTGGAGAAGTATCTAGAGAAGGGAAGGAAAGTGTATGCTGCCTTCATGGACTTGGAGAAAGCTTATGACAGAATAGATAGGCAAGGTATGTGGAAGGTATTAAGAATATATGGAGTGGAGGGGAAATTGTTGAGTGCTGTGAAGAGTATGTACGAGGGAGCTAGGGCTACGGTGCGAGTGGATGGTGAGCTGAGTGAGTTCTTTGATCTCAATGTGGGACTGAAACAGGGGTGTGTGATGTCTCCATGGCTGTTTAATATATATATGGATGGGGTTGTAAAGGAGGTGCAAGGTAGGGCAGTGGATGTGGGGGTGGCTCTAATGAACGAGGGTGAGATTTGGAAGCTTCCGGTGTTGCTGTTTGCTGATGATACAGTATTGTTGAGTGAAGATGAATGGGAGTTGCAAGGTTTGGTGAATGAATTTGGGACAGTGTGTAGGAGGAGGAAACTGAAAGTTAATGTAAACAAAAGTAAAGTTATGGTGTTTGAGAGAAATGAAGTCACAGAGTGTGCAGTGAGGTTGGATGGTGAGGATATGGAGAATGTGAGTGCATTCAAGTACTTGGGTAGTGTGATGAGTAAGGATGGAACTTTGGGGGATGAAGTACGTGAAAGGGTACAGCAGGGAAGAAAGGTTGTTGGTACACTGAAAGCAGTGATGAGAAATAGGGAGGTGAGCATGGAAGTTAAGAAGTCACTGCATGATGGTATTGTGATCCCTACCCTGACGTATGGAAGCGAGGCGTGGACCTTGCAAGAGGGGAACAAGTCAAGAGTGAGAGCAGTGGAAATGAGTTACTTGAGAGGAGCATGTGGAGTGACGTGGAGGGACAGGTTGACGAATGAAGAAGTGAAGGAACGTTGTGGGGTAGATGTGGATGTGGTTGAAAAGATTAGGAGAAATACACTGAGGTGGTTTGGACATGTGGAGAGGATGGAGAATGAAAGACTGACTAAGAGGGTGTATGTAGGTGAGGTGGAGGGAGGGAGAGGGAGGGGTAGACCGAGGATGAGGTGGAGGGATGGAGTTGAGAGGTATATGAGGGAGGGGGGGGTGAGTTGGGGGGAGGGGAGTCAAATGGTGGGTGACAGAGTGACTTGGAGGCGTTTTGTCTGCGGCCACCCTTTGCGGGATTAGGGCGTCGGGCTATAGATAGATAGATAGATAGATTAATTACTGACGGCTACAGTATCCCATTACACTAATGTTCAGTGATAGCTCTTCAGGACATTGACTGTCAACAGCTGACTACTCCACTCTGGCTTCACACTCGCTAAACACTACTGACGATGGATGTGACTACCATTCAGTCAATTTAATGGGGTTGCTCGTTTCGGCATTAGCAATCCCCCAAGTATTTGTCAGAGCAATAGATTTGGTTCTGTGACTTCCTTTCATTTTTCTAGAAGATCTTTCCTATTATAAAACTGATAAAACTTGGACATTCTTACTGATCCATTAGCAACAATGTTCCCATTCTCTGTAGTCGAACTAACATCCTCTGGAGTCACAGTTTTCTCCAGTGGAAGCCATGTAAATTAATATTAACTGCTTTGCAGTAGGATGGGTTTATTGAGTTTAATTGATCCACTCACCTACATCTACCAAACAAACAAGGCGTAGAATCGTATATGCAGATAATACAATAATTATTTGCCACAACAGCTGCCTCAGTCAAGTTATCCACCTCATTCTTAACTACAAGTAGGTGAGTGGCAACATGCTTGGCAATACTCGCATTCCTAGTGAAGTTCTCCATGATTATAAGTTCTCTCAGCTTTGTGATATCCTTATTAATTTTCTTTTAGAGTGCTGCCAATGATCAAAATCTTGAAGTACTCAAAGGAGTAGATTGTAGTGTAATGTCATACTTTTGGGGATCCCAACGTAACTGCCACGAGGGTACCGAGCCCAGCCTTGAGTGTGAAATCCAAGCCTCTTCTATTCTTGGGACTTACAGCTTCTCCTTGAAGTATATGATGAATATTGTGGAAATCTGATTTCTTCCGATGAATGTATTATTAAGCCTAACTGGAGTGAAATAATTCCCTATTTCTGATATGTCCAAGGTAGTTAGTTGAACCGTGACAGAAAAGATGGGTTTGAATTCCACTTAAAGGGTAGCTTGAATTTTGGTTGGCACAGGTATACGGGTCCATTTACTCCCTAATACACCTTGCAGGCCACCCACATCGTGCTGGTTGGAGAATGTAGTTTGAAAACCCGAGATAGGATGTTTGCATTTCTTTTAATGATACTTCCAATGTTGACAAACCCAATTTCTCGATGCACTGAATACTGACTTTTCTCACAGTGATCTACCTTATATAATTTATTAAACAATAGTAAGGTGACATTCTTCCTGGTCGCAGGTGGACTCGGGGAGGATCGATATTTATTACTGCAACTCCCCACTATCGTACTAAAAATGAGATTTACATGTGTCAGTCAGTCCAGATCACAAGGGGACTCATAAGTTACATGTTTAGCGAATGAAATTTTTTAACCTAGGAAGCAATATTATAACAAATGAATTGATCTGATTTCATTACTACACATTAAAAAAAAAAAAAAAAAAAGATTTCTCAATCCTATATTAATAACAATCACGCTCCGATACATCAATGAAATAAGAAAAAATAAGTAGTGTGTCCACTTACAGCTCAAACTAAATCTAGAATTGGACTAAACAAAGGGGGGTGGAAGTGTAGATTTATGTAAGTGTGACTATGTGGCTGGCGAGATTGTGATTTGGTTGGTGCTGCGTGGCCTCTGTGAATGAGACGATTGATGGTCACGGAATAATCAATCAAGAATTATGCTAGCGATTACAACTGTTACTCATTCTGTTCTTCACAACTCACAACATGAAGTGAGTGATCAACGTAAATAAACTTAATGTGGAAATAAATGAGGGGGGGGGATATAAGGGCTTTAAGTACTGACCTGAATGAGACGAGATATGGTCACGGAATAACACGCACGACGCGTGCTCTTCTTTATGTAGGGGGACCAGTTCGATTATGCCTGAGGGTGTCAACTCCCCAATTACTCTTACTCCTTAGCACCCATGTCACGAGTCGTTTACTCTGTAATTGACCTGTCGGGGTTTATAGTATTCACAAAAATTGAATGACGATAGTTAAAATTTGAGAACTATTGGTAATGATCTCATCACTTGATATTAAATTTTCATTATGGGGTTCGGATGCTACTTATGTCGGTTAAGCATGGCAATGGGTATACACGCAGCAGCCAAATATTCAATGTTCACATCTCGTAGGATGTCGTGTTGACTGCCTCTCCCTTCTGATACTCGTCAATTAATGTTCTATCATTGAAATGGATTAGAACTGAAGGATATCCCTGAATTTACTTAATCGGAAGACTATGAAGTCTTGGCTAACTTAAATGTCTGCCAAATCTTTGCTACCAGCGTGTCTCATGGAGGGGGGGAGGAGTGTAATCGGCTGACGCAATATTTGACGCGAATTGCATAATACATAGATGTTTTCCTCCTACATGAACTCTACAATACAAAAATCACACTTATACTATACTTATATTAAACTTAGACTAAATTACAATCATCAACAACACTTATACTAAATTGTATTTTATAACCAAATTACACTCATGTTACACTTATATTTCACTTATACTAAATCATAACCTAACCTGCTGGCACTACAGTTGCACCAGTTGAATAGGGTGGTACTCTTGAGGTGGATGGCAACCTGAAGATAGAGCTGGAGTTCCCATTTCACCAGCCCAGAACCTGGTCCTGATCATCTCCCTTTGCTGAACATTTTCAGTGTTCTCACACAGAGTAGGCCAGCATACTCTTGTGATACCTCTACCTTCAACTGTCTACACCACGTTAGATATTACACGTATTTTCATTCCCCCTTAACAAGGGCCACTGCATTAACATCAGCAGATGCAGTAGTATCTGGGATTGCTACCATCGGCAGGGTAGGGCTGGCAGCACAAGGTCCTTCCCGTTCCTATCAAGCAACTGTGCTGACAGCAACTATTGCAAATACACTTCATGTTCTTCAGCAGAGAAGCACAGGTTCGGCCCTATACTTCACCAATATTTGTGGTATTAGTAACAATTTGAATTCAGATCACTTTTTTCTTCAGTCAGTATCTCCTCTAGCCCTGTTCCTCACAGAATCCCAAATCTCTCCCACTACTGAAGTATCCTTATTTTGTTCTGGTTATCATCTCCTCACAAACTTCTGTAACAAGGGTGGCACCTGTTGTGATATCAAATCTGACTTTTCAATTGACATTGTTTTGAAATTCACTTCAACTAATTTCCATTATTTATTGTCTAAACTAAGTTATCTAAATATTACCAAATATATCCCTTTTCTATATCGCTCCCCCAGTGCTTCTTCAGAACTCAGTGTATTTGACTCCATACCCACACAGTTGACTAACCTTAACCTCACCCTTAGCACTTAACTTACCGTACTGAGTGATTTTAATGTACATAGTATAGAATGGTTGTAGCATCTGCCAGGACTGACGATACTGGTCTAGAATGCAAGCTGGTTACAGAATAGTTTAATCTCACACAGTTGTCAATGCAGCCAACCTGAATACTAGATAATCCTGACTGTAATGCCTATCTCTTAGATCTATTCTTGACAATTCAGATCAATACAGGACAGAAGTACTGTCACCACTTGGATCCTCTGACAACAATCTCATCAAAGCCCTATTAGTCGGCTCCCTCAAACCTCCCCATTCTGAGTCTGTCAGGGTATCCCAATGGCACTTTGATAGGGCAGACCGGGATAGATTCAGAAATTATCTTGCTGACACTCCATGGCAGTCTTTTTCCTCTATTGACATCAAATCTACCCAGGCCCACAATAAGCTCTTCGTACATGATGACACGTTTGTTGTCATTAGGGCGTGTCTGTGACTATACGTGATGATGCGTTTGTCATCATAAAAGCATAAAAACCTTCGTCAAAGAAAAAGTTTTTGGCCGATCAGCGTCATATTTGGACGCGTCATAGTTCCCATGCATCTCGTCAAAAGTAATAACTTGGCAACCTCAGGGCCCAATAAGCGCGGTAGCCTGGCCAGGTTGATTAGTTCTGCATCAGCTGTCCAGAGAGAAGGTAGCGTGTGGCTGGGTATTTAAATCTTACTCTATTTACCCCATCTTACTCTATTTACCCCGTCCTGAGACGCGCGTCATATTCCATTACACCAATAGTGCTTGTGTTTACTTTTGGGCACTATTGTGATTAGATTTGGTGTTTGCAATAGGGAATTAGGTTTTTGTGAATCATTCGTGGCCGTTATTCTGCCATTGGCCCAACAAAGATTGTGGTAGGCTTACCCTGTTGATTGGCGGTTCCCAACAACTACACTCCCTCTACCCTGCACCCAATGTGAGTATTCAACCACTGAATAATAGTGACTGAATCAGGTGAATATAGTGTGCAATAGCCAGTGAATAAGGACATGGTGAAACGTTTAGCTGAGGGAGGCGGGAAACTGCCTGACGACACGGCATTGTCTTGAAGGGAATATTTGCCAAGGTGTTGATGAAGTCCTTGATTTATGCTGTTATTTGGTGGATAGTGTTATTGTTCAATAGATAGTTTAGTGCAACGAGTGTATGTGATGAAATATTGGCTAGGGAAGGAGTCACGTATGCCTTACGGCCATGGCACGCTGTTGTCAGAAAGGGATAAAATACAGGAGGTTTATAGGGATATTTGATTTTATCATATTGTTATATTTATTCTGTATGCTTTCTGTGTGAAACAAAGCATGAGTGTTATTGATATGTTTATCATATGCTTGTGTGGATGATCATAAACACTGCAGCACGTGCTCGTCGGAAGATATCGTCAGCGATATCTTAGGTATGACAGATGTGACATACAGAGCACGATCAGGTAGTGCTGTGGTGAAATATACTGTATGTCTCATAAAATGATGGATTTGGTTATGCGTATTGTGAAATAAAATCGTAAACACTGCAGCGTCTTCAGATATGGGAAACATCATCTGCTACACCTCAGCGGACAGGTAAGGTCACGTACTTGTACTTGTTGTTGAGTAATATACTGTTTATCTCATATATTGATAGATTTGGTTATGCTTTATGTGAAAAGACAAAGAAAAAGTGACCCATGTGCTCGTAAGGAAGAGCACATTTTGTTCACCTAGGTAGCACAAAGGTAGCGACATGCAACGCCAGGTTAGGAACATGTGGATTTACATTTGAAATATACTGTGTATCTCATAAAGTGATAGATTTGGTTATGTATTATGTGAAAATAACGTGAAAGACTGACCCACGTGCTCGTAAGGAAGAGAATCCCTCTTACACCTGAGTCAGCACAAAGGCAGCGAAATGCAACGAGAGATACGTAATTGTAGATGGTGTGATATACTGTGTATCTCATACAGTGACATATTTTACTATTTGTTTTATGTGAAAAGAAAGTGAAAGTGAACCACGTGCTCCTCTAGAAATCATCGTGTGCTACACCTTACCGGCCAGGTATGGGCCACAATTTTTTTTTTTTTTTTTTTGTGTCCGACTCTGGGCATAGGCTTCACAGCCTGCTATCAAGGCCCAGCAGTCCTCCTACATACCATACACCTATACATGTCACCATTTCGGCACTAACACCCACCGTCCATATTGAATACATGCTAGGGCTGTCTCATACAGGACTGGTGTATTGGTATTAGCGGGGGTATTTTTACGACATGTCGGCAGGTCTTCTGGTAGATCAGTAAAGCCTTATTTAATGAAATTCAAATCCTTAAACTGTTCCCTGCCCCAGCCGGGATCGAACCTGGGTCCGTTAGGACTACAGGCCACCTCTCTACCGATTGATCTACCGCCTCCATGACCTACGTAGGAAGTGCATTTACATTTTTTTTTGGTGAAATATACTGTGTATCTCATATATTGATAGATTAGGCTACTTATTATGTGGAAATAACGTGAAAGACTGAGCCACGTGCTCGTCATGAAGAGTGTGTGTCATATCCTGAGCTAGCACAAACGTAGCGAAATGCAACACGAGGTTAGGAACAGGTGCATTTACATAATTATATATATATATATTTTTGGTGAATTATACTGTGTTTCCCATGTACTGATATATTTGGCAATGTTTTATGTGAATAGACAGTGAAAGATTGACCTACTGCAGTGTGTTCTTGTAAGGGAAACACTGTCTCCTACACCTTAGCGCACAGGTAACGGCCTACAGAACACGTCCATTTACATGTCACTGGTGAAATGTACTGTGTAGCTCAAAAAAAGGATAGATTTGGTTATGTGTAATGTGCAAAGAAAATGAAAAGGGAAACCACGTGCTAGCGGCCCCTACCTGTGCACTGAGTCAGGTGTAGGAGACAATATTTTTCATGGACATACACGTATATCATGAAACCTTGCATTGTGCCAGTGTTGAGCCAAGTTCTTGGCTGGCTGTTAATAAAATATCTTGACTCATACAAAGTGATAGTTTGGGTTGTTTTATGTGTAAAGACAATGAAAGACTGACCTACTGCAGCGTGTTCTCGCAAGAGAAACACCGTCTGCTACACCTTAGCGCATAGGTTACGGCCTACGGAACACATCCATTTACATGTTACTGATGAAATCTACTGTGTATCTCATAAAAATGATAGATTTGATTATGTGTAATGTGCAAAGAAAATGAAAGGTGTAACCACGTGCGAGTGGCCCCTACCTCTGCACTAAGTCAGGTGTAGGAGACGATGTTTTTCAAGGTCATACATGTATATCATGAATCCTTGCACTGTGCCAGTGTTGAGCCAAGGTCTTGGTTGGCTGTGAATAAAATATCTTGACTCCTTTATTTCAGTTCACACTCCTACCACAGTATTGGACTGCCATAGGGTCCACATTCCCTTCTGACAGCTATTTATTCTCCAGCTGGCTTGCAACGACAGCACCACACGAGTGGCATAAGAGCCTTGATGAGGTAGAGTCAGAGAGCGACAATGAGAGCAACCATTCTGGGGTGGAGGAGGTTTAGCTGACACCATCCGGTCAGCAAGTGGAGCTACCCCACCGCCTTCCTTCGCAGGAGACCACACCACCATCATCAACCGTCTTCACTGGACAACCCTCCCCACATGTTGGACCTGCCGGCCCCACCACTCTCTTTGCTGGGTCCCAATCTCAAGGCCCCTCTGCCCCCTTTGGCGAGCCAATGTCACCGGAAGCCAGGCCATCGTTTGTTGTGATGGCCCCTCCACCTGCTTCTGCTGTGCAGGATGCTACAGTGACATCCTCGCCAGCCAGGCCGAGGAGACTGATGTCCCCAGATCTCTCTGTCTCGTCCTCATCCGAGGTGTCCCCTCCTAGATGAGGGCGATGTGGTCTGCTGCCAGGACACGGGGGACATCCAAGGGGTCGGAGGGCAGGCCGAAGGGTGTTGAGAGGCTGACTCACTGCAACCGCCACTGAAGAGGATCCTGGGTGGAGCAGTGGTCTGTTCACACCGAACCATGGGCCGTTCACTGGCTTCCCGGGGATCAAGGTGGATATTCCAACAACTCCCCTGCAGTTCTTCCAGCTCTTCTTCATGCTGGAGTTGTTGTCATACCTCACCGTGGAAACCAACCGGTATACCACATTCCTGAGGACTCAGCTGGATGCCTGGTTCTCCTGCAATGAAGAGGAGATGGCCAAGTTCCTGGGGTTATACCTTTTCATGGGAGTCATTCACCTTCCGACGATCAGGCATTACTGGCGGAGCTCCGAACTACACGATTACCCCAGGGTCCAGCGGGCGATGAGTGGAAGGTGCTTCAACGCCATCCTGAAGCACTATCCACGTCTTCAACTCGCTCGCCATTCCCCGGGACAACCAAGATCAGCTCATCTGCGTTCGCACAGTTATGGAGTACCTCCTTCAGTGGTTTTAGTCAGCATACCTACCCAAGAACCCCACTGATGGGGGTCACCTTGGCGTGCTGGTTGGGCTTGAAGTGTGTCTGGCAGTGCCACCTACTTTGAGGGCATGCCTACCCTTGTAGGGTTCGGCATTTGTCAGTCTTGTGGACCAAGCACCCCCTGCATCACTGGTGCAGGAGACCTGCTGGTGATGTTAGTCCCTGACCACTTGCCATCTAGGGCAGGGCTGTCGCCTCCCCACATGTTTGCCGTGCATGGCGTCCCATAATGCTGGGAGACGAGAGTCCTGGGGGTTGAGCGATGCTGCACGATGCACCCTGCAGCTAGCAATACACCTCTTTGGTCCCTTATTCTGGCTACATGGGTGGCCTGGTTGGGCCCGACCTGGTCAATCGGCTGGTCATGCGTTGGCTAGGGTCAAGTGGGCACTGGGGGACCTGGTGGCTCCTATCGTCCTGGGGTCGCCCTCATCCGGGTCCCCCAGTGGTTACTTACGTATACTCTCCCACTACCTCTGGGGTTGCCAGCGGTGTTATACCTGGCATCTGACCTCCCCTTGTCGGGCTCCATGGTGGGTGGAGGGATGGGGAAATGAAGGTTTTTTTCTTTTTTGATGGCATCCACTCCCCCCGAATTTGGTGCTCGTGTGGAGGACGGCCAGACCTTTGAGTCCCCTGCCGGTGAAAACCCGCATTTAAGGGTGCTTTTCTGTCCCGGAATCAGGGAGACAATAGCTTATGATACTCTTTATGCTTCCATGAGGCCTTTTGGTGTCATGAGCAGGTTAAAGTTGATATTGTGCCAGGATGGAGTTTCATTTGACGCTTACGGTACCTTCCGTGAGAGCGCTTCTGCACTGGCTGCTCTTCGAGCTTTAGATGAAGGTACCACGTTACTTAGATGCAAGGCTAAACTTTTCAGTATAGCAAATCTGTCTGACGATGACTTTGACTTCATACCTAAGCCTTTTAAGGATGACGATGGCATTCCTGACATTCCTAGAGACGTTCCTAGGCCATACTGGCATGTCGCCACATATAAGGACGGACTCATCAAAGGATCAGAATGCCTCAAGAGGAAAATAGGATATATCCCTGAGGGGAATTTGAAGAGGTATGGGAGGAATTTGTTAGTTAAAGCGGGGAATGACTCACAGACCACCCTTTTGTCTAAATTTATTCCATCTCCTGACTCGGTTCTTCAGTCTGTCTTCCTACGTAAAACCTTCAATACTGCTAAAGGAGTCATTTACAGCAGTGATCTTTGTGTCTTTAAGAATGAAGAGATATTGCATCGTTGTCCTGCGAAAGTTATTGAGGTTAAAAAGCTGGAAGGCGCAAAGTCCGCTATTTGTCTGACATTTTCATCACCTCTTCTGCCGGACTACATCAAAATCAGACACCTGAGATTTCACGTCAAGAAATTTTGCTGTAGGCCAACACAGTGCTATAACTGTTTCACAAATGATCATGTGAAGGACTCCTGCAAAAGTCAGAAAACATACGTCATTTGTTCTGCCAGTCACGACCCTGAATCATGCTTTAACTCTAAGTTCTGCAAGCACTGTGGTGGTGATCACTCTCTGAATTCAAAAACGTGCCTGCGGTACCAGTTCAAGCAGGAAATCACTGCGCTCACAGATAATGAGCATATTAGCTTTGGAAGTGCTCGGCATTGGTTGTTGACGGCCCACAAACACCCTAGTTCCAAATTTTCAAGTATCGTCCAAGGATTTCAATCCCACCGTTCTAATGGACAGTCCCCGCAACTTCCTCGCACTACTACTAGCAGCACTAAGCAGAATGTCCTTCAGTCACCTGGTAAGCCTCTTCCAGCTTTTGGTGAGAGGTCTTCCGTTGGCCTTTCAACTTCTTCAGATTTCCATTCATTCCAAGCCCTTTGTGGTACTGGTGTTGTCTGTGGTAAGGGCCCTTCCTTTTCGCGGTCGTCCTCTGCCCAGGCATTGTTACCTCGTACTTCAAAGGGCATCAGTAAGCAGAGTGCAGTTGCTCCCTCTGTGCAGGACCACTCTAGGGCAATCTCGTTGTCTCCCCATACTTCAAAGGCCATCAGTAAGCAGAGTGCGGTTGCTCCCTCTGTGGGGGAGCATTCTCGAGCAATGTCGTTGTCACCTTGTCCTTCAAAGGCAATCAGAAAGCAGAGTGCTGTTGCTCCCTCTGTGAAGGAGCACTCTCGTACAACGAATGCAAAGGCTGACATTGACTTCACTTGTCCCCCTTGTTCTAAGAGATCCCGAAACTCTTCTCCCCCTACGGATTCTGGTCGTATTCCACTATCCAATAAGTTCCCAAATCTTGATAAGGACTGTTCACCTGATGACCATTCGTTGGATGTCTCTCCTTTACCTTCTGTCTCTGACCCCCCTGTAACATCTGGTACAGCTGTCCATCCTGTCCCGAGGCGACAGAAACCTGTGTCTGTTTCGTCTGAAGCGTCTAAGTTTCCAGTCACACCAAATCCGATGTTGACAAGTCCATGGGGAGCTGTCGTCTGTCATTGCACCCTGATACCAAATGTGTGCCTTCATCTTCCCAACCACGTACGGAAAGGTTGGGGCTTCTGACGTTAGCTGGTAATGTTCTTTTCTGACATCCTGCAGTGGAATTGTAAGGGTCTTTGCTCTAGGTCTGAACAACTAAAAGTTCTGATGCATGATTTTGATCCAGGTATCGTTTGTCTCCAGGAGACCATGTTGGGCTCTGAGGTACACAATCCTGGATTGAAATATGTCTTTCATGGGTCTCCCGGATCTCCCCCTCTGCCAGGAAATCGGGCACATGGGGGTGCAACAATAATTGTTCACAGGTCCTTCCAGCACTCTTCTGTTCAATTGCAGACGACTCTCCAAGCTGTTGCTGTTACGGTTGTATTGGAATATTCGCTCATGGTATGCTCCTTGTACCTTCCACTTGGTGGTTGTTTCAGTGAGCAGGACATTGAAGACATAATCCGTCAGCTTCCTGCCCCCTTTCTCCTTCTTGGGGACTTTGCTGCCCATAATCCACTATGGGGTGGTACAATTTTGGATGCTGGTGGGGGGATTATAGATGACATACTATCTATCTATCTATCTATATACCTAGGCTGCTTCCCCCAAGGAAAGGGAGGTAGCCGAGACAGGACGACTCACTCTCCATTTACTCATCCATTCAAACACATTCATTCGCATCTTAGCCCCAAAGGGGAGAACGGACAGATCCTCACCGCATCACACCGCACAAGGGCCAACTGCGCAATGCAATCAGTGACATCCACAGCAGGGCCCCACAGCAGAACTGGTTTACCCCTGCCACATCATAACAGACCCATCCCCTTACCAGCACCTGACCTGACTAGCTGATCAGACCAAATGCAGGAGAATATCCCCTCAGGGCTGCGTCATCACTTATTCATTCACAATTTCTCTCCATTTATTTTTGTCATGCACAGCCACTCTTCCTTGCTCAACAGACATCCCTCTCGCATCCAGCGCTCTCTTCACACTGTCCATCCATCCTATTCGTGGTCTTCCTCTCAGTCTTACACCTCTCACATCAGATCTAGTTATCTTTTTCACCAATCGCTCATTATCCATTCTCTCCATATGCCCAAACCATTGCAACACCCTCTGCTCAACTCTACCAGCCATCTCCCGAACAACTCCAGTTCTCCTTCGCACTTCATCATTTCGCACTCGATCCATACGCGTCACTCCACAGATACTCCTCAGACATCTCATCTCCATTACATTCAAACTTTTCCTCTCTGCTACACCCATATTCCATGTTTCAGACCCATATAATGCAGTCAGTACCACAACACCCTCATACAGCCTTCTCTTTACATCCATTCTAAGCGAACGACATTTAAACACTTTTTTCATTCCTCCCAGCACCTTTCCTACTTCATTTATTCTAAACTTCACTTCTGCATCTATTCTTCCATCCACAGCAACATGTGACCCTAGATATTTAAAACAATCTACCTCCTCAAGCAACTCACCATTCAAAACTATATTCATCCCCCTACCATCTATCAACCTCGTACACTTCATCACTTTACTCTTATTCTCATTTACTTTCAATTTCCTCCTTTCACACACCCTTCCAAACTCCTCTACCAACTGTCTCAATCTCTCCTCTGAATCAGTCACCAGTGCAGTATCATCTGCAAACAGCAGCTGCTTCAGATTCCACTCTCCTCCATCAACATTTACCAGACTCAGACCACCTAAAACTCTTGCATTCACCTCCCTTACAACACCATCCATGTAAATATTAAACAACCAAGGCGACATCACACATCCCTGTCGCAGCCCCACTCTCACGGGAAACCAATCACTCACAGCATTTCCCACTCTTACACACACTCTACTATTTACATAAAAACTTTTCACCCCTTTTAGTAACCTACCATCAAGTCCATACAATCTTAAAACAGTCCACAAAGCCTCCCTATCAATTCTATCATACGCTTTCTCTAAATCCATAAATGCCCAAAACACATCCTTGCCTTTCGCTAAATACTTTTCACACACTTGTCTCACAGCAAACACCTGATCAACGCATCCCCTCCCTCTCCTAAAGCCACACTGCTCATCACTAATCACTCCCTCTGTACCCTCTCTAACTCTCATAATTAACACTCTACCATACACTTTACCTACAACACTCAACAGACTTATACCCCTAAAGCTAGTACATTCATACTTATCACCCTTGCCTTTATACAACGGGACCACACAAGCACTTGCCCAGTCAATTGGCACCATACCTTTCTCAAAGCACACATTCAATAATCTTACTAACCAGTCAACAATAGTCACTCCACCACCCTTCAGGCATTCCACAGCACACCCATCCATACCTGCAGCTTTCCCTGTTTTCATCTCCTTTACTGCCTTCTCCACTTCCTCCTTCGTGATCAAAGAATCATTCAACTCTCCCAACACATTTATTCCTTGCACCCTTCTATCTGCCACAATCTTAGCCACCCTTTCCTCCTCTACATTTAACAATCTTTCAAAATACTCTGCCCATCTCTTCCTTACTGATCCATCTCAATTAACATCCTTCCATCCTCTGCTTTTACTCGTTCTTCCTTCCCAGACTCTCCCTTTCGCACCCTTTTCACCTCCCTCCAAAACATTTTCTTATTCTGTTGAAAACTCTCTGTCAGCCGCCTACCCCACCTCTCATCTGCTGCCACTTTAGCATCACGCACAGCCCTTCTCGCTCTATTCCTCTTTTCTTTATACCTTTCATATGACATCTCATCCTTCCTCTGCAGCCACACTTCATATGCACGTCTCTTCTCAGCCACAGCCATACTTACTTCCTCGCACCACCATTCACTTCCTTTTCTTACACCACCACCCACACGTCTCACACCACACACCTCTTCTGCATGCCCCACCACAGCACTCTTAAACAACTGCCATTCCTCCTCCACGCTGCCATTTTCCCGATCTTTCACTGCGTTCCACTCATCTTTCAATTTCTCCTGATACTCTATCTTTTTCTCTCTTTTATCCAACTCATTCACTTTCAAAACCTCCCTGCCACACCTAACCCTCCTAGCTCTCACACATCTCTTACCTACTCTTAACTTTCCCTCCACCAGGTAGTGGTCAGACATACCTCCACCCTCCCCTCTCAGAACTCTCACATCCAACAATCTTCCTATTACATTCCTAGACACAACCACATAGTCCATCAAGGCTCTATCAACAACCCTTCCACCCTCCTGTCTCACCCATGTATACTTATAAATATCTTTCTTCTCAAACAGCGTGTTCCCAATCACCATCTCTCGCTCAACACACCTCGCTATCATTCGTTCCCCATTTTCATTTCTTCCAGGCACACCATGCATACCAACTATGCCTTCAACTGCTACATTTCCCACTCTAGCATTCAGATCTCCCATCATTACCACATTCACATTCACTCCAAAACTCTGCAGACACTCATCAACATCATTCCAGAAAGACTCCCTCTCTTGTTCATCCCTTTCACTACCAGGCCCATATGCACTCACAAACACCCACAACTCACGTTCAAATTTCGCTTTCACCCACATCAGTCTCGATGACACCTCCTTCCATTCAATCACACACTGCTGTACTTCCGGACTCACTAACAAGGCCACACCTTCTCTTGCCCTTCCTCTATCAACACCTGACAATCTTCCATTCACACTTCCAAACATAGATTCCCCCTTCCCTTTCATCTTCGTTTCACTCAGAGCTAACACATCCAACTTTCTTCTCACAAACATTCTCCCAATCTCCTCCCTTTTAGCCTCAATTGTACTACATCCACGCACATTCATAGACCCAATCTTCAGGGTACGGGGATAACTCCATCCCCCATCCCTTTCTCTGGCCTGTCTCTTTTTAGGAACTAAAAAACAGAGGAGGGGGTCCCTAGTCCCCTCACCCCGCCCCTTTTAGTCGCCTTTTACGACACGCAGGGAATACGGTGGCAGTATTCTTCCTAACACAACCTGGCCGCAGAGTAGTAGTACTACCCCATAGTGCGGCTCTATGACTTACCACAATGTATGTAGTGGAGCTTCCTCTGCTATTGACTTGAGCTTGTGTTCTCCCTCCATCCTTATGGATTTTCATTGTTCAGTAAATCCTTTTCTGAATGTAAACGATCATTACCCAATCCATATAATGTGTGTGAAAAATGTCCCTGCTCATTCTTTCCTAGGTGGAGGGAGCGGGAGGCTGATTTATAAAAACGGTTTACTTCTGGCTAGGCCTTTCGAGTCCTTCTCTAGTCACTTGGAAGCCTATTATTATTTTGTCGCTGCGATTATGGGCAGTGCCCGTGTGGTCATCCCTATGTTGAAAGGTAAACAGCGTTGACCTGCGGTCCCCTGGTGGAATAAAACCTGTGCCATACTAAGGAAAATTACGAGGAAATGTTATTGGCGTTACAAGAGCAGTGGCTCAGCTGCCACGCGCCAAATTTACCAAAGTGCCATGGCAAAGCAGCATCGCTACTTTCGAAAGGCCAAGCGGGACTCCTGGATATCTTACATCAACGGCATTAATTCCAAGACTCCCTCTAAGGTTATAGGGAGGAAAATTAGAAAGCTTTCAGGCAAATTTATCCCATCTTCCAACCCAACATTGAAAATAGGTGGCGACCTCCTCACTGATCCTGCTGAGGTTGCGGAGACCTTAATGAGGCATTTTGCTGATGTCTCCAAGTCCTCTCTAATATCAGGGAATGGTATTCCTGACATGCCTCTACCTTCTCCATCTTCTTGCAATGCTGCCTATAATGCTCCGTTCACTCTTCGGAAAATGGAAGACGTTTTGTCATCGATTACCTCTACATCTCCAGGTTAGGACAGCATCCTCTATTCAATGCTCACAAATTTGCCTGTTGTGGCTATGAAGTTCCTCCTAAAGATAATAAAAAAAAATTTGGGAAATGGGCATTTTTCCTGCCAGTTGGAGAGTTTTCCTCATTATTCCCATCAGCAAGCCAAACAAAGATCCCCTTTTGGCTACCAGCTATAGGCATATAGTACTGACCAGCTGCGTGTGTAAGATGATGGAAAAGCTAGTTAATGCAAGGTTAGTGTGGTACTTAGAATCCGAAAAGCTGCTTTCTCCTTACCAGTTTGGGTTTCGGAAGAATCGTTCGACACTAGACCCCCCTCCTGATCCTCTCAAGTAAAATCCAGCAAAGCTTTGCCAACCATTGTCAGACTATTGGGGTGTTCTTTGACCCCGAGAAGGCGTACAACACAACTAGGCACACTAGTATTCTTCTTCAGCTGTCTCGATATGGCATTGAGGGAAATATGTTTTGTTTTATCCGCTCCTTCTTGTCGGAACGTTACATTAAGGTTCATGTCAGAAATGTTGTATCCAGCCCTTATAGGCAAGAGGAGGGTGTTCCCCAAGGCAGCATTCTTAGTGTCACCTGTTTCGCTGTGGCTTTCAATGGTGTTCTCGATCAGATTTCCTGCCCCGTGTTGGGCTCCCTGTATGTTGATGATTTGACAATTTGTGTGTCTGGCTATGATGCAGTCGAGATTAGTCATCACCTTCAAAAGTCTATAAATACTATTTGTTGTTGGGCTGATGATAATGGTTTTTGCTTTTCATCTTCTAAGACTGTTGCAGTCCGCTTCACTAGAAGCACACGCCGGGAGGTTGTCCCGCAATTAAAGTTAAACGATGACATCATCCCTTTTGAGAAGGAGGTTAAGTTTCTGGGCATGGTCTTTGACTCACGTCTCTCTTGGTCACAGCACATTGATTATCTGAAGCCTATAGTCAAGAAATCATTGAATATCCTTAGGATGGTCTCTGGTTATGATTGGGGTGCTGACAGGAACTCCCTTCTCAGGCTCTATAACTCTTTGTGCCAGTCACAGATTGACTATGCTTGCCAAATTTATTCCACTGCATGTAGGACTAAACTTCATGAGCTTGATGTGCTCCACAATACGGATGTACAACTGTGCTCGGGTGCCATCTGCACTTCCCCTGTGGAGAGTTTATATGTAGATACTGACCAGCTTCCTCTGGACTTATGTAGGCATGAGTTAGGGCTTCGCTACATCGCGCGAATTAAGAGCAATCGTTACACCAATCCTTGTGTTGATGTTCTGTTGCAGTGTGACTCGTCTAAGTTCTGTGGTCCAAGAGCCTCTGTACCATTCTAGATTCGCATGCTACCTGTGGGTGACGCATCATTGAGTGAGCAAAAAATTGAACCAGTAAGCTACAGCAATCTCCCTTCTTGGCTCATTCCAGAACCAAATGTGTGTCCCAAAACCACATGTAGGAAAACCTTATCGGATGAAGAAACTAAATCGAAGTTTTTGCGCCATGACCTTCTCCACAGGGACTCAGTAAAGTTGTATTCTGATGGCTCAAAGTCACCCCTTGGTGTAGGCTGTGCTGTTGTCCATAAAGGGGATGTCCATCTTGGACGGCTTTCAAACAATGCCTCTGTTTTCACTGCTGAACTAACTATTGAGAAGGCTCTTGAAGAGGCTTTCAAAGCCGGGAAAGATGTTTACAATATATTCAGACTCCTATGGAAGCTTGACCACCATTAAGCAGTTTAATACATTCCACCCTATAATAAGGAAGATTCAGTCTTGGCTTTGGCGCCTGGCTGCAAAGTATTAATTTGTTTCGTTCTGCTGGATACCGTCACATGTTAATCTCTATTGGAACGAGTTTGCTGATAAAGAGATAAAATCGGCATGTTCTCTTCCTTCTGTTGCTCTAAGTGGCAGGCAAGATGGGCTTCCCCCTCCCTGGCCAATAACTTCAGTCTGTGCCTGGTCATCCTCTTCTCAGGCTTGTCAGGGTTTTGAGACGAGGTTGACTAGTATGCGAATTGGTCATACGCATTTGACTCATGGGTTCCTTTTGGACCGAGGGGTCCCACCTCAGTGTGACATCTGTCATGTCAAAAAAACTTGCAGGCATATCTTATTGGACTGTCCGACCTATACCCGTTCGTGGGTGAAATTTTTAACAAATAGAGGATCCCTATCAGTAGTTTTAGGTAATAGGTCGAATATTTCTAGCCTTATGGCGTTTTTAAAGGAGACATGGCTATACTGCAAGCTGTGATTAATGTTGTCATAGTTATATTCTAGGGTTTGCTGTCTACATCTGTTTTCATTTTACTTACGATTTTTAGTTGCATGATTACTGTGTAATAGTTTTCTCTATTTCTATAATCATCCTTTTAAACTATCATCTTTCATATCTCACTCATCAAAGCGCTGAATGACCTCTCAGGCCCCAGTGCTTGGCCTTTGGCCGAAACTTCGTATTCCATTCCATTCCTAGCCAAGGTGCAGCTCAGTCTGGATGAGGGCTGTCTGGGGTGGAAGGGCCGGCTGTCCTTCCGCATCTACAACCCCCACAAGCCCAACAAATATTCCATCAAGATGTACATGCTGGCTGAGTCGTCCTTGGGCTACATCTGGAACCTCAAGGTCTACACAGGGGTGCAGCGAACCCTCCAGAACAACGTGTTGGACCTTATGGAACTGTTGAAAGACCAGGGCTATAAGTTGTTCATAGACAACTATTACAATTCTGTAGTCGTGTGCGAACGACACTTCACTGCGGGATTTTACGTGTGTGGGACCCTATGGCTGCCTAGAGAGCGCCAAGCCAGCTTCAGGCCATCGCCAGGGCTAAGAGCCTGCCCAAGGGGGACATGGCATACAGGCACAAGGACAATGTGCTAGTCCTACTGTGGAGGGACAAGCGCATTGTGAACATGGTGTCCACCTTCCACACTTCGGACACCATTCTGAAGGGGGTTTGAGGAAAGGTGCGGGGTAATGATGGGCGGACAACCTATGTGGAGAAGGTCATTCACAAGCCCATCGTTGTGGAGGAGTATAGCAGGTATATGGGAGGGGTGGATCATTTCAATCAGATGGTCCAGTACAACCCCATCCAACGCCGAACTCTCAAGTGGACGAAGAAGATCACATTCTACTTCATCCAAATGGCACTGTTCAATGCGTTTGCCTTGTATAAAACATACAGATGTGCGCAAGTAACTCTCCTGGAATTTGTGGAGCAGATCATCTACGATCTTTTGCATTTCCACGAAGAGGACTGGCCCGCATCTGGACACACACTCCACCACGCCCCAGACCTACCTACCCAGTGGCCAGCACCAGCATCAACTGAAAACCAGCATGCACAACGACCAGCCCCAATTAGGGGAATCGGTGGCTAGATCGGTAGAGAGTTGGCCTGCAGTCCTACCAGACCCAGGTTCAAATCCCTGCTGGGGCAGGGAAAAGTTTAAGGATTTGAATTTTATAAAAGCAGACTTTACCGATCTACCAGAAGACCCACCGACCTGTCGTAAAAATACCCTCACAAATACCAATACACCAGTCCTGAATGTGATGTGCCACTTTGCATGGGTCATTGTTTCGACTGGTACCATACCGAGCGATACCTTCACTAGTAGAGCACACACACACCCACACACCCACACACATACACATACACACACAAACACAAACACACACACATGATGTAGAAACCACGTATGCAGAAATGGTGAAAGTAAAGAAAGACTTAGAAACAAGGGTGGAGGAAAAAAGCATTAAAAAGGAGGTGAAAAGAATAATCCAAAACAATCCAAAGTTAGTCAGAGATTCAGTAGAGATAAACAAATCAATAGTAATCACTGGTATAGAAGAGGATGAAGTTAAAAACAAGATCACATGAGACAAAAAGGAGATGGCAAATGTAATGAGCTTACTGAAAGAAGTATCAGAGGAAATCTGTAGTAAAGACATAGAGGAACACAAAAGGTTAGGGAAATACGAGAAAAGCAAGACAAGACCTCTAAAGATGACTTTCCAGAGTGTAAACACTGTGGAAGAGATACTAAAAAATGCAAAGAATCTTAAGGAAAAAGAGGAGTTCAAAAATGTATGGATAAAAAGATGTCTAACACAAGAGGAAATGGAATTACTGAAAGAGAAAAGGGAGGAAGCAAAAACAAAAAATGAGGGAAGATCAGAAGAGGACAAGAAGAAATTTTTTTTACAAAGTAATAGGATTGCAGGTACGAAAGTGGTACACAAACAGGATGGAAGAAAAAGGAGGAAGGTAGTAGAACCATGTCAGGACAAGTATATAAACAAGATGATAAAGTTGATGTACTCAAATGTGGATGGAATGGTATCTAAATTACTAGAGATGAATGATTATGTCAGAGAAAATGAACCACAAATAATATGCCTAACTGAAACAAAATTAATACCAAGGATATCAAATGACATACTAAACTTAGAGGAATACAATATATGGAGAAGAGACAGATATTTAAAAAAGGAGGAGGAATTATAATATTAACTAAGAAAAATCTAAAAGTCAAGGAAATAAAACTAGATATACCATCACAAGTAGAACTGATTGCAGTAGAGATCGACACATCTGAAGGTAAAGTAATTGTAGCAAATTTATACATGCCACCCAGATCAAACACATGGGAAAGAGACGAATATGAGGACCTGGCAGAGAGTACAATTCAGAGTGTAAGATCATTGCTACATAAAATGGAAGAGAAATCGGAAAGAATTATACTAACTGGGGACTTCAATACAAATATAAATTGGAATACTCTAGATATAAATAGCCAAGAAAGCTGTTGGGACCAAAAGCTCCTGGATCTCGTACAAGAGTTTTTCTTAACGCAACATGTGAGGGAAACCACCAGAAAAAGAGGACTTGATGTACCTTCAGTGCTAGATCTAATATTTACAAGGCAAGAAAATGATATTGACAGTTTAATATATCACCCTCCACTCGGCAAAAGCGATCATGCAGTACTAAACTATAACTTCAGGATAGCATGTGACATAGTAAACAGCAATGATAGTTACAAAAAGAGCCTAAACTATAAAAAGGGAAATTATCAAGAACTAAAGAAGTATTTCCTAGAAGTTGATTGGGAAAATGAGCTTAGAGGACAAGATTTAAATGCTGTATATAAAAAATTTTGTGAATTTTATGAAATAGGAGTCCAGAAGTACAACCCACAGCACAAAGAAGCAGATAAGAAAATACAGAAATGGTTCAATACAGAATGTAAAAAATCAAAAGAAAGAAGAGATTTGTTGTGGAATAGATACAGAAGACACAATAGTGAAAGGGCGTACAATAATTACAAACAGGCAAGAAACGACTATACAAGAATAAGGAGGGAAGCCCAAAAACAGTTTGAGGAGGATATAATAAATAAAAGTAGTGATCAACCAAAGCTGTTTTACAGCTATATCAGAAGCAAAACTAAAGTAAAAGATATAATACAATCCATTACGGACGAGGGAATCACTTATACACAAGAGAAAGATATTTGTGAAGCACTAAATAAGAATTTTCAATTAGTTTTTACAGAAGAAAAAAATTTTGAGAGGGACTATGTGGAACACGCATGTCCACACATACTACCAGATATACAAATAGCAGAAAAAGTAATACAGGAGGAGTTAAGTAGATTAGACAGAGGAAAAGCAAGTGGTCCTGATGAAATTTCATGTTGGGTATTAAGAGAATGTGCAAAGGAGTTATGTAAACCATCATTTTTAATTTTCAAGAAATCCTTGAGTCAAGGTAAACTACCAGATATTTGGAAAAAAGCAAATATTGTCCCCTTATTCAAGAAAGGAAATAGACAAAATCCACTCAACTACCGACCAGTATCACTGACCAGTGTTGTAAGCAAGGTATTAGAAAAACTTATAAGAAAAGCTTGGGTAAATCATCTAGAAGAACACAGTATGATAACAGAAAGACAGCTTGGTTTCAGAAAAGGAAAATCATGTGTTACTAATCTGTTAAGCTACTATGACAGAGTAACAAACACAATACAGGAAAGGGAAGGATGGGTGGACAGTATCTATTTAGATTTCAAGAAAGCTTTTGACACAGTACCACACCAAAGACTTTTATGGAAACTGTACCATCAAGGAGGAATTCGAGGCAAACTGTTTTGTTGGATGCAAGACTTTCTCATAAAAAGAGAAATGAGGACAGTACTAAGAGGAAACTACTCATCATGCAAAGAAGTGACTAGTGGAGTACCACAGGGTTCAGTGCTGGCACCAATCATGTTTTTAGTGTATATAAATGATATAAACAGTAACACTGGAAATGAGAGCTATCTGAATATGTTTGCAGAGGATGCAAAAATACAAAGGAGAATTACTAACACAGACTCTTGTAAAGAGCTACAAGAAGAATTAAATAACTTCATGAATGGAGTAGTACATGGCAAATGGAATTCAATGTGGACAAGTGTCATGTAATCAAGTTTGGTAAAAGTGGAAAAAGACCTGATTGGGATTATAAGTTAGGAAATAAAACCCTATATACATCAGAAAGAGAGAAAGACCTAGGTGTGATTATCAATAACAGACTATCTCCGGCTGACCACATCAGCGAGAAGGTACGGAACATGTATACACTGCTTGCAAATATGAGAATAGCATTCACATACATAAATGAAGACATGCTAAGAAGGATAATAACATCATTCATTAGACCAACCCTGGAATATGCATCAGTAGTCTGGAGTCCTCATCTCAAAAAGCACATAGACAAGATTGAAAAAGTTCAAAGGGCCGCTACAAGATGGATACCAAGCTTAAGGGACCTAAGCTACGAAGAAAAACTAAATAAACTGAATCTACCAACACTACAGGAAAGAAGGAAAAGAGGTGACATGATAATGCTATATAAATGCATATCAGGAAAGGAGAAAATAGACATAAATGATTACTTAACATATGGAGAAGCATCAGCAAGAGGACACTGCAAAAAACTACATAAGAAGAGAGGTGATAAAGACGTAAGGAAATTCAGTTTCCCAAACAGAGCAATTGATCAATGGAATGCACTACCGAATGAAATAGTGTGTGCCAAAACAATTCACAAATTTAAGGATATGTACGATAAATATGGTTTAAGACACGGGACAGTACGAGCTTGACTCATTCCTGTAAAGATACAATTAGGTAAGAACAATTAGGTAAGAACACACACACACACACACACACACACACACACACACACACACACACACACACAGTACAAAATTCCTCATCTCCAAACCCGTCTGGTCCTGCAGGAAGATCATCGCCACGGTTTTTTTTTTTTTTTTTTTTTAGATAATGAATGGAGGAAGGAAAAACAAAGGGAAAAAAAAATAAGTCCATGTGCCTAAAGGCATCCTCCATTCATCAAATAATTATAACAACTGGATTTGAATTGAAGTGGATTAAATGTTTGTGGGAAACAATTCCCAAGAAGTGAATTCCAGAGAGTAGTAGTTCTGGGGATAAATGAATTTTGATAAGCAGAGGTTCTGCATTGCGGGGGAGAGAGTGTGAATTCATGGGTGCTCCCAGCTGCCCGAGTATTTCGGGAGGAAATGTGAAGGAGAGGAACAATTGAAGCCAGTTCGTCAGAACACTTACGGTAAAAATATCTATAAAATGATGCTAAAGAAGCAACATCTCTATATACTGATAATGGAGGAAGGTATTGCGTGATGTCAGGATTATTGATTAATCTAATGGCTTTATTTTGAATTTTGTCCAACTGCCTCAATGCAACCGCTCCACATCCACTCCACAGTGGTGAACAGTACTCGATCTGAGAACGCACATGACTTTTGTATATTGTGGCCGTCTGCTCGTCAGTGAATAACTCACGAACTCTGTACATAAGTCCCAATTTTTTGGAAGCGTTTTTAGCCAACGATTTAACATAAGCTGTCCAGCTTAGGTTGGGGTTTAGAGTAACACCTAAGATATCAATTGTAGTGGATACAGGAATATTGACATCATTTATAATTATGTGAGAGTCTGAGGGATTCTTTCTGTTGGAGAAATTAATGTATTTAGTTTTCTGAGCATTAAATAAGACCAGATTTGTTTGTCCCCGTTGATTAATTTTAGAAAGGTCCTGGTTCAGAGAAACTGCTGTGTTTATTTGGGAATTTATAATATCAAATTGCGTAAAGGAGGTACTAAATGTAAAAGAACTATGAAGGGTCGAGTCATCAGCATAAGAGTGTATTGGGTTGTGAGTGACAGATAGGAGGTCATTTATATGAATGAGAAAGAGGGTTGGCGCCAAAACTGTTCCCTGAGGTTTGCCAGCATTTATGGCATGAAACAGAGAATAAATACCATCTACCATGACCCTTATTTTTCTATTATGAAAGTAAGAAGAAATTTGGAGAACCAGTGATGCAAGGCCATAGTGTGATATCTTAGACAATAAGGTCCGGTGCCATACTCTGCCAAATGCTTTTGATATATCTAGTGCTATTGTGTGTGTTTCACCGTGTTGGTCTATTGTTTTGTTAATCTGATGGGTAAGAAGGCAAAGAATGTATACAGCTGAACGTTCTTGTCTAAATCCATACTGCCTATCATTGATTAATTTATTGATTTCTAGATGCTTGATTATGTGTTTGGTAATTAGCATCTCAAAAACTTTACCGAGTATTGAAGTTATTGCAATTGGTCTATAGTTTGATGAATCAGAAGTTGCCCCCTTTTTAGGAACAGGATGGATATTTGTTTCTTTCCAGGAGGCTGGAAAATTGAGGTACGGATGCATAAGCGGAAAAATTTTGCCAAGACAGGAGCCAACACTGAGGAGCAATTTTTAAGAACTATTGAAGGAATTTCATCTGGACCAGTAGCTTTGTCTGCTGAGAGGTTCTGTAATACAGCTCGTACGTATCTGGTGTGAATCATGAAAGGAGGTATTTGAGGGGAATCAAAATCAAGTACAGGAATATTGTAATTTTCTGTATTTAGGGTTGAGTTTGTTGAATAAATGTCAACAAGAAGTTTGGCTTTTCCACGTGGGTCACTTGCTAGATTTCCATTGAGGGACTGTAAAGGTGGAATGGAAGAGGTGGTAGTGAAGTTAGTTTTTAATGAATTAAGGGTTGACCAGAATATTTTGTTATCATTTGGGTTGTTTAGTAGTTTGTTAGCCTGTCTATGCAGAAAGTTTGATTTAGAAAAATTGATAATAGTTTTGGTATGGTTTCTGATATTTCTATAATAGTTAAAGGCTTCTTTGGTTTTGGTCCTTGTATAAGTGTTATAGGCTATTGTTTTATGTTCTAGCACAATTGTAGTCAAACCATTTAGGAGCATTATACCTTTTTCTGTAACTATGATGGGGAATGAATGTTTGCATGCCGACTTTAATGAAATCCTGTATGTGGCCCAGTGTGGAATTTGCATCTTGGGAGAAAAAGGAGGTCCAAGGAACATCCATGAAAAAATTATGGAGTTCCTCGTAGTCTGCCCTGTCGTAGTGCCATTTAGTCACCACGACCTGTTCAGAGCAGGAGGGTGTGGTAGGTGTTAAACTGGTGGCTTGAATCAGACAATGATCAGTCCAATAGGTGGGGATTTTGATCGGGTTGTAGACGGGTGGATTGACTAACTAAATGGGTGAGATTAAATGAGTCTGCAAATAGCTCACATTCAAGACCAGAGTCATCAGTTCTGGCTGAATAAGTGAGCCATTCAACATTATGGACATCTAAATCACCCAGAATAGTAACTTCTGATGCAGTATTAATGTTGAGGACACTTAGTTGTGAAGACAGAGAGTCAAATAAACTCGGCTGTGGAGGGGCATTAGGGGAACGATAAACACAACAGAAATGCTTAATTTGACCAAAAGAATTTAATTTGTAAATGGAATAGTCGAAATAAGGACAAGTAAATTTAGTAATTTCCTCCAGGACAATTTCTGATTTAGCAAGGCAACATACGCCTCCTTTGGGTCTGAAATTTTGAATCAAGATATAACCAGGAAAATTAAATCTAGCTAAATCAGAGGTGGAGCTTACTTGTGTCTCTATCAAAAATAGCAGATCAGGGGATTCAAACTGGAGGAAATATTGAACAGAGTTGATGTTGGAGTGAAGTCCCATAATACTGCAGAGAAAATTTTACTGCCCTGGTGAGCAGATTTAGGCGCCGCAACACTGAAGGAGGCACAGTCGCTTGATGACGACCGGGAGGGCCCTGTGCAAACGACCTAGCCCCGCTGGTGGTGGTCACCCGAGAAACCCCAGCACTAATTCCCAGTAAAGCAGCAGCCATGGTTCTTTTTATGGGGGGGGGGGAGAGCAGGGATGTGTTGTGAAATGTGTATGATATGTAATGACAAGATTTGTGTTTTATGGAGAGAGGATAGCTGGTTTAAGGCAATGTGATATAATGTGGATGTGTGTGTTGTGTAAAAAGAGCAGCCTAATGCTCTCTGATGTTTGAGGCAGAAAGATGTGTAACCAGCTACCAAGGCCTAAGAGAGAAAATGGAATCCAGGCTATTCCCTGAGTTTCCCGTTACCTTGACGGTAGTACTTCCCTGGGCGGGGCTACCTACACCTACTACTCCCAACACGTACGTGATATTTTTTTTTTATTTATCTATTTGCCTCTATTTATGTCAGTATATTTATGTATACATATATATTGTTATTTACCTCAACACAAATGACAGGGAAATAAGTACAGCTTCAGTTTCAGTTGCTAGCAACAGGTTTAGTGTTCATGTGTGGTTGCTGAGAGGACTAAAAACAAAACAGAATTATATAAAATAGTTGTTGGTATAAAACCAAAGAAAGCGTAGCTAGCAAACATAAAAGTGTTAGTGCACTACGGGAAACCAGCGTGAGTGCAGCTGATGGCGGGTCAGCGTGCGGCAAAGTACGCCGTAGTTTTTTGCATTTTTCTTGAAAATATGAGACCTAGGATCAACGTTCTTTACTGAGAAGAAAGAGAAGGAAATTGTGCAGAGGATGATGAAATAAAAACATAACGGTACCGCTGAAAGTTCTTTGCGAACCCTCCCGAATAATAAAGTTGTTTTCTGTCAATAATAAGTTTTACTTTTTCGCTTATTACTCGAAGACCATACCTCCTATCAAACTGGGACCTGACCCATTCGAATGCTAATAAAATTCTCTTTCGATTGATGCTATAACATGTAGAGATTAATTGGTAAACATTCCACTTGTGATGCTGGGAAGTGAAATCTATTATCCCAAATGTTTATTCTGAGCACCCTAACGTAGCCTACGTATAGTGTTTTTTGGTGTTTTTTTTTTTTTTTTTTTGCTTATCGTGTAGAACAAACATCGGCGAATAGGAATATGTGGGTTTTGTGGCAAAATAAATATGTTTGGGTGGTGAAAATAAGCCGAGAATACACATTTTGGGGGAGGCGCCGGCCTGGGGTGAGGGGAGAAAAGCCTGGGCGTCAGAGCCAGGAAACCTTGAAATCTTATCCGCACGTGAAAGGGTTAATGACTTAGTACAAGATGGTATGGAATTTTTCATACCAAGTGAAGAGTTCACTAAAAGATCGGACACCCCAAAATGGTTTGATAGCAATTGTGCCACAGCAACTGCCCAAAAGTCATTAGCATATAACTTTAACTTAAAATACTTACTTCTGAATTACTCAGCCAATTTAAAATGCTAGAAACCGTGCAAAATCAGTAATAAATCTCCCTAAATCAAACATTCTTCACAACCAAGCATCCAAACTATTAAACAGTCCTTGTGACAATAGAATATTCTGGGCAACTCCCAGTTCTTCCAATATTAACTTTAACAAACTATCACCCATTTCCTCACTAAAATCTCCAGACGGTAATGTTACAAATGATCCGTGTGGTAAAGCGAATATCCTTGTCAGTATAATTGCTAGAAATTCTACGGTAGAGGAAGTCAGCCAGGGTGTCCCAGTACTTGAACCTGACTCTACCGAAATTACTGCACTTAAAATACAGACTAGATAGGTAAAATCCATCCTAGACAATTTACCAACCAACAAATTCCAGGCCAAGGTCGAATTCCTCCATTTGTTTTGAAAAAGTGCTCCCCAGAACTTGCTTCTGTTCTAGCTAAATTATTTAGACTATGCATACGTACTTCTTCACTCCCTGGTTCTTGGAAAGAAGCCAATATCAACCCAATTCCGAAGAAAGGAAGTTCCACTAACCCCTCTGATTACAGACCAATAGCTATCACGTCTTCTAATGGTAAAGTATTTGAAATTGTAACGAATAACACATAGTTAAACATCTTGAACCCAACAGCTTAATTTAGACAGTATGGCTACAGCAATGAAAGATCTACCATTGACATAATCTCCTGACTCATACGATCCATCAATCAAATGACGAACATGGAGAAGCTCATGCAGTAGACCTTGAGATTTCTACAGCTTTTGACAGTGTGACACCATTCCCTGCTGTCCAAACTCCCTTTTATGGACCAACGTCTTTTGTTCCTCTTATTTCTTCTTATCTCAGTGACAGAAAGATCAGAATAAAAGTAGATGATGTACTGTATATTCCAATCTCAACTCAATGAATGCCAGCGTGCCAAAGGATCAGTTCTGGCTACAACCCTATTCCTAATTCATATTAATGATCTGTTATCTGTCACCTGGAATCCCATCCATTCATGTACAGATTACTCAACACTTCACACTTCATTCACACTTAAACACCCATTCACAAAGTTTAATATCTCTAACTCACAACTTGGTACAGCCATCTCCATGAATCAAGACTTACCTAGGGTCACTGAATGGGGGCAAAATAACCTTGTCTCATTTAATGCCGGTGAAACCAAATATATTCAGTATACTAATATACAATTATTGCCAGATTCCTATACTACCTTCAGTGCTACTAATATTCCTATCTCCAAAAGTGTTGAAATTCTTGGTGTTTCACTTAACAATGCGCTCAGCTGGATCTCTCATATCAGATCACTTGCCATAACTGCCTCAAAGAAATTTGGATTACTGTACAGATTTCGTAGCTTCTTTACTGACGGGCAGTTAGCTACAGTTTATAAGAGTCATGTGCGCTCTCAGTTGGAATATTGCTCACCCTTGTGGAATGGATGTGGAGAGGTTGCATTAAAACAACTAGACAAAATTCAGACCAAAGCTGTAAGAATTATTAACAACCCTGCCATTACAAATAAACTACCTCCCCTGCAAGTAAGAAGGAATGTTGGCTCCCTTGCATTATTTTACAGATATTTTTTTTGGCAAATGCTCGGACGAAGTTGTGTCCATGATGCCACCTCTCCATGCCTTCCCTCGTGCTACACGGGCATCTGGTAGCGCTCATGACTGGGATGTCACTCAGCCATATTGCAGTACTTCTGCTCATCAGAATTCTTTCATTCCCCGAAATGCATATCCCTGGAACTCGCTTCCTCAGAGTTGTTTCCCTCCAAATTTCAACCCACAACTGTTCAAGTCTAACTGTTGCAGATATTTTATGAACAGAGGACACCAGTAATCTGGTGTATGGATTATTTTTTTTATTCATTTGTTTTTCCTTCCTTGTTAAAAAAAATATATATATACAGGTAAGTAGGAATGTTGCCTCCCTTGCATTATTTTACAGATTCTTTTATGGCAAATGCTCATACAAAATTGCATCCATTGTGCCACTTCTTGCTTTCCTCTGTGCTACACGGGCATCTGGTACCACACGACTGGACTGTCACACTGCTGTATTGCAGAACTTTCGCCTGTCAGAAATCATTTATTCCCCGTACTGCATCTCTTTGGAACTAGCTTCCCCAGAGTTGTTTCCCCAAAACCTCAAACTACAGCTGTTCAAGTTCAACTGTTACTTTTTTTTGTTTTTTTATGAATGGAGGACACCAGTCATCTGATGAACGGATTTTTTGTTTTTCTTTTCTCTCCAGTTATTAAAAAAAAAAAAAAAAAAACTTCCCCTTGGGTCTGATCTTTTTTTTGTAAGTGGTCCTAAATATGAGACTATATGTCTCTGGTACAAGTTCATAAACCCTACGAACTGCATCCTTTACTACCACATAATCAGCACACTGGTCAACTGATAAAGCAATGTAGGCTTCCTGTGCTGTAGCCTTATGTGCTCTCTGAAGTTATATCGACCAAGAGTTCCTAGGCCAGGAGACACGAGCTGGCACGTCAAACATTTGGAAATATTTTGTGACACCTTACGCCTGAAGGAAAGGACGAAATGTTCTTGATAGCATCAAAAGAGTCAATTAAAAAGGCACCACAAGGACTAGGTGAACCGCCAACCTGTCTCAGTCTGCGCTTATGAATTAGCTCACGTTGTTTCTCTTGTGCTTGAAGTTGTCTCATGTGCAACTGAAGTTTGGCTATTTCCAGTTGTTCAGTGACTTTAGAATTTAAGGTATAAACATCTATTTCTGAGTAGTATCACTGTGAATAGGTGGCTGTCGGTACAAAAGCTCAGGATCCTAAACATTATCAGCACTGTGAACAGATGGCTCATGTTCCCTGAGATCATGACCAGTTGTGGTTTTATCAGTTTCAACATCTTCACTCACTCTAAACACTGTATCCTGAATCAAACTAATTTAATTAGGCTTATTATTACTGAGAAATTTCACTTATAAGACCTGAACAGTCGGCTTAAGCTTAAATTTACCAAGATATTCTACTTATATTGTCGAGGGTCAGTTTGCAAACATGCTCTAACATCACTAAAATTCGTCAGCATCATAATAGATAATTATGTAATTAGGTTCAGACTAATATCATTAAGCTATCCTGGAGGAGGTCGCCATTTTAATTTTGCTGCGGACTGTGCAAGGAGATTTCTGGCTCAGATGGCCAAATCAAAGGCAATGAGACTTAAACAAATGTACATTACATACAAAATCTCTATGCAGCACAAAACACAATTAGGTTCTTTTTCATAATAAAAAGTGCACCGTGGGACACTTCTAACTTAATCAGATTCACTTACAAACCTACTTATATAAGATCCATGGACACTTCAGCTAATAGTTTCCTAAATGGGAACAGTTACATTACTAGGCTGCTGTGTGCAGGTTGATCACAAATTCTTACAAAAACTGACGATTCGATGTCTTGGAGTACATCTTACAGTAAATCATCAACTAAGACAAAGATTTGGAGGGGGCTGGAATCGAAAGTGGGGCGCTCTTCAACATCAAGCCACTATACATCTATCCCAGTAGCCACGCCTCTTTCTTTCACTGACCTATCTGAGCAGCCGCATAATGTTTCCAACAGTCCATAAAGAGGGTCGTACCACCAGGTTTTTCAGCTGGAATTGTCTGCTGCATTCTATGTGGGCGGTCCTCATCACTTGGGTTCGGCTTCACCTGTTTTCTCTGTCTCAGCAGTTCGACATAAAACGAATCTTATTATTGCTGATACGTCGTGTTCCAAACCAGGTTGCAGTTGAGTCAGTTGTGAAGGTAAATTGACTCTGTGTCTTCACATGGTAACTTCAAATGGCCAAACCCCAGACTAGTAGCCAGGCAGTGGCCAGTAACAAACACAGTATAGGGGAAGTTTTAAACTTAGTAAAGCATTAATTGTCTTCCTTAATGACCCTCGTGGAGTCGGTGGGCATTAATATTAAGTCTTCTTTCCGATATGATGACTTCCTTTTCTGTTTGTATTATTTTTGAAAGCAAATTTATCTGCCTTGAATTAGAAGTGGCAACAGGTTTATCTGAAATGTGAGCCCAGTGGACTGCAGACTTAAGATTTTCTTTTCCTGCAACTACCTTTCTTCCTTTCAGGGGATGGGGAGGGAGCCGAGAGACATTTACATAACCGGACAATGGAGTAGCTCAGTTATACCACTGTCCCTACATGAAGGCGTCCCTCTCCAAGACCTTTACCTCATAGAGACCATCCAACTCGAGAAGTTGGACATAGCCCTCACTTGTTTAGTAGGAAGTTCTAAATTGCTTGTATTCCTCTGGCAGGTGTAAGACAAACAAAATACGAGTATATACAGGGTATTTTTGAAGGTGGGCATAACATTGGGAAATAATATAGGCAGTAATTCTAAGTAAAACATGGGCAACACTACGAATTTACAACTCTTCACCTGACAAAGCACATACCCCCCATCTCCCTGCACTCCTAACCAAGCACATAACAGCCCTCACCCCCCCGCCCACCCAATGTTTTCTTTTAAAGGTGGGCGTAAGGAGAATGCCTTGAGTATACATAAAATGGGCCCTTCAGTTTCCTTATGCAGGTTGCATTGAAATCTATGGAAAAATTATTTTTACTTTATCATTATTAAAAAAAAAAAAACTACTTAAGACACAGCAATCTACCTATCAAAAGGCACCAGTTCACTATAAGACACATAACCATGTGAAATTTCATGACTCTATAGTGAATACCTTCTGAGTTCTGGCCTGGAAACGAAATCTCGACGATCCGGTAGCCGCCCTGCCTCTCAGCACTTATTGATCCCATTGATATCAACATACTCCTCAGACTCTGTCAGGTGGAAGGTATAAATGTTGATCTACATGGCTTCAGTTCTCAGCCGTCACCGAGCTACAGTTACTGAAGACCCTTACGAAGCTATGGTCACCGAAAACCTTATGAGGAAGACCTTATGGAAGACCAAGTTCCCCAATTGTTTCATCTAATCACAAGCGAAGGTGTGACTTTGCCGAATCATTCACGCTGAACTCACTCCAATGTTGCTAATAGGACTGAACGAGTGAGTGCTGCCGAAGAAAAACAAATGCGACCAAGGTGGGGTTGTGTTTAGTGTGGTGAGTGAGTAGGTGGATGAGTGGGTAGGTAGATATGTGGCTTCCCAGATAACAAGGCAGAAGATGGACTTATACCGCTAGTAATCATATAATATGTCTCTCTTACTTGGATTATAGTATATCGTTTAGAAGATGATGGACAAATGTTTGAATATATATGGTACATTTGGGTTATTTTACGTAATTCTGCTAACACTTCAAAACAATTTCTTCACATGGAAGTGAAGGTGCATCTGTGCACGTAATAATAAACCTAATAGGATAAAGGAAACTATTACATGACAGAGAGAGAGAGAGAGAGAGAGAGAGAGAGAGAGAGAGAGAGAGAGAGAGAGAGAGAGAGAGAGAGAGAGAGAGAGAGAGAGAGAGAGGCTTTAGATCTCCAATTCATCCACTTTGCAAATCAGTGCTTTGGTGGGGGTAAGGAGAGTGTTTCTGTGTTTGTGTTTGTGTTGGAGGGGAGGTGGACGTCTGTGATTAACCTGCCCTCTAGTGGCAGACTATTGGCATTCTCCCTGTTTCTTTATTAGTATTCATGATTGTGTCCGTCCCTGTGGCGTAGGGGTACACAGTCTGGCCGCACGATGGGGTGGTACCAGCACTCTGTGGCCAGGTTGTGTTAGGGAGAATTCTGCCATCGTATTCCCAGAGTGCCATAAAAGGCGACTAAAAGGGACGGGGTGAGGGAACTTTGGATCCCTTACTCTGTACTGTATATTTAGTTCCTACAATGAGACAGGGTATAGAAAGAGAAGAGGGATTGAGTTATTCCCGTACCCGGAAGACTGGATCTATGAATGTGCGTGGATGTAGTACAATTCAGGCTAAAAGGGAGGCGATTGGAAGAATGTTTGTGAGATGAAAGTTGGATGTGTTAGCTCTGAGTGAAACAAAGATGAAAGAGAAAGGTGAATCTAAGTTTGGAAGTGTGACTGGTAGGATGTCAGGTGTTGATAGGATAAGAGCGAGAGAAGGAGTGGCCTTGATGGTGAGCCCGGAAGTGCAGCAGTGTGTGATTGAATGGAAGGTGTCATCGAGACTGATGTGGGTGAAAGCGAATTTTGGATGTGAGTTGTGGGTTTTTGTGAGTGCATATGGGCCTGGTAGGGAAAGGGATAAAGAAGTGAGGCATTCATGCTCGAATGATGAATGTCTGCAGAGTTTTGGAGCAAATGTGAATGTGGTAATGATGGAATATCTGAATGCTAGAGTGCGAAATGTAGCAGTTAAAGGTTTCGTTGGTATGCATGGTGTGCCTGGAATAAATGATAATGGGGAAAGTATGATACGGATGTCTGTTGAGCGAGAGATGGCGATTGAAAATACCTTGTTTGGGAAGAAAGATATAAGTATACATGGGTGAGATAGGAGGGTGGAAGAGTTGTTGATAGAGCATTGATGAACTATGTGGTTGTGTCCAGGAATGTAGGAGAAAGATTGCTGGATGTGAGAGTTTTGAGACAGCAAGGTGGAGGTATGTCTGACCACTACCTGGTGGAGGGAAAGATTAGAGTAGGTATGAAGTGGATGAGATCTAGGAGAGTTAGGTGTGACAGGGAGGTTTCGATAATCAGTGAGTTCGATAAATGGGAGAAAATGATACAGTATCAGGAAAAGTTGAAAGATGAGTGGAATGCAGTGAAAGATCAGAAAATGGCGGTGTGGAGAAAGAATGGCAGTTGTTTAAGTGTGCTGTAGTGGGGTATGCGGAAGAGGTGTGTGATGTTGGACGAGTAGGTAGTGGTGTAAGAAAAGGAAGTGAATGGTGGTGCGAGGAAGTTAGTATGGCTGTTGCTGAGAAGAGACATTTATATGAAGTGTGGCTGCAGAGTAATGATGAAGTATCATATAAGACAGATAACGAAAAGAGGAATAGTGCGAGAAGGACTGTGCACGATGCTAAAGTGGCAGGAAATGACAGGTGGGGTAGGCGGTTGACAGAATTTTGAACAGGAAAAGAAAATGTTTTGATGGAGGTGAAGAGAGTGTGAAGGAGGGAGCCTGGGAAGGAAGAGTGAGTAAAAGTAGAGGATGGAAGGATGTTAACTGAGATGGATGCAGTAAGGAAGTGATGGGCAGAGTATTTTGAAAATTTGTTAAATGTAGAGGAGGAAAGGGAGGCTGAGATTGTGGCAGATGGAAGGCTGCAAGGAACAAATGTGTTGGGAGAGTTGAATAATTCTTTGATCACGACTGAGGAAGTGCAGGAGGCAGTCAAGGAGATGAAAGCAGGGAAAGCTGCAGGTATAGATGGGTGTGCAATGGAATGTCTGAAAGGTAGTGGACCTACTACTGTTGAGTAGTTAGTAAGGCCGATGAATGTGTTCTGTGATCGGTATGGTGCCGGTTGACTGGGCAAGTGCATGTGTGGTTCCACTGTACAAAGGTAAGGATGATAAGTATGAATGTACCAGTTTTAGGGGTAGAAGTCTGTTGAGTGTTGTAGGTAAGGTGTATGAGTGTTAAGAAAGTTAGAAAGGGTACAAAAGGAATGATTGGCGATGAGCAGTGTGGCTTTAGGAGAGGGAGGGAGTGCGTGGATCATGTGTTTGCTGTGAGACAGGTGCGTGGAAAGTATTTGGCGAAAGGAAAGGATGTGTTTTTGGCGATCATGGATTTAGAGATAGCATATGATAGAAATCAAAAGGAGGATTTGTGGACAGTTTTGAGATTGTATGGACTTGATGGTAGATTGTTACAGGGAGTGAAAAGTTTTTATGAAAACAGTAGAACGTGAGTAAGAGTGGAAAATACTGAGTGATTGGTTTTCCATGAGAGTGGGGCTGCGGCAGGGATGTGTGATGTCGCCTTGGTTGTTTACTCTTCATATGGTTGGTGTCGTAAGGGAGGTGAATAGGAGTGTTAGGTGAAGGTTTGAGTCTGGTGAATGCTGATGGTAGAGAGTGGAATCTGAATCAGCTGCTGTTAGCAAATGATACGGCACTGGTGGCTGAGTCAGAGGAGAGGTTGAGACAGTTGGGAGAGGAGTTTAGAAGGGTGTGTGAATGGAAGAAATTGAGAGCAAATGAGAATAAGAGTAAAGTGATGAAGTATACGAGGTTGGTAGATGGTAGGAGGATGAATGTAGTTTTGAATGGTGATTTGCCTGAGGAGGTAGAGTGTTTAAAGTTTTTAGGGTCACATATTGCTGTGGATGGAAAAATAGATGAAGAGGTGAAGTTTAGAATGAATGAAGTAGGAAAGGTGTTGAGAGGAATGATAAAAGTGTTTAGATAACGTTCCCTTAGAATGGATGTAAAAACAAGGCTGCATGAGGGTGTAGTCACACCGACTGCAATATATGGGGCTGAAGCTTGGATTTGCGGTGTAGCAGAGAGGAAGCCTTTGAATGTAATGTAGATGAGGTGTCTGAGGAGTATGTGTGGAGTGACACGTATGGATTGAGTGAGAAAAGATGAAGTGAGGAGAACTGGAGTTATGTGCGAGATGGCTGATTGAGTTGAGCAGAGGTGTAGCAATGGTTTGGGCATATGGAGAGAATGGATGAAGAATGATTGGTGAAAAAGATAACTGAACTGGATGTGAGAAGTATAAGGCTGAGAGGAAGACGACGAATAGGATGGATGGACAGTGTGAAAAGAATGTCAGATGCAAGAGGGATGTCTGTAGAGCAAGGAAGAGTGCCTGCACATGATAGGGATGACTGGAGAAAAATTGTGAATGAATACATGGTGACGCAGCACCAATGGGATATTCTCCCGCATTTGGTCTGATCAGCTGCCCAGATTTGGTGTGGGTAACGGGATGTGGCAAGGGTAAACCAGCACTGCTGTTGGGCCCTGCTGCGGATGTCGCTGATTGCACTATGCAGTTGACCCTCGTGCGGTGTGGTATCGTGAGGATCTGTCCCTTCTCCCCTTCCGGCTAAGATACGAGTAAATGTGTGTGTGTGTGTGTGTGTGTGTGTGTGTGTGTGTGTGTGTGTGTGTGTGTGTGTGTGTGTGTGTGTGTGTGTGTGTGTCAATGAGTAAATTGGAGGTGTGTCGTCCTGTTTCGGCTATCTCCCTTTCTCTGGAGGAAGCATCCTAGGTATATAGATAGATGATTGTTGCTACAGATATTAAGCTTACTGGACTATCTACTGTAGTCATTCAAGCACCACTAAGGAATTCACACTCAAGGCGATTCATTCTAACGAAGCCTCATATAATGCTTCGTTTTAGCGACTAAGGATTGTCATAAGCAAGGAACTCAGCTTTATTAAGCCCCATTTGATGTTTCAGTGTAGCTTCCTAAGGATTTATCACGCAAGTTATTAACCCTTGGGAATCCCTACATGGTACCTGGCTTTATCAAAATCCCGTATAGTCCATATGTGTACTACATTTGTAAATGTTCAGTACTGTAGGTAGGTTTCCTCCCTTGTCGCCGTGAGCCACAGTGGCAGTAGTTACTTGTATGTTTAAGAGTTGAATTAAAGATTCAGAAATACTTGATGTCTTTATCTGAACCATCTGCTTCATTGATACTGTTGTTGTTGTTGTTGTTGTTGTTGTTGTTGTTGTTGTTGGTGGTGGTGGTGGTGGTGGTGGTTGAGAGTGGTGGTGATTTTGTTGTTGTTACTGTTTTTGTTGCCGCAGGTTCGTCTGAATATGAACTCAATAGACTGAATTTTAAAACTGTCCTTTTATTGAGATCCAGCATTGCCATTAGGGGGGGCAGGGTGTTAAGGGACGTTTATAGGAATCCAATAGAACTGCCCAATTATATCGATGCCACATCATTCAGGCTTCCTTCCTTAATACCTCTCTTGATACAAGGCTTATCAAAGGTCAACAATACATTCCTGTCTTGCTGTACTGTCACCAGTTCAATGCATGAAGGCTGAAGAAGAAAAAAAATGCATTTGTATTGTCTGCTATAAATAAAATGGTGGAAAGTACGTTACGACTTACGGTCATATCTGTTTCACTTTACAGTATATTCCTTGCCTAAAAGTAGCAAGAATAATTAATGTTAACACCTTCCTGTTACGAGCTGTTACTGACAAGAAAAATATATCATGTGAATTAATTCGTTTTTATTTTTTTCTGAATCTGACTTTACATATACCTCATAAGAATAAAAGGACTTGTGAACTAGTTTTTTTTTCTTTGGACTAATAATACAATATTAATACACTGTGTACCCCAGGACGCTTTTTCTACATTATTCACGTGTCCTCCAAATGATTAATAATAGTATGAATGCAAAAGTAATGATGCCCTAAGGCTGAAGAGGTCAGATACTAAATTATGTTACGGGTCTGTTTCATATCAATAAAAAGATAAAATAATCTGCCAGCGGGAATCATATGGAAAATTAATCAGTCTAATGTTTGTCTCGTAGGTCCAGGTGTATGTGAAGGGTGAGGCTCCGACACCAGCAGCCTCTCCACTACAAAGGCCACACTGCCCAGGGTGATGCCCACCAGGAGAAGCAGCAGAGGTCCCTGCACATGGATAACAGACAGACTCCTGAATTTAGTTTGGCTGTGTTCTGTTCCATCCTGCCCTTGCTGTTTTATTTCTTTCCTCTGTTTCATTCGACTTTCACGTGCAGCAGCTTCCAGTGTTTCCTTTTTCCACTGCTCATACAGACCAGCCTGAAAACAGACAATTGCAGCAGTGAGTAGTGGAAGAACCTAAAATAGCCATTGTCAGGTCCCAATGTAGTAAATGCTCTCATTTTTATGTAAACCTTGTAGGAATCTCTTAACCAAGAGTATTATAACACATTTATTCTTCTATATTCTAATGCACTGAATTTATGCGTAGTCACCAGTTATAAGCATAGCGGTACATGCACAGTTTATTGACAATACAACATGTTAATAATCGATTTATCAAGCTGTTCTACAACTCTGATAAAGCAAAATCACTACATATAGTGCATCAATCTAGGCTGGTCACTCCTGTCTCTCATTCAAAGTAAAGTGGCTGGTTGTGCTATAGTTCAGGCAACAGCTAAGAATACTGTACCGCCCCCTCATACACAGTGGTACCATCACCACATTTTATGGGGCTGTTTGGACTATTTCAATATACTGGAATGTGGCCTAAAACAACGTGGTTGCTACTTGTCTCTGTAGCATGCTTTTGAGTAGTCAGGCCGCATCGTCAGGAATTACTTCTTTATTATATTATTCGGAACATACTCTTCGTCCCCAATTTATACTTTTTATACTCCTTGTGGAAATGGTACGGTGCGTGTGAATCGTACAAATACGATAATAAGGGCAGTATTTCGCAGAATCGAATAGGATACCTTCGTGCAATGAAATAGGGGCCAATACTTTTTAATGATGCACCATTCTGTATTAGATAATGTATAACGCAGCTGAGAAGAATGTTTCCTGATATATTTCAAGTTACATTCAGCAAAAAAAGGCAAAACACTGGTGTTTAATCGCTGAACAGATCTTCTGTGGAACAGATTCTCTCATTTAAGTCATATAGCTTTGCTTCAAACATGAACCATGTATCACATTACCTGTATAAAAGTAAATGTTAACAATCCTCAAAGTTCTTAGTAATCTTTTAATTTTAAGCATTATTTTAATTTACTGAACTTTTGATAATGATCATTCTTCGGTACATAAGCCTATATAGGACTAATGTGATTTATAGAGCCGTCTGATATATTCCCATGTAACTCCACTGTTACTGGGGAGATACAGGTATAAATTTCAATGATTAACACGTTTGGGCAACATTTGAAGTATATGTCACGTTTTCAAGGGCCACCTGGCTCAGACTGACAAAACTGTCTGTTTACAAACTTCCCCTAGGGCACATAAACAGCCACTGGAACTAGATCCGTTAACATTGTTGCAATATCCGTCATTTATTAGTTAATGCTAATATAACGCCTATATGATGCAAGATTCCATAGCATCAGTTTTGTTCTTAAGTGTCTTCTTACAGGCTTTTACTGTGCATTACAAATGCATATTTTAGTCATCAAAGAAAACTCTTCACCTGTTATGCCTCCCAAATATAGTCAACGTTTATGCAGATTTCACCGACTTTCGCCTGTACGATCCTTGGGATAACACGCTATAAGATATGTTTCTTAAACAGACACAGAAAGAGAGAGATAGAGAGGGGGGGAGGGCTTTCCAAGGAGTAGTAGTATCTCAGAAGGTCGTACGACTTGTACATAAAAGTTCGTGGGGGTCCGTTTGTGTTTTGGCCTGTGCAGTCCCCACCCCTTTCTGGACGGCGAGTCTTTGGATAACGACCTGACTACTCACACACCCATCACGGCAGAACTGTGACGTTGATGTCACAAAGTATGAAAGGATTATACTTGTCAATCGTGTGTTATCAGTAGTCATAATCAATTACATATTTAATGTGTATGATAAGATATGAAGGTTTAAGGCCCTTTAATGTCCAATTTTTCATTAATAAAGTGGGCAGTGGCGACGGTAGCGCAGGCCGAGATGCATTTAAATCGTTTTGAAAATTTGCTTCGTATCCACATGAATAATATTGTAAACCATTAAGAGCTAAAAGCACACAGCATCTTCCATTAAGGCTGTTTAGCTTATAATCGTCATACCGTATATTCCTCCTAATATCCAAAGAAAACCAATGAATATTAGGTAATAAAAATTTTTAAGTAGCCCAAGACTCGAAACAATGAGCAGTGAGGCGGTCTGAGTTGCGCAAAGTCGTTTTGGAACAGCCCCGAATCTAAGGCAACACGACTGAAAGAAGAGCACAAAGCTGGAAAGAAACTAGTCATGTAATAACTACAGGAAACGATTGACTTACTTCAATATTTTCCTGTAGTTATTACGTGAATAGTGTCTTTCCTGCTTCGTGTTTTTCCTTCAGTAGTGTTGCCTTTGACTCAGGGCTGTCCCATTACGACTTTGACCAACTCAGACTGCTTCACTGTTCATCGTTTCGATTTTTAGTCTACTTAGAATGTTTTATTTCTTATTATCCAGCATTGATTTACATTGAATATTTGGAGGGATATACGGTATGAGGACGATATGCTGAACAACGTTATTTTTATGACGCATGAAAGAAGGAAGAAAAGGCCAGGGGCCCGCAAACCGTTCCTTTTAAGAAAAACACAAAAACAATACAAAAGAGAGCCAAATTAAAGATCCGTTCATTTCGAGATGCCTGGACACACTGCGTTTGAAAGACTGGAGACCATAGGAAGTAGGAAATACAGACAGAGGGAGACAGCTCCAGAGTTGACCTGTTGCATAAACGAAGCACTGGGAGTAACGGTTAACTCTTGCATTAGCGAGTTCGACAGAAAAGGGATAAGAGCTTGTAGCTAGACGGGTGCTATACGCCCGTCGTAGAGGTGGAGGGATGCAAGCACACAATTCAGAGGAGCAGCTATCATTGATGTAGCGATAGAAAAGAGATGAAGATGCAGCAGTGAGGAGAAGAGACCGAGGTTGAAGGGAACCAGTAAGAGAAGGAGAGTTGATGAGACGAAAAGCCTTTGACTCCACCCTATTGAGAAGACCTGTATGTGGGGAGCCTCCCCACACATGAGAGTTGTACTCTACACAGGGGCGAATAAAACCCGTGTATAAAGTCAACAACTGTGCAGGGGTAAAGAAAGAACGGAGTCTGCTTAGCACACCTAATCTCTCGGAAGCAGATTTTACAAGAGATGCAATTTGATTTTTCCAAAATACGTCCCGAGTGAATGAAACCCCAAGCATGTTCAAGGATGATGCAGGATTGAGCTGGATATTAGTAAACATTAGTGACGACTCCTGTGGAAGATTGTATAGGGTTGATAAGTGTAAAAACTGAGTTTTTGATGCAGTAAAACAACAAGATTATTTTTACCCAAGTCAGAGATGCAAGCCAAGTCAGACATTGTGTTTGCCATAGCCTCATCCCTTGTTTGTTGAAGTAACTGCTGAGATGGATGTTTCGGGAACCGAATGGAAAGGTAAAGGGTGGAATCATCAGTGTAGGAGTGGATAGGGTTAGATGTACAGCTTAGAAAGTCATTGATGAATAAAAGAAAGAGAGTCGGTGATAGGACAGAGCTCTGAGGAACACCATCGTTGATACATCTAGGAGAAGAACAATGGCCGTCTACAATAGCAACTATACAACGACCAGAAAGGAAGGTATAGATGAATGCACAGATAGAAGGATAGAAACCATAAAAGGGCGGTATGGAAATTAAAGATTTATGCCAGACTCGATCAAAAGCCTTAGAGATGTCAAGTGCAATGGCAGGAGTCTGAAAGGTAGGTGAGAAGATCGTCAGTGGAGCGTCTCTGACGGAACCCATGCTGACGATCAGAAAAAAGTTGTGATAAGAAAGATGCTTGAAAATTTTTGTTAAGAACTGACTCGAAAACTTTTGAGACACAGGATGTGAAAGCAATTGGACGATAGTTAGAGGGTTGGGAATGGTCACCCTTCTTTGGGACCGGCTGAATGAGAGCAAACTTCCAGCAAGAAGGAAAGGTACAAGTTGACAGTCAAAGGCGAAAGAGTTTACCTAGGCAGGTGTAAGCACAGAAGCACAGTTCTTGACGACAACAGGAGGGACTCCATCAGGCCCATATGCCTTATTAGTATTAAGGCCAGTGATGGCAGAAAATACATCAGCTTAAGAAATTTTATTGTCAGCCATGAGGAAGTCAGAGGGGGGAAGTGATGGGGGAACAGCACCGAAATCATCTGAGGTGGAATTGGAGGAGAAAGTCTGAGCGAAGGGATCTGCTTTATCAGTAGAAGAAATAGCTACAGAGCCATCAGAACAGAAAAGAGGAGGGAAGGATGATGAGGTAAATTTGTTAGAAACGTTTTTGGCAAGGTGCAAGAAAGAGCAGGAAGAATTCGAGTTGGAGATGTGAGAGCATTTAGTACGGATGAAATTGTTTTTAGCAGAGCGAAAAACAGACATAGCACGTTTCAGGGCAGAAACATAAGCAAGATGTGATTTAGGGGTGGGTTGGCTCTGGTACGTTTCATAGGCCCTCTCCTTGTTGCGAACAGCATTAGAACAAGTGTGATTAAACCAAGGCTTTCTTGCATTAGTGAAAGGATATCAGAAAGGAATGTATGCTTCCATGCCGGAGAGAATAACCTCCATAATGCGCAATGCACACTCAGATGGCTCCCGGCCATGGAAGCAATAATCATTCCAGGAAAAATCAAAGAAGTACTGCCTGAGGGCCTCCCAATCCGCAGCTCCAAAGTACCACAGTCGATGATTCTTTGGAGGGACCACAGGCCGCACCGGAGTGATAGGACAGGTCAAGGTTATAAGGTTGTGATTGAAGGAGCCCAAAGTAGAGGAAGGATTAACAGTGTAAGCAGAAGGATTAGTTGTAAGAAAGAGGTAGATACTATGTGCATTTAGCTCTTAATGGTTTACAATATTATTCATATGGATACGAAGCAAATTTTCAGAAAGATTCAAATGCATCTCGGCCTGCACTACCGTCGTCAATGCCCACTTCCGTAATAAAAACTTAAATATTGAAGGGGCTCTAACCTTCATATCTTATACAACATTGAATATGTAATTCATTATGACTACCGATAACACATGACTGACAAACATTATCCTTTCATACATTATTACATCAACGTCACAGTTCTGTCGTGTGTATGTGTGTGTGCGTTGTCACGTCGTTTTACAGACTCGCCGACCAGAAAGGGGTGGGGACTGCACAGGCCCACACACACCTGAACCCCCACGAACTTTTATGAGTGATATTCCATGAATAAATTTACCAGGTATTAGTTGCCATTCAAATAATGAGTGGAAAATGGAGTAGAGATAAAGGCTCTCGCCACCCACCTCTCTCACCTGCGAAAAGGGCACGGAAAAAGGAAGTACACCTAACCCGGGGGGAAAAGCGTAGGGTAGGAAATTGGAGGAAATATTCACTCTAACAAAAAGTGAGGTCTGGCATAACTCTGAACTGCTCTGTCGACGAAGTGTCAACCACCTGTGCTGGTAGACGATTCCAGATATAGCAGATCTTATACGTGGAAAAATTGCCTAATGTATCATATGGAATCCTCACTGGAGGGGTATCAACTGCCGGTTCATATGGGGTAACGAGGTTATTATAGTAAAAATAACTTTATCACTAGGCAGTGTTGAGAGGAAAATAAAATAAATAGGTCAGTTATATATCCGTGTTTCAGTATGGTTTTCTCTTTACATGCTGGTTATTTAACATAATTCTAGTATTAGAGTTTGATATTCATAGGTTACTTCTTCATGATACACACTGTTACCAGACCCATAAACAGTGCTGGGATACTACAGACAAGTAATGATTTCTATCGTCCACTTTTAGCAAGGCGAGGCGATATATATTTTGTGTGTGTGTTATTACCTAATTGTTCTTACCTAATTGTATCTTTACATGAATTAGTCAAGCTCGTACTGTCCCGTGTCTTAACCCGCGCCGTCCTGGTGACGTGAATTAACGTCCACACATGCTGTGCACTCATGTCTCGGCGACGAGAATTAACGCGACAACATTGCAAGTTGCATAATTTTCACATTTTTCAAAATTCACGCCTGATTTTTGTTTCGCCCGCCTACGCAAGCCTCACCTACTCGCCGCCAGGCGGATAATCCCCTAGACCCAGATTAACCCCATCTGACCCTGTGATCATCCACTTATTTGTCAGCAGTCAACCAGGTCAGACATGGCGCGTCGTGGGCTGTCAGACGAGGAGATACAAGTCGCCCTGGATACCTTTAAAGGGGATAGTGATTCCCCACTGGACGACAACACCCTTGATGTTGATTACATGCAGCCTGAGGAGGTTACCAGCAGCAGTGATGAGGAGGTCCCTTCCCCAAGGAAGGTCAAATATATAACATATAGGAGGGCAGTGGACGGCCAGCCTGCACCACGTGCTGCATCTAGGCAGCAACACATACCATCAGATGAGGACGAGGACGAGGAAGCAGTACATGGCGGCGTATTTTCCTGGCTGGGGAAGGAAAAGATATCGCCAAGTGGGACTGGGACAGACGTCACATCGCGACTGTTCCACAGGTATGTTCCTTCTATGTGTTCTGTGGCAGGAAGTAGTGGTGTGGGGATGGTTTGGGCAGCAGAAAGTGAGTGTTGGGGCGGGAGAGCACAGACAGGTTCGTGAAAGCGAGAGTGGTGTGGGGGAGGCAACACGTCCACGTGGTGTTCGTGTTAGGCGTAGTGTGAGTTAGCAGAAGGTGAAAGCACTTGTCTAACATGTAAAGAGGTAATATGTTATAATGGAAGTATTATAAAAGGTGAATAATTAGATTTTGAGTTGAAAAAATAATGATGGTACCTGAAGTCACGTGGTAGCGCTATTGCTATGCTCATTCTTTTCGTAAAGCATGTACATCTATAAAAGCAATTGTATAACATGTAAAGGGGTAATATGTTATGTTGGAAGTATTATAAAAGGTGAATAATTAGATTTCGAGTGACCTGAACTCAAGTGGTTACGCTATTGCTATTCTCATTCTTTTCGTAAAGCATGTACATCTATAAAAGCAATTGTATAACATGTAAAGGGGTAATATGTTATACTGTAAGTATTATAAAAGGTGAATAATTAGATTTCGAGTGACCTACCCAGGTCAAAAGAGACACTAGGTACGAGTGTGTGGAGTGCAACGTTGCTCTCTGCCTGCAACCGTGCTTCCGTGAGTATCATAATAACAGGCACTATTGAAAGTGTGTGTAGTGTGGTAAGGCCCGTACATACGCGATAAAGTGTCGCTCAGTATCATAATAGTGCCATGTTATCTTATGTGATACTAATCATAGGAGGTTGTATAGTTACTGTAAAGTTAGTATGTAAGTTGAAAAATAGTCTAAGTTGAAAGTCACAGAACATACAGTCAGTAGGTAAATAAGCGCTAGGAAGAATTCTGTTCACGGTGTAAGAGGAGTGGGAAATTCCCCAAGGGCTCTAAATTTAGACACCAATTATGGGATAAGCTGTCTCCCAGTGTACCACCATCTCACCTCACTCTCTCTCTCTCTGTATATATATATATATATATATATATATATATTAGGATAAGGCTTACTGTAAATCGTGTACTACTGTGAAAGCAAATGTCTGACATGGAAAAGGCCAGAATGTAATGTGAGAAGTACTATAAAGGGGGAGAAAATAAATTCAGAGGTGAAAGAATAATGACATGACATGATTTACCTACGTAAATTAGCGCTACTTCGATGCTGATTCTTTTCATAAAGCATGTATTTCTGTAAAAGCGATTGTCTAACATGTAAATGGGTAATATGTTATATTATAAGTAATCAAAAAGGTGAAAAAATAGAATCTGAGTTGAAAAAAGCATGAAAGACCAATTTGTCACTTGGTAAATAAGCGCTATTCTTATGCTAATTCTTTTCGTAAAGCAAGTACATCTATAAAACTAATTGTATAACATGTGGGTTATATATTATAAGTAATCTGAAAGGTGAAAAAATAGAATCTGAGTTGAAAAAAGCATGAAATAAAATTATCTCACTTGGTAAATAAGCGCTACTTTTATGCTAATTCTTGTCATAATGCCTCAAAATATGTACAAACAATTATGTAAAGTTGAAAAAGGTATCATGTTATTGTGGAAGTAATATGGAACATGAAAAAATACAATAGCTGATGAAATAACGATGTTTATTATCCATCGGTGACATAATTGACCGATTTCGCTAGGGTCGTACAATGGTACATACCTTATTTCTCATTTTTTTCTGTATAAAACCCAATATACTTCTGGTATACATATTTCCAACATATGAATACATGATAATAAACGTATACTGCATCAGTTCAGAGTACCCGTGCCACCATAGAAAACATACGGCGAAAAGACTACTCATAGAGCATGGCAGTACCTGTCAAACTTACGTGCTCCAGGTAAGCCATTTCTGGACCCAAGGGACACCTTTCTTCGTGATTTTCCTTAGTTTCTGACCAAAAGCGAATGTTTGAGCAAAAAAAAAAAAAAAAAAAAAAAATGGTGCAAAAAAGTACTGGGGCGGACCAAAGCTCAGAAAACGTCGGGATTGGGCGGCTTAAACCAATAACCTTAAATTTATGAATTGTTTTGGCACACACTCTTTCATTCGGTAGTGCATTCCACTGCTCAATTGCCCTATTTGGGAAACTAAATTTCCTTACATCTTTATCACCTCTCATTTTATGCAGTCTTTTGCAGTGACCTCTTGCTGATGTATCCCAATATGTTATGTAATCATTTATGTGTATTTTCTCCTTCCCTGATATGCATTTATATATCATAATCATGTTTCCTCTTTTCTTTCCCACCTGTAGTGTAGGCAGATTCAGTTTTTCTAGTCTTTCTTCGTAGCTTAGATCCCTTAAGCTTGGTACCCATCTTGTAGCGGCCCTTTGAACTTTTGCAATCTTATCTATTTGTTTTTTGAGATGAGGATGCCAGACTACTGATGCATACTCCAGGGTTGGTCTTATGAATGATGTTATTATCTCTCTTACCATGTCTTCATTTATGTATGTGAATGCTATTCTCATATTTGCAAGCAATGTATATATGTTCCGTACCTTCTCACTGATGTGGTCAGCCGGAGTTAGTGTATTATTAATAATCACACCTAGGTCTTTCTGTCCGTCTGATGTGTGTAGGGTTTTATTTCCTAACTTATAATCCCAGTCAGGTTTTCTTCCACTTTTACCAAACTTTTGTTTTTTTTTAATGTGTCCGACTCTGGGCATAGGCTTCACAGCCTGCTACCAAGGCCCAGTAGTCCTCCTACATACCTTACACCTCTGCATGTCACCATTTCGGCGCTAACACCAACCATCCATATTAAATACATGCTAGGGCTGTCTCATATAGGACTGGTATATTAGTATTAGCGGGGATATTTTTACATGTCGGCGGGTCTTCTGGTAGATTAGTTACAAGAGTCTGCATTAGTAACTGACCTTTGTATTTTTGCATCATCAGCAAACATATTTAGATAGCTTTCATTTTCAATGTTGCTATCTATATCATTTATATAAACTAAAAACATGATTGGTGCCAGCACTGAGCGCTGTGGAACTCAGCTAGTCACTTCTGTCCATGATGAGTAATTTCCCCTTAGTAATGTTCTCAATTCTCTTGTTTTTGAGAAAATCTTGCATCCAACAATACAGTTTGCCTCGATTTCCTCCTTAATGGTACAGTTTCCATAAATGCCTTTGGTGCGGTACTCTGTTAAATGCTTTCTTAAAATCTAAGTAGATACTGTCCACCTATCCTTCTTTTTTCTGTAATGTGTCTGTTACTCTGTCATAGTAGCTCAATAGATTAGTAACACAAGATTTTCCTTTTCTGAAACCAAACTGTCTTTCTGTTATTATATTGTGTTCTTCTAGATGATTGACCTAAGCTTTTCTTTATCAGCTTTGCTAATACCTTGCTTACAACACTGGTTAGTGATACTGGTCGGTAGTTGAGTGGATTTTGTCTATTTCCTTTCTTGAATAAGGGAACAATGTTTGTTTTCTTCCAAATATCAGGTAGTGTACCTTATCCCAAAGATTCCTTGAAAATTAAAAATAATGGTTTACTTAACTCCTTTGCACATGAAATTTCCTCAGGACCATTTGCTTTTCCTTTGTCTACTTTACTTAGCTCCTGTATTTCTTTTAACTGTTATTTGTCTATCTGGTAATATTTGTGGGCATGCCTGTTCCATATCATCCCTCTCAAAATTATTTTCTTCTGTAAAAACTGACTGGAAATTCTTGTTTAGTGCTTCACAAATATCTTTCTCATGTGTATAGGTGATCCCCTCATCCGTAATGGATTGTATTTTGTCTTTTACTTTGGTTTTTCTTCTGATGTAGTTATAAAATAGCTTCGGTTGATCACAACTTTTATTTATGATATCCTTCTCAAACTGTTTTTGGGTTTCCCTCGTTATTCTTGTTTAATCTTTTCTTGCCTGTTTATAGTTGTTATATGCCCTCGCACTATTGTGTCTTCTGTATCTATTCCACATCAGATCTCTTTTTTCTTTTGATTTGTTACATTCTGTACTGAACCATTTCTTCATTTTCTTTTCTGCTTCTTTGTGGTGTGGAATGCACTTCTGGACTCCCATTTCATAAAGTTCACAGTTTTTTTTATATATAGCATTCAGGTCTCGTCCTCTAAGCTCCTTTTCCCAATCGGTTTCTAAGAAGTACTTCTTTAGGGTATGATAGTTTCCCTTTTTATAATTTACATTCTTTTTGTAACTTTCATTGCTGTTAACTATGTAATATGCAATCCTGAATTTGCGATTTAGTACTGCATGGTCGCTTTTGCCGAATGGAGGGTGATACATTAAATTGTCCATATCGTTTTCTTGCCTAGTAAATATAAGATCTAGCACTGAGGGTGCATCGAGTCCTCTTTTTCTGGAGCTTTCCCTTACATGTTGCATTAGGAAAAACTCCTGCACGAGATCCAGGAGCTTTTGGCCCCAGCAGCTTTCTTGGCTTATTATATCTAGATTATTCCAATTTATATTTGTATTAAAATCTCCAGTTAATATAATTCTTTCCGATTTCTCTTCCATTCTATGTAGTAATGCTCTTAAACACTGAATTGTACTCTCTGCCAGATCCTCATATTCGCCTCTTTCCCATGTGTTTGATCTAGGTGGCATGTACAAATTGGCTACAATTACTTTCCCTTCAGATGTATTGATCTCTGCTGCAATCAGTTCTACTTGTGAGGGTATATCTAGTTCTATTTCTTTGACTTCTAGATTTTTCTTTGTTAATATTATAATTCCTCCTCCTTTTTTAAAGTTCCTATCTCTTCTCCATATACTGTATTCCTCTAAGTCTAGGATGTCATTTGATATCCTTGGTGTTAATTTTGTTTCAGTTAGGCGTATTATATGTGGTTCATTTTCTCTGATATAATCATTCATTTCTAATAATTTAGGTACAATTCCATCTACATTTGAGTACATCAACTTAATCATCTTGTTTATATACTTGTCATGACTCGGTTTTCCTACCTTGCTCCTTTTTCTTCCCTCCTGTTTATGTACCACTTTCGAACCTGCAGTACAATTACTTTGTCAGTAATTCCAGTTCCTCTTGTGTCAGGCATTTTTTTTATCTCTATATTTTTGAAATCTTCTTTTCCCATGAGTTTTTTTGCATTTTTTAGTATCTCCTCCACAGTGTTTACACTCTAGAAGGTTACCTTTATGGGCCTTGACTTATTTCTCTCGTATTTCCCTAACCTTTTGTGTTCCTCTATGTCTTTATTACAGATTTCCTCTGATACTTCCTTCAATATGCTCATTACATTTGCCATCTCCTTTTTGTCTCTCCAGATCTTGTTTCTTATTTCTTCCTCTTCAATATCAGTGATAACTATAGATTTGTTGATATCTACTGAATCTCTGACCAATTTAGGTTGTTTTGGATTATTCTTTTCACTTCCTTTTTAATGCTTTTTTCTTCCACTCTTGTTTCTAAGTCTTTCTTTACTTTCAACAATTCAGCATATGTGGTTTCAACATCATTTTTGTAGCATTTTTTTTCCTAATTTTTTTTTATTTCTTCCTTCTGCCAGTGCAGCTGTTTCTTGATTTCATCAATTTCATTCTGAAAAGCCATCTTTAATCTGCTTACTCATTCCACCAGTTTATTATAAGTCTCCATTTCAACCAGTTCTTGGTAGAAATCATCATCCTGCTTTCGACTTTTATCCCTTGTCTTTTCCAAATTTTCTTTACTAAAGTAGGCCATCATGCAGTACTAAGAGCACAGATTCTACTTACAGTACATTCCCTGGCACAGAGTCGCAGACTAAACAACTGATCAGCTGATCTTGCCCATTTTTGCCCTACTTTGTTTTCTTTACTATCTGAACAACAGTCTTACTGATAACTTCTTTTTATAATGGTAAACCATTTACTCTAACCTGGTACAAAGCTTGACTCATATAAAGATACTAATTTAGGTATAACCACTGGCCAGATTTTGGGCAGGTACGGAGTGGTGTTGACGTGTGTCCACTCTGCTCAGTGCCTGGTGTGTGTGTGTGTGTGTGTGCGCCCGAAATATGTCCAAGAGTTATGGTATTTCCACCAACCATGATAAAATGACAGAAGTGATAAACTCTTGGTAAGGACTTGAACAAAGGCAACCGAATGCCAGCCGCTATACGTCAAAGTGCATTTTGGTCATTATGTCAACAGTGGACAAAGATATGTTCTTAAAATTGGGTTTGAAGGTAGCTTGTACCTTTGCCAAGATATTTTGCCAGTAATTGGAATTGGGCCTCCGAATGCTTTTGTTTTTCATTTCACTAAAAATTTAACCAGACTTCAGAATGAGAATTCTCTTCTACGTTTAACCCAGTAGAAATCATTGTCACCCCGGGGTGAAGGTTAGGCACAATTTCACAACATAAATAAGGAGAGAACCCCAGGCTGGGTCCTATGATCTTTGAGACTATGACCTGTTAGACGAATGGTTCAATGCTAATAACCTTCCCCATAACATCCCATCAGCAGCACCTTAGGGTTTTAGAGGGTTAAGTGCATCGGCAGTGTATGACATGCTTTAGAAGTTACAGCAAAATTTTGTTATAATTTGTGTGAAGATAACCAGCCATGCCTCGTCCAGTAATGGTTGTTCTGCAGTGGCACTGTTGAGGTATTTGAGCAAATTGGGAGGAACTTCAACTGCTTGTGTCTGAGTTTCATCTTCTGTGTTTGCCTTCAGTTGGCTATGGTGGGAGACAAGGTTCTACCTGTTCTAAGAGGATATACAGTCTTTCACTCACCAGCTCTTATGGACTGTGGTTCTCGAGGTGGCTGTGCTCTTCTCTACTGTACTGATGTTCCATTTACTTATTTTCCTGCCCGGTCCCTCCTTCAGGCTGTGGCTGTTCAATTACACCTGGGGAGGAATTACATATTTTGTTTTCTTTATTTAACCCCCCACCTTCCACGCCCCTTTGTGCCTTGACCACTTTATTCGTCAGCTAACTAGGCCATTTGTTCTAGGTGACGTGAATGTGCATCATGCGTTGTGGGGAGAAAATTTTTGTAACACCTGTGGTGATCTGGCATCTTTGGTTGAGGATTTAGACCTGGTTCCGGTGACTACGGGAGGCCTGACACATTTCTTGTATAAACTGGTACTCTATCTATTACTGATCTTAGACTGGTATCCTATGACTCTTCGCTGAACATTTCATGTGAGATTTTGTCTGATTTGATTTTCTCTGACTTGAATGGTAGTGATCATTGCCCTATTGTGGTTAAAGCATTCAGCTCTGTGTCTATGAAGCGGGTCCCTCGCTGGTGTTTGGGTACGACTGAGTGGGAAAAGTTTGCAGATCACTGTAGTCTCGACAGTATAGCAGTGTTCCCAACTTTCAAAGGGCTGATGATGAAGAACAGTACTGTACAACTACTGTATATCAGGCTGGCCATTTTTCTATTCCACGAACGTCTGGAAACTTTTGCCGGTGACCTATGCCTTGCTGGAATGAGGCGTGTTCTTTAGGTAGATGTGTCCACAAAGCTCCTTGTAGAAACTTTAGGAAATTTTTTTTTATGCGAGGGAGAAGGAACCAAAGACCATGAACCCGCAATAACAGTTCCCGCCAAGAGAAAAACAAAATACAGGAGAGAGAACCAAATTCAAGATCCGATCATTTCGAGATGCCTTGACACATTACGTTTGAAAGACTGGAGATCATAGGAAGCAGGAAATACAGACAGAGGGAGACAGTTCCAGAGTTGACCTGTTGCATAAATGAAGGACTGGGAGTAACGGTTAACTCTTGCATTAGAGAGCTGGACAGAAAAAGGATGAGAGTTTGCTGCTAGATGGGTGCTATGCGCCCGTGGTAGAGGTGGAGGAATGCATGCAGACAGTTTAGAGGAGCAGTGATCATTGAAGTAGCTGTAGAAAAGAGATAAAGATGCAACAGTGTGGCGACGAGACAGAGGTTGAAGGGAGTCAGGAAGAGAAGGAGAGTTAATGAGATGAACAGTCTTTGACTCCACCCTATTGAGAAGAGCTGTATGTGGGGAGCCTCCCCACACATGAGAGCTGTACTCTACACAGGGGCAAATAAAACCCGTGTATAAAGTCAACAACTGTGCAGGGGTAAAGAAAGAACGGAGTCTGCTTAGCACACCTAATCTCTCGGAAGCAGATTTTACAAGAGATGCAATTTAATTATTCCAAAATACGTCCCGAGTGAATGAAGCCCCAAGCATGTTCAAGGATGATGCAGGATTGAGCTGGATATTAGTAAACATTAGTGACGACTCCTGTGGAAGATTGTGTAGGGTTGATAGGTGTAAAAACTGAGTTTTTGATGCATTAAAACCACAAGATTATTTTTACCTAAGTCAGAGATGCGAGCCAAGTCAGACATTGTGTTTGCCATAGCCTCATCCCTTGTTTGTTGAAGTAACTGCTGAGATGGATGTTTCGGGAACCGAATGGAAAGGTAAAGGGTGGAATCATCAGTGTAGGAGTGGATAGGGTTAGATGTACAGCTTAGAAAGTCATTGATGAATAAAAGAAAGAGAGTCGGTGATAGGACAGAGCTCTGAGGAACACCACCGTTGATACATCTAGGAGAAGAACAATGGCCGTCTACAATAGCGACTATACAACGACCAGAAAGGAAGGTATAGATGAATGCACAGATAGAAGGATAGAAACCGTAAAAGGGCGGTGTGGAAATTAAAGATTTATGCCAGACTCGATCAAAAGCCTTAGAGATGTCAAGTGCAATGGCAGGAGTCTGAAAGGTAGGTGAGAAGATCGTCAGTGGAGCGTCTCTGACGGAACCCATGCTGACGATCAGAAAGAAGTTGTGATAAGAAAGATGCTTGAAAATTTTTGTTAAGAACTGACTCGAAAACTTTTGAGACACAGGATGTGAAAGCAATTGGACGATAGTTAGAGGGTTGGGAATGGTCACCCTTCTTTGGGACCGGCTGAATGAGAGCAAACTTCCAGCAAGAAGGAAAGGTACAAGTTGATAATCAAAGGTGAAAGAGTTTACCTAGGCAGGGTGTAAGCACAGAAGCACAGTCCTTGACGACAACAGGAGGGACTCCATCAGGCCCATATGCCTTATTAGTATTAAGGCCAGTGATGGCAGAAAATACATCAGCTTAAGAAATTTTATTGTCTGCCATGAAGAAGTCAGAGGGGGGAAGTGATGGAGGAACAGCACCGAAATCATCTGAGGTGGAATTGGAGGAGAAAGTGTGAGCGAAGGGATCTGCTTTATCAATAGAAGAAATAGCTACAGAGCCATCAGAATAGAAAAGAGGAGGAAAGGATGATGAGGTAAATTTGTTAGAAACGTTTTTGGCAAGGTGCAAGAAAGAGCGGGAAGAATTCGAGTTGGAGATGTGAGAGCATTTAGTACGGATGAAATTGTTTTTAGCAGAGTGAAAAACAGACATAGCACGTTTCAGGGCAGAAACATAAGCAAGATGTGATTTAGGGGTGGGTTGGCTCTGGTACGTTTCATAGGCCCTGTCCTTGTTGCGAACAGCATTAGAACAAGCGTGATTAAACCAAGGCTTTCTTGCATTAGTGAAAGGATATCAGAAAGGAATGTATGCTTCCATGCCGGAGAGAATAACCTCCATAATGCGCAATGCACACTCAGATGGCTCCCGGCCATGGAAGCAATAATCATTCCAGGGAAAATCAAAGAAGTACTGCCTGAGGGCCTCCCAATCCGCAGCTCCAAAGTACCACAGTCGATGTTTCTTTGGAGGGTCCACAGGCCGTACCGGAGTGATAGGACAGGTCAAGGTTATAAGGTTGTGATTGGAGGAGCCCAACGTAGAGGAAGGATTAACAGTGTAAGCAGAAGGATTAGTTGTAAGAAAGAGGTAGATACTATGTGCATTTAGCTCTTAATGGTTTACAATATTATTCATGTGGATACGAAGCAAATTTTCAGAAAGATTCAAATGCATCTCGGCCTGCACTACCGTCGTCAATGCCCACTTCCGTAATAAAAACTTAAATATTGAAGGGGCTCTAACCTTCATATCTTATACAACATTGAATATGTAATTCATTATGACTACCGATAACACATGACTGACAAACATTATCCTTTCATACATTATTACATCAACGTCACAGTTCTGTCGTGTGTATGTGTGTGTGCGTTGTCACGTCGTTTTACAGACTCGCCGACCAGAAAGGGGTGGGGACTGCACAGGCCCACACACACCTGAACCCCCACGAACTTTTATGAGTGATATTCCATGAATAAATTTACCAGGTATTAGTTGACATTCAAATAATGAGTGGAAAATGAAGTAGAGATAAAGGCTCTCGCCACCCACCTTACCCACCTGCGAAACGGGCACGGAAAAAGGAAGTACACTTAACCCGGGGGGAAAAGCGTAGGGTAGGAAATTGGAGGAAATATTCACTCTAACAAAAAGTGAGGTCTGGCATAACTCTGAACTGCTCTGTCGACGAAGTGTCAACCACCTGTGCTGGTAGACGATTCCAGATACAGCAGATCTTATACGTGGAAAAATTGCCTAATGTATCATATGGAATCCTCACTGGAGGGGTATCAACTGCCGGTTCATATGGGGTAACGAGGTTATTTTAGTAAAAATAACTTTATCACGGCAGTGTTGAGAGGAAAATAAAATAAATAGGTCAGTTATATATCCGTGTTTCAGTATGGTTTTCTCTTTACATGCTGGTTATTTAACATAATTCTATTATTAGAGTTTGATATTCATAGGTTACTTCTTCATGATACACATTGTTACCAGACCCATAAACAGTGCTGGGATACTACAGACAAGTAATGATTTCTATCGTCCACTTTTAGCAAGGCGAGGCGATATATATTTTGTGTGTGTATTATTACCTAATTGTTCTTACCTAATTGTATCTTTACATGAATTAGTCAAGCTCGTACTGTCCCGTGTCTTAAACCATATTTATCGTACATAACCTTAAATTTATGAATTGTTTTGGCACACACTGTTTCATTCGGTAGTGCATTCCACTGCTCAATTGCCCTATTTGGGAAACTAAATTTCCTTACATCTTTATCACCTCTCATTTTATGCAGTCTTTTGCAGTGACCTCTTGCTGATGTATCCCAATATGTTATGTAATCATTTATGTGTATTTTCTCCTTCCCTGATATGCATTTATATATCATAATCATGTTTCCTCTTTTCTTTCCCACCTGTAGTGTAGGCAGATTCAGTTTTTCTAGTCTTTCTTCGTAGCTTAGATCCCTTAAGCTTGGTACCCATCTTGTAGCGGCCCTTTGAACTTTTCAATCTTATCTATTTGTTTTTTGAGATGAGGATGCCAGACTACTGATGCATACTCCAGGGTTGGTCTTATGAATGATGTTATTATCTCTCTTACCATGTCTTCATTTATGTATGTGAATGCTATTCTCATATTTGCAAGCAATGTATATATGTTCCGTACCTTCTCACTGATGTGGTCAGCCGGAGTTAGTGTATTATTAATAATCACACCTAGGTCTTTCTGTCCGTCTGATGTGTGTAGGGTTTTATTTCCTAACTTATAATCCCAGTCAGGTTTTCTTCCACTTTTACCAAACTTTTGTTTTTTTTTAATGTGTCCGACTCTGGGCATAGGCTTCACAGCCTGCTACCAAGGCCCAGTAGTCCTCCTACATACCTTACACCTCTGCATGTCACCATTTCGGCGCTAACACCAACCATCCATATTAAATACATGCTAGGGCTGTCTCATATAGGACTGGTATATTAGTATTAGCGGGGATATTTTTACATGTCGGCGGGTCTTCTGGTAGATTAGTTACAAGAGTCTGCATTAGTAACTGACCTTTGTATTTTTGCATCATCAGCAAACATATTTAGATAGCTTTCATTTCCAGTGTTGCTATCTATATCATTTATATAAACTAAAAACATGATTGGTGCCAGCACTGAGCCCTGTGGAACTCAGCTAGTCACTTCTGTCCATGATGAGTAATTTCCCCTTAGTAATGTTCTCATTTCTCTTGTTTTTGAGAAAATCTTGCATCCAACAATACAGTTTGCCTCGATTTCCTCCTTAATGGTACAGTTTCCATAAATGCCTTTGGTGCGGTACTCTGTTAAATGCTTTCTTAAAATCTAAGTAGATACTGTCCACCTATCCTTCTTTTTTCTGTAATGTGTCTGTTACTCTGTCATAGTAGCTCAACAGATTAGTAACACAAGATTTTCCTTTTCTGAAACCAAACTGTCTTTCTGTTATTATATTGTGTTCTTCTAGATGATTTACCTAAGCTTTTCTTATCAGCTTTGCTAATACCTTGCATACAACACTGGTTAGTGATACTGGTCGGTAGTTGAGTGGATTTTGTCTATTTCCTTTCCTGAATAAGGGAACAATGTTTCCTTTCTTCCAAATATCAGGTAGTTTACCTTGTCCCAAAGATTGCTTGAAAATTAAAAATAATGGTTTACTTAACTCCTTTGCACATGAAATTTCCTCAGGACCATTTGCTTTTCCTTTGTCTACTTTACTTAGCTCCTGTATTTCTTTTAACTGTTATTTGTCTATCTGATAATATGTGTGGGCATGCCTGTTCCATATCATCCCTCTCAAAATTATTTTCTTCTATAAAAACTGACTGGAAATTCTTGTTTAGTGCTTCACAAATATCTTTCTCATGTATATAGGTGATCCCCTCATCCGTAATGGATTGTATTTTGTCTTTTACTTTGGTTTTTCTTCTGATGTAGTTATAAAATAGCTTCGGTTGATCACAACTTTTATTTATGATATCCTTCTCAAACTGTTTTTGGGTTTCCCTCGTTATTCTTGTTTAATCTTTTCTTGCCTGTTTATAGTTGTTATATGCCCTCGCACTATTGTGTCTTCTGTATCTATTCCACATCAGATCTCTTTTTTCTTTTGATTTGTTACATTCTGTACTGAACCATTTCTTCATTTTCTTTTCTGCTTCTTTGTGGTGTGGAATGCACTTCTGGACTCCCATTTCATAAAGTTCACAGGTTTTTTTATATATAGCATTCAGACCTTGTCCTCTAAGCTCCTTTTCCCAATCGGTTTCTAAGATGTACTGCTTTAGGGTATGATAGTTTCCCTTTTTATAATTTACATTCTTTTTGTAACTTTCATTGCTGTTAACTATGTCATATGCAATCCTGAATTTGCAATTTAGTACTGCATGGTCGCTTTTGCCGAATGGAGGGTGATACATTAAATTGTCCATATCGTTTTCTTGCCTAGTAAATATAAGATCTAGCACTGAGGGTGCATCGAGTCTTCTTTTTCTGGAGGTTTCCCTTACATGTTGCATTAGGAAAAACTCCTGCACGAGATCCAGGAGCTTTTGGCCCCAGCAGCTTTCTTGGCTTATTATATCTAGACTATTCCAATTTAAATTTGTATTAAAATCTCCAGTTAATATAATTCTTTCGGATTTCGCTTCCATTCTATGTAGTAATGCTCTTAAACTCTGAATTGTACTCTCTGCCAGATCCTTATATTCGCCTCTTTCCCATGTGTTTGATCTAGGTGGCATGTACAAATTGGCTACAATTACTTTCCCTTCAGATGTATTGATCTCTGCTGCAATCAGTTCTACTTGTGAGAGTATATCTAGTTCTATTTCTTTGACTTCTAGATTTTTCTTTGTTAATATTATAATTCCTCCTCCTTTTTTTAAGTTCCTATCTCTTCTCCATATACTGTATTCCTCTAAGTCTAGGATGTCATTTGATATCCTTGGTGTTAATTTTGTTTCAGTTAGGCGTATTATATGTGGTTCATTTTCTCTGATATAATCATTCATTTCTAATAATTTAGGTACAATTCCATCTACATTTGAGTACATCAACTTAATCATCTTGTTTATATACTTGTCATGGCTCGGTTTTCCTACCTTGCTCCTTTTTCTTCCCTCCCGTTTATGTACCACTTTCGAACCTGCAGTCCAATTACTTTGTCAGTAATTCCAGTTCCTCTTGTGTCACGCATTTTTTTTATCTCTATATTTTTGAAATCTTCTTTTCCCATGAGTTTTTTTTTTGCATTTTTTAGTATCTCCTCCACAGTGTTTACACTCTAGAAGGTTACCTTTATGGGCCTTGACTTATTTCTCTCGTATTTCCCTAACCTTTTGTGTTCCTCTATGTCTTTATTACAGATTTCCCCTGATACTTCCTTCAATATGCTCAATACATTTGCCATCTCCTTTTTGTCTCTCCAGATCTTGTTTCTTATTTCTTCCTCTTCAATATCAGTGATTACTATAGATTTGTTGATATCTACTGAATCTCTGACCAATTTAGGTTGTTTTGGATTATTCTTTTCACTTCCTTTTTCATGCTTTTTTCTTCCACCCTTGTTTCTAAGTCTTTTTTTACTTTCAACAATTCAGCATATGTGGTTTCAACATCATTTTTGTAGCTTTGCACCGCTTCATTCACCTGTGTTATCTTCTCCGCAATATCACTGCTCTGCTCTAGCAGATTGCTTGCATGCCTAATTGTCTCTGTATCATTTCTGAACTCTTCCATAATGCTCTCGTGGTGTACGACTGTACCTGCCATTTCACTAATTTTCCTTCTAAGTGAACCCACCTCTACTGTCAGCTTATCTATTGTTGTGTCTTTCTTGTTGATTTCTTTTCCTAATTTTTTTTTATTTCTTCCTTCTGCCAGTGCAGCTGTTTCTTGATTTCATCAATTTCATTCTGAAAAGCCATCTTTAATCTGCTTACTCATTCCACCAGTTTATTATAAGTCTCCATTTCAACCAGTTCTTGGTAGAAATCACCATCCTGCTTTCGACTTTTATCCCTTGTCTTTTCCAAATTTTCTTTACTAAAGTAGGCCATCATGCAGTACTAAGAGCACAGATTCTACTTACAGTATATTCCCTGGCACAGAGTCGCAGACTAAACAACTGATCAGCTGATCTTGCCCATTTTTGCCCTACTTTGTTTTCTTTACTATCTGAACAACACTTACTGATAACTTCTTTTTATAATGGGAAACCATTTACTCTAACCTGGTACAGAGCTTGACTCATATAAAGATACTAATTTAGGTATAACCACTGGCCAGATTTTGGGCAGGTACGGAGTGGTGTTGAGGTGTGTCCACTCTGCTCAGTGCCTGGTGTGTGTGTGTGTGTGTGTGTTTGTGTGTGCCCGAAATATGTCCAAGAGTTGTGGTATTTCCACCAAACCATGACAAAATGACAGAAGTGATTAACTTTTGGTAAGGACTTGAACAAAGGCAACCGAATGCCAGCCGCTATACATCAAAGTGCATTTTGGTCATTATGTCAACAGTGGACAAAGATATGTTCTTAAAATTGGGTTTGAAGGTAGCTTGTACCTTTGCCAAGATATTTTGCCAGTAATTGGAATTGGGCCTCCGAATGCTTTTGTTTTTCATTTCACTAAATATTTAACCAGACTTCAGAATGAGAATTCCCTTCTACGTTTAACCCAGTAGAAATCATTGTCACCCCGAGGTGAAGGTTTGGCACAATTTCACAACATAAATAAGGAGAGAACCCCAGGCTGGGTCCTATGATCTTTGAGACTATGACCTGATAGACGAGTGGTTCAATGCTAATAACCTTCCCCATAACATCCCATCAGCAGCACCTTAGGGTTTTGGAGGGTTAAGTGCAGCGGCAGTGTATGTTACCCACCATTCATGACATGCTTTAGAAGTTACAGCAAAATTTTGTTATAATTTGTATTAAGATAACCAGCCATGCCTCATCCAGTAATGGTTGTTCTGCAGTGGCACTGTTGAGGTGTTTGAGCAAATTGGGAGGAACTTTAACTGCTTGTGTCTGAGCTTCACCTTCTGTGTTTGCCTTCAGGAGACTATGGTGGGAGACAAGGTTCTACCTGCTCTAAGAGGATATACAGTCATTCACTCACCAGCTCTTATGGACTGTGGTTCTTGAGGTGGCTGTGCTCTCCCCTGCTGTATTGATGTTCCATTTACTTATTTTCCTGCCCGGTCCCTCCTTCAGGCTGTGGTTGTTCAATTACTAGCTATCTATATATCTATCTATAGCCCGACGCCCTAATCCTGCAAAGGGTGGCTGCAGACAAAACGCCTCCAAGTCGCTCTGTCACGCACCATTTGACTACCCTCCCCCCAACTCACCCCCCCCTCCCTCATATACATCTCAACTCCATCCCTCCACCTCATCCTCGGTCTACCTTTCCCTCTTCCTCCCTCCACCTCACCTACATACACCCTCTTAGTCAGTCTTTCATTCTCCATTCTCTTCACATGTCCAATTACACCTGGGGAGGAATTACATATTTTGTTTTCTTTATTTAATCCCCCCCCTTCCACGCCCCTCTCTGTCTTGACCACTTTATTCATTAGCTTCCTAGGCCATTTGTTCTTCTAGGTGACGTGAATGGACATCATGCGTTGTGGGGAGAAAATTTTTGTAACACCTGTGGTGATCTGGCATCTTTGGCTGAGGATTTAGACCTGGTTCCGGTGACTACGGGAGGCCTGACACATTTCTTGTATAAACTGGTACTCTATCTATTACTGATCTTAGACTGGTATCCTATGACTCTTCGCTGAACATTTCATGTGAGATTTTGTCTGATTTGATTTTCTCTGACTTGAATGGTAGTGATCATTGCCCTATTGTGGTTAAAGCATTCAGCTCTGTGTCTATGAAGCGGGTCCCTCGCTGGTGTTTGGGTACGACTGAGTGGGAAAAGTTTGCAGATCACTGTAGTCTCGACAGTATAGCAGTGTTCCCAACTTTCAAAGGGCTGATGATGAAGAACAGTACTGCACAACTACTGTATATCAGGCTGGCCATTTTTCTATTTCACGAACGTCTGGAAACTTTTGCCGGTGACCTATGCCTTGCTGGAATGAGGCGTGTGCTTTAGGTAGATGTGTCCACAAAGATCCTTGTAGAAACTTTAGGAAGATTTTTTTTTATGCGAGGGAGAAGGAACCAAAGACCATGAGCCTGCAATAACAGTTTCCTCCAAGAGAAAAACAAAATACAAGAGAGAGAGCCAAATTCAAGATCCGATCATTTCGAGATGCCAAGACACACTACGTTTGAAAGACTGGAGATCATAGGAAGCAGGAAATACAGACAGAGGGAGACAGTTCCAGAGTTGACCTGTTGCATAAATGAAGCACTGGGAGTAACGGTTAACTCTTGCATTAGAGAGCTGGACAGAAAAAGGATGAGAGTTTGCTGCTAGATGGGTGCTATGCGCCCGTGGTAGAGGTGGAGGAATGCATGCAGACAGTTTAGAGGAGCAGTGATCATTGAAGTAGCTGTAGAAAAGAGATAAAGATGCAACAGTGTGGCGACGAGACAGAGGTTGAAGGGAGTCAGTAAGAGGAGAAGAGTTAATGTGACGAAAAGCCTTTGACTCCACCCTATTGAGAAAAGGTGTATGTGGAGAGCCTCCCCACACATGAGAGTTGTACTCTACACAGGGGCGAATAAAACCCGTGTATAAAGTCAACAACTGTGCAGGGGTAAAGAAAGAACGGAGTCTGCTTAGCACACCTAATCTCTCGGAAGCAGATTTTACAAGAGATGCAATTTGATTATTCCAAAATACGTCCCGAGTGAATGAAGCCCCAAGCACGTTCAAGGATGATGCAGGATTGAGCTGGATATTAGTAAACATTAGTGACGACTCCTGTGGAAGATTGTGTAGGGTTGATAGGTGTAAAAACTGAGTTTTTGATGCATTAAAACCACAAGATTATTTTTACCCAAGTCAGAGATGGAAGCCAAGTCAGACATTGTGTTTGCCATAGCCTCATCCCTTGTTTGTTGAAGTAACTGCTGAGATGGATGTTTCGGGAACCGAATGGAAAGGTAAAGGGTGGAATCATCAGTGTAGGAGTGGATAGGGTTAGATGTACAGCTTAGAAAGTCATTGATGAATAAAAGAAAGAGAGTCGGTGATAGGACAGAGCTCTGAGGAACACCACCGTTGATACATGTAGGAGAAGAACAATGGCCGTCTACAATAGCAACTATACAACGACCAGAAAGGAAGGTATAGATGAATGCACAGACAGAAGGATAGAAACCGTAAAAGGGCGGTATGGAAATTAAAGATTTATGCCAGACTCGATCAAAAGCCTTAGAGATGTCAAGTGCAATGGCAGGAGTCTGAAAGGTAGGTGAGAAGATCGTCAGTGGAGCGTCTCTGACGGAACCCGTGCTGACGATCAGAAAGAAGTTGTGATAAGAAAGATGCTTGAAAATTTTTGTTAAGAACTGATTCAAAAACTTTTGAGACACAGGATGTGAAAGCAATTGGTCGATAGTTAGAGGGTTGGGAATGGTCACCCTTCTTTGGGACCGGCTGAATGAGAGCAAACTTCCAGTAAGAAGGAAAGGTACAAGTTGACAGTCAAAGGCGAAAGAGTTTACCCAGGCAGGGTGTAAGCACAGAAGCACAGTTCTTGACGACAACAGGAGGGACTCCATCAGGCCCATATGCTTTATTAGTATTAAGGCCAGTGATGGCAGAAAATACATCAGCTAACGAAATTTCAATGTCAGCCATGAGGAAGTCAGAGGGAAGAAGTGATGGAGGAACAGCACCGGAATCCTCTAAGATGGAATTGGAGGAGAAAGTCTGAGTGAAGAGATCTGCTTTATCAGTAGAAGAAATAGCTACAGAATCATCAGAGTAGAAAAGAGGAGGGAAGGATGATGAGGTAATGTTGTTAGAACGGTTTTTGGAAAGGTGCCAGAAGGAGTGGGAATAATTCGAGTTGGAAAGTTGAGAGCATTTACTACGGATGAAACTATTTGTAGCAGAGCGAAGAACAGACTTAGCACGATTCCGAACAGAAACGTTAAGATGATGTGATTCAGGGGTGGGTTGGCTCTGTTACCTTTTGTAGGCCCTCTCGTTGTTGCGGACAGCATTAGAACAAGCGTGACTAAACCAAGGCTTTCTTGCGTTGGACAAAGGATACGAGAAAGGAATGTATGCTTCCATGCCCGAGAGAATAACCTCCGTAATGCACAAGGCACACTCAGATGGCTCCCGGCCATGGAAGCAATTATCATTCCACGGAAAATCGAAGAAGTACCGCCTGAGGGCCTCCTAATCTGCAGCTCCAAAGTGCCACAGACGATGTGTCTTTGGAGGGTCCACAGGCCATACTGGAGTGATAGGACAGGTTAAGGTAATAAGGTTGTGATTGGAGGAGCCCAACAGAGAGAAAAGATTAACAGTGTAAGCAGAAGTATTAGTTGTAAGGAAGAGGTCAAGTATGTTGGAGCTCTCTCCAAGGCGGTCTGGGATACGGGTAGGGTGCTGTACAAGCTGCTCTAAGTCGTTAAGGATAGAAAAGATGTAGGCTTGTTCACCAGGTGGATCAGTGAAAGGAGAGGACAGCCAAAGGTGGTGGTGAACACTGAACTCTAAAATGGAGATTTCAGAGAAAGGAGAAATGAATAGAAAGTGTTCCATCGCAGAAGTAAAATAGTCGAAGAATTTTTGATAGTCAGTAGAATTAGGGGATAAGTAAACAGCACAGATATATCTAGTCAGAGAATGACAGGAAAGCCGAAGCCAGAGCGTAGAGAATTCAGAAGAATCGAGTTCTGGAACACGAGAGCAAGATAAGTCGTTGCATATATATACAGAACAGCCACCTTTTGCTTTGAAATGAGTACCGGTATAGGAAAATGTGGATGTCAGATGAAACATGGAATGCAATTCAGAAAAGGAAAGAGGCTAAGTTAAGAAGTGAAGAACAACATGTTGATGGCCAGGTAGTTGAAGTACTTAGAGCAAAGTACTGGAGTTTACATTCTGAAGCAAAAAGACTCGTTAGACGTGATAAGAGGAGACTATATGATGAAAAGGCGACAGAGACAGAAATTAAATTAAGTAAAAATGACGGTCAGAGAACAAGAGCAGCGTATCAGGCCATAAAGGAGTTAACTGGGACTGAAAAGAGAAGGAAGGAAATACCTGTACGAGATAGAAATGGTAATTTGATGACTAAAGATTTGGATATAAAAGGAAGGTGGAAAGAGCACTTTGAATCTGTTCTAAATAGACCAATCCCAGCTGAAGAGGACATTTTGCCAGCCGAGCGAGATTTGCAGATAGAAACAGGGGATATAACTTTGGAAGAGGTAGCAAAATCTATAAAGGAATTAAAGAATTTTAAGGCCCCAGGAGAGGATGGAATATTCCCTGAAATGGTTAAGGTGGAAAATGACGAGTTGATGAATGCGCTTTTGAAACTTTTTAATGTGGCTTGGGATAATGGTGGAATTCCAGAAGAGTGGAAAAATGGAGTGATTATGAAAATACCAAAAAAGGGAGATTTAAGTGTGTGTGGCAGTTGGAGGGGGATAACTTTGACACCTGGAGTTGCAAAAGTCTTTTCCAAAATCTTGTTGAACACAATAGAGCCAGTAATTGATAAAATTTTAAGAGAAGAACAAGCGGGATTTAGAAAAGGTCGAGGTTGTAATGATCAGATTTTTATTGTAAGGCATCTAATGCAACAAGCTAATGAGATGAAAATGCTACTTAGTATGTGTTTTGTGGATTTTGAAAAGGCGTCTGATAGTGTTTCACGTGGAGCTATGTTGAAAATTATGAGATTCTATGGTATACCAGAAAAGTTTGTAAATATTATTAGAAGCCTACATGAAAGTACTTTTTGTAAGGTAATGGTGGGTGGTTCTTTGAGTGATCAATTTCAAGTTAGGTCAGCAGTGATTCAAGGAGGAGTTCTTTCGCCATTGTTGTTTGTTTTGGTTATGGATTATGTTATGAAAAAGGTTGTAAGAAGAACAGGTGCAGGAATTAACTGGAAAGAAAATAAGAAGCTGATGGATTTGGACTATGCTGATGATATTGTACTGATTTGCGGAAGTATTTACGAAATGCAGAGGGTGCTTGATTGTCTGGTGGAGGAAGGAGAAAAAGTGGGATTGAAAATAAATTGTGGAAAGACTGAAATTATTAATATGAATGTGGAGAACCAAATCGATTGTGTAATTAGGAATAATGTGGTGAAGAATGTAGAAAACTTTAAATATCTGGGAACGATTGTATCATCTAATGGATCATTAAACAATGAAATTGAGGAGAGGATTAGACAGGCTTGGCGAGCTGTTGGCATGTTGAAATCTGTTTGGAATAATAATATGCTTTCGGTACATACTAAAGTGAAAATTTACAAGTCCATGGTTAGACCAATTTTAATTTACGGGCATGAGTCATGGTACAGTTCAATTGCAACAGATCAGAAAGTATTAGGATTTGAGAATAAAATACTGAGAAGGATTCTTGGGGTAAAGTGGCAAGACAGAGTTACAAATGCAATAGTAAGGGATATTACGAGAGTGGAACCAGTTAATGAATATGTGAGACTGTCTCGCTGGAAGTGGCTGGGGCACATATACAGAAAAGAAGGTAGTTTAATACAGGATGTGCCAAAGTGGACTGCTAGAGGAAGAAGAGGTAGAGGTAGGCCGAGGGAAACCTGGTTGAGGACAATGAAAAAAGAAGCAGGAGAAGAGTGTTGGTGGGATCTGAAGGAGATGGCAAGAGACAAATATTGGTTGAGAGAGTTCATTGAGGCCCTATGCATCCCGTGGGGTGCCACAGGAAATGATTGATTGATTGATTGATAGAGAAAGTAGGAGGATACAGAAAAGGGTTTGCTGTCAGTTGCCTCAGACAGCTGAATCTCAGTTAAAAAGAGAAATTGAGGTTTAGAGGAGGAGAGGTGGTGCTCAACAGAGCGAAATTTAGAGGAAAGGCCGAGAACGTTGCAGAAATGAAGAAGTGAGTCAGACAGTGGTTCCAGGCAGCTGAAGTCGTCACCGGGAGAGGGGCGGAAGGTGGGGGCATTTATCGTCCCCCCCCTTGGGGATTCCGAGGCTGAGTGTTGAGTAGCTATGATTTTTTTTTTGAATTTTGGAAAAGGTAGTTTGGTTTAGATAGTTAGATAAATTTGTATTGGAGAGCATGCTGGCCTACTCTCTGTGTTACTGAGACACTGAAAATGTTCAGCAAAGGGGGATGGTCAGGAACTAGTCCTGAGGGCTGATGAAACCGGAGCTCCAGCTCTCCCTGTCATCAGCTTTCCATCCACCTCGGGAGTACTGCCATGCTCGACTGGTGCTACAGTTTAAGAAAGCTCGTGCCCCATATCAGTGGATTCTGAAGAACTCGTGTCAAACCTTGTGGAGAACCTATGTCTCCTCAGCCACCTTATCCACTCCGTTACCATTGGTCTGGAAGATGGTGATGAAAATAACGGGTAACCAGTCACCTTCTCCTCCCTTGGTGCTTAAAATTCAGTCATATTCTTTAACCAACGCCTCTGAAGTAGTTTCAGTCCTGGCAGAGCATTTTTACTTTTTTTTTTTTTTTTTGTTTTGTTCAGATCCCTCCAAGCCATGTAGCTTATTCCGGCGTCAACAGGAAAGGTTTGGTATTTTCTTTCTGTAGACTGAATGGGAATTTTATGTTTTCTTTGCCGTCTCTAAACGCAAGGCTGCTCTCCAGCAGTGTAATGACTCTGCTGCTGGACCTAATGACACTCTTTTTGCAATGATTTACCATTTTCCGTACAATTCTCTATTTTTATTAATAATTTATAATTGGATAAGGGATGATGATAAAAGTATCCAGTAATTGGGGGATGCAAATGGTTCTTCAATTTCCTAAGCCACTTAAAAACTATATTAATGAGTCTAAATATTGTGCCATTTGTTTGACCTCTTGTGCATGCTGACTAAGATGGTTAGCGTGAGGCTACCTAAAGAAAAGGTTTCTTCTCTCTGTCACAAAGAGGGTTTCATTGGATGAGATGTACATTTACTACTTCATCGGACCTAAGTCAGCAGTCTGTGAGTCTTTTGCATCTGGACAACATCTAGCAGCTTTGTTCCTTGACCTGGAAATGGCATATGATATGGAATGGAACCATAGCATTCTGCATTTCGCAGTTTGGAGCTACATGGCCACCTGTCATTGTTCCTTTGAGACTTCTAATTGAACTGCAGGTTTCAGGTCCATGTGCTCTCCTCACTCTGTCCTATGAGTTCAAGCAGACGGTGTTTCATAGAGGGGTGTGCTAAGTGTGCAGTCAATGGCATACTTGATTCCCTGCCACAAAGGGTGTGTTCTTCCTTTTATGTGGATGACTTAGTGATATGGTTTGCTGGTTCCCAGATGTGTGCTGTTGAGAGGAGGATGCAACTGATGCTGGAAAGGGTCGTCAGCTGGGCAGACTGGAGAGATATCCGTTTTACTTCAAGCCTGATTGTTGCAGTCCAGTTTTATAGATAAAAGGGACTGGCTCCCGGAACAGTGAATGGAGAAGACTAAGTTTCTAGGCTTAACATTTGACTGTCAGGTTACTTGAGTTTTACATTTGAAACTTCTTTGAGTGTCATGCATGCAAGCAATGAATTTGTTGAAGGTAGGTTGCTGTCTTATATCTCACACCTCGTGGGGTGCTACTCGGAGTTCACTCCTTCATTTGTATCAAGACTTAGTGGGATCTAAGCTTGCCTATGGTTGCGAGGTCTACTCCTCCTCCACTGTACCGCAGCTTAGTGTTCTCAGTCTTTTGCATCATGCAGTTTTGTGTCTTGCCACTGGTGCTTTCATATCCTACCCAATCCCTACCTTGTAGAGGCTGGTGTTCCTTCCTTTTAACTTCAGCAAAAGCCACTAATCATTCATTGCTGGAATTGCGTAAGATATATTCCATAGTCATTTTTTACTGTTTGTGTATCATGGCAGTCATTTTTTCAGTATCATGTTTCTCATCCTCGCACTCCACATTCCTTTGGGTACAGGGTCAGGCAGATTATGGGGGATTTAGGTCTCTCTGCATAGCCTGTCTGTCCCGCTCAGCAACGAAGAATTGCACCATGGTACCTTCCCAAGGTGCAGGTGTGCAGGGATCTTTAGGATACTAAATCTTCTCTCTCTCTCCCTTCTCTGGTGCTTCATCAGCCATCAACTATTTCTGGAACATTCCATTCACAAAGGCACCCCTTCCTGTATATAAAGGTGGTTCAGAGTCACACACTTATTGTTTCTCATCCTCACACTCCACATTCCTCTGAGTACTGGGTCAGGCCGATTAAGTGAGCTTAGGTTTCTCTGCAGTGTGTCTGCTGTGTCCAGTTCCCCAAAATCCCTCCATGGTTCTTTCCTGAGGTGCAGGTGTGCAAGGATTCTGAGGTTACGAAGTCTTTTGTGTTGTCTCTGGCTCTTCTTCAGCTGTTATGACACAATCGTCATTTCACAGAGAAACCGTCCTTGTATATACAGATCGTTCAGAGTCAGACACTGGTGTTGGGTCTTGGGTGAATTCCCAGATTGTGTAAGGGTAGGAATTCTTCTAATTTCCACTATTTTTACTTCAGAATTGAATTCACTTCATCCCCTGTCCTTGCCTTTCTCGAGTAAGGTAAGGATTCATGAGCATGTCGGTGTGGACAGCAATGAAGTGGAAGATATATTAGCAAAATCTGCATCCTCCCAATGACCCCTGGCAACTACCCCCTTCCTGCTACTGACTTGACGCCTTACTTGAAGTATGTGATTCTTATTTTTTGGCAGAGCCTGTGGAGTGTTAGTGCCGACGGTTCTCCCCTCCATGGCTTAACGATTGGAGGTGGCTTTTGCCCAGCTACGCACTGGGCACTCATGGCTTAGTCATAAGTTCCTAAAGTGTGGTGGGGCTCAACCGAATTGTGATAACTGCTTTGTTTTCTCCTTACTGTCCATCACATGCTAGTCCTGTGGCCTTAGCTTGGGAACCTGTGGTTGAGGTTTCTCCATAGGCATAGCAAGGTGGATGGTGCCTATTCTCTGTCCTTCATACATGGAGGAGCCTCCAGCTATCTGACTGATATTTTATTCTTAACCAATTAACCGCAGGGATGTCGGGAGTGTGCCGTGCCCGTCCTGCAGGGATAATCGTGCTCCGACTGACTTTTTAAGAATATTTGCCAAAAATCAGTTATTAGCCCTAGAATATTATAATTAAATAAGCTTATGGCACATACCTTCAGCTTTCTCCTGGGATGTTTGTTGAGCCTTCGTCGACTACCGTAGGACTTGTGGAAACTTCTGAAGTTGGGTAAAGAAGTCTCAACTTTACACTTCCCGATACCCCGTAATATGGTTACCACTGCCTGATATTATCACTACAAAGACTATTCTATGATTTGCAAGTAGTTTGGAATCCATATTCCCCCCAAAAAAGAAAACAGTGTGAAAACAATGTAAATTACGTGTGCATACGAGCTTTCCACCCGCGCTCGTTCCCCGATGGTATTCTGAGGCAAAGCTGTCATTCAATTTCTATAAACACACTCAAACTTTATATTCCTAGTACTTTATTACACTTATTTATATATACAATATTTATCCATAAGTTTCTTTCAGTACTAGTGGTTTATTTTCACTCCAGGCATTCCCTTTCTTGTTCAATAAACTAGCGTAGAAAGCGAAGCTTTCACTTTTACTTTCATTACTCCAAGTATTTATACACGCTAGAGCGAAGCTTTCACTTTCACTTTCATTACTCCAAGTATCTATACTCGTATTCTTATATTACTAATTATTTACATTTCTATTTAAGTTTTGTATTTTCTTTACATTATTTACATTTCTGTTTTATTTACACTATGTTATGCATTGTCACGTGCAGTAACTTATAAAACTATATTTCTCTTTATATATATATATATATATATATATATATATATATATATATATATATATATATATATATATATATATATATATATATACGTCGTAGTCATGCGATATGATAAGGAAGTCAGTACCAGGTCTCATTACTCGTTAAACGAGAAAGGGCCGGAATTTTGTGAAGAGAGAGAGAGAGAGAGAGAGAGAGAGAGAGAGAGAGAGAGAGAGAGAGAGAAGAGCGTGGACTGTTGTGTAGAAGAAGCGAGTGGGCAGGTAGGAGTAGGGACATCACCGACATAATATTGTTATTTTTGGTGTTGCTAAGGGAAATACTGCTCCCTCTGGATGAACAGTGTGTGAGTGTAGATACACGATATATATATATATATATATATATATATATATATATATATATATATATATATATATATATATATATATATATATATATATATAAAGAAGGGTACGGGATGGTGGGATGAGGAGGTTAAGAGAGCAGTGGAGGAAAAGGGGAAGAAGTGGCTAAAGTGGTTACAGGACAGAGGTTCAGTTGAAATAAGAACTGAGTATATCGAGAGCATGAAGCACGTTAAAAGACTAGTGAAGAGGAAAAAGAAGGAGGTAAATGATGATCTGGGAAGAAAAATGAATGCGCACTACTCTGAAAATAGGAAGTTATTCTGGAAAGAGGTGCTGAAATGAAGAAGTGAAAGCGAAAAGAAATGTGATGGTGTGAAGGATGCAGGTGGTAGAATACTAACCCATGGAGATGAAGTAAGGACCAGATGGAAAGAATATTTTGAAAGCCTGATGAATGGCAATAGAAAGAGCAGAGCGGCTGTAAACATGACTGGTTTTGGGGGTGTGCAGAGAAGGAAAGCAGTGCCAGGAAACGTGACACTCGTACTGGTGAAGAGCGCTGTGAAATGGCTGAAAAATGGGAAAGCCGCTGGGGCTGATGACGTGTATGCAGAGATGCTTAAGTATAGTGGACAGAATGGAATGAAGTGCTTGTTGGAGATATGTAAGAAGGCATGGATGAGTGAAACTGTGCCTGCAGAGTGGAAAAAGGCTGTGATTGTACCCCTGTACAAAAATAAAGGTGAGCGAAGTGAGTGCAAGAATTATCGTGGCATAAGTTTATTGAGCGCGGTAGGGGAGGCATATGGAAGAATTATTATAGAGAAAGTAAGAGAGATATCAGAAGTCCTAGTGAGTGATGAACAGGGTGGCTTTAGGAGTGGCAGAGGATGTGTGGATCAAGTATTTGCAGTGAGACAGATAGCAGAGAAGGTTTGTGAGAAGGACCACAAGGTGTTTATGTCATTCATGGATCTGGAAAAAGCATACGACAAAGTAGACAGAGATGGATTGTGGAAAGTTTTGCGCATGTATGGTGTAGATGGTAAGCTGTTAGGTGCTGTCAAGAGTTTTTATGATGGTAGCGAAGCATGTGTAAGGGTTATTGGGCATGTAAGTGAGTGGTTCATGTGATGTCCCCTTGGTTGTCCAATATATTTATGGATGGGGTGATGAGAGAAGTAAAAACACGAGTAATGGAGAGAGGGATGGCGCTGGTAATTAATGGTCATGGATGGAATATCTCAAATTTGTTGCATGCTGATGATGCAGTACTGCTTGCAAGTACCGGACAAGAACTCAGTAGGCTAGTGCAGAGATTTGCTGATGTCTGTGAGCGTCGTGCCTTGACAGTAAATGTAGAGAATAGTAAAGTGATGGTTATTGAGAGAGGTGACTCCCAATATGATGTCACAGTGAATGGAGAGAGACTGGAATTGGTGTGAGAGTTCAAATACTTGGGTAGAGTAATAGAAAAGAGAGGAAAATGTGCAAAAGAACTTGAAAGTAGAGTGACACAAGGAAGAGAAGTGGTTGGTGCAATGAAGGCCTTGATAAGAAATAGAGGCTTGAGTGTTGCAGCTGCACGAGGCTTACATGAGGGTGTTAGAGCCAACTCTAACATATGAGTGTGACACTATGGTGTGACATGAAAATGAAAAGCCCAGAGTAAGAGCATTGCAGATGGGACTGCTGAGGAATGTATGTGGAGTACAGAGGGTGGATAGGATACAAAATAATGTGATTCGTGAAAGGTGTGGAGTGAGGAAGTCGGTGGACACCAGAATCGAAGAGAGTGTCCTGAGATGGTATGGTCATGTGGAGAGAATGGATAACAATGGCGTGGTAAAAAAGGTATACCTGAGCGAATTTCAAGGAGGGAGGAAGCGAGGTAGGCCAAGGAGGTGGAAAGATATGGTGGATGAGTGACGAAGAGTGGTTTGGAAGTCGGTGAGGCTAGGGAACTGGCAAGAGATCGAGCTGGCTGGATGAATTTTGTGAGGAGAAGTGCGTGATCAGGGATTTTGGCACCCCTTGTGAGCATGGCAGTTTCCGGATTGACTCAATCGGATACTCTGTGTGAAGCTGCAGAATGTGGTGAATGTTTTTGGCGTATCCGATGGAGCCAGGATTCCGGGGGCTTGAATGATGAGTGAATGGAAGTGTGGCCTATTTGGATTGGGCAGGTTTGTGCTGTCTGGACATTGCTACTCCTCACCCTGTCCTTGGGTGGGAAAGGAGGTCTGGATGATGATGATTATATATATATATATATATATATATATATATATATATATATATATATATATATATTGTTACGGAACAGAGAGAGATAATGTACACTTTAAGTGAGAATGCTAAAAATCACTACTGTCCCGCAAAGTTCCAGGTTCAAAACAAAAGAGTTAGGTAAAATTACAAGTCAAAGTTTAATGCTCAAACTAACAATAAAACATTCAGGACTCATAAGGATAATGTAATGGCAAAAACAGGTTAAATATATGGTTAACTGCAATAGCCTCTATTAACACGAAATTAGCAAGAGTAAATTTATCTAAGTCAGCCCTGATAAAATGAGATACCAGATAATACTCAGTGAATGCCAGATAAATAATTACAGATACAAACTATTATCAAAAATGACTGACATAAAGAACCCTACATGAATTACAAAAACTTCACTAGGCCTACAAATTAAACCTATGCTATACAGCACAAGAAAAAATACAACAGTTATACTCAAATTACACACAGCTGCTAGATGTTTGGAGATTTCTTGAGCACTCACAATAATAATATCTGTACAGGGGAGGACAGAGATGTGAACAAAATGAGGAGCAGATCTAAGTGGCAATGATGCAGAGACTGAGCTCATTATATAGGGGCCAGCAGAGCCTGATACAACTTGTAAGCAGGACGCGCAAATGAAGCCATGGGGACATAGAGTTCACAATCCCGCTCTGGACAACAGAGAGAACGACTTACTCTACTATAACGGTAGAAGGGGGGGACTGAGGCAGAACACGCTCGTGATCAAACATGCAGCAACTGTGCGTTAAAATTACACAAAGGATGATGAAATCATAGGCTATGTAACAATATATATATATATATATATATATATATATATATATATATATATATATATATATATAAGCAAAGAGAGAGAGAGAGACACTCTCTCTCCCTCTTTCACAAAAATTCCGGCCCTTTCTCGTTTAATGGGTAATGTGACGTGATACTGACTTCCTTGTCATATCGCATCACTACGACAAGATTGCTGCCTTATCAATGACCTTGTGTAAATCTACTTGATGACGTGGAGTAGCTTCAGAACCCGGGGGTATTATGCCTAAAACGCGGTAGTTGGGTTTTACCATGCAGTGTTAGTTACGTTTACTTGGACGCTCCAGCAGCACTCAACCTTTATCCTACCGTAGGTCCAGCTTATCCTTTGCTGTGCTATGCATAGCACAGTATATGCCTGTATGATGGCACGGTGCTTAAAACACTCATTATTTTACATTTAAAACTGCATTGTTCACTGTATTATTTAATGTTTCTATTGGCAGAAAACAGGACCTCATTCAGACTGCTGGGAGGCGAAAGTGTGTTCAGTGGTCAGACAGTATAGTCACAAAAACCGCGACTTTGGCTGCTAGCTTGGCATGAGTGTGAATAAGTCGGTGAAGTGTATAACCAGACTCCCTGCACAAACACTCGTAGACTATAATTATGTAATTTTACACTCTCCCAGCGGCACCACGCCACCGATATATTTTGTGTACCCGTGGCCACTTAGTAAAACCTTGTGACGTAATGGCTGACAACGGACAGACATGCATGTTAATGGGAATATTGGTTCCCTTGATGAACAGTGTGTGAGTGTAGATTCATAATTAAATAGTATAATGCGTCTGAAGCTAAGGAGGGCCTGAATGTGTAATATATGTATGAAAACTAATGTATGAATGTTTTAAAGATTATAATATACGATGATCAGTGTTTGTGGATGTTGTGTCACAGCTATCCAGACTAATGAAATATTACCTCGAAGAAAGCGACATCATTTTTGGACTGAACATCTGTAACACCGTTATTTCAATTATTATAATACAAGATATGCATTCATTATGCAAATACAGTATCTCATTACCTCCGCGTGATCCATCAGTATGATGATTGCACAACATTTTCGCCCAATAATCCAACAGCTGTCCAATACTCAAAGTAGCTATAATCTTATGCAACAGGACATCTACTTATACCATGGTTTGCAAAAATAATGATTGTTTTTCTTTACAGTGAAACAGACTGCATGATGCACAACATAGCATGACCGTTGTGTCACATGCACTGTCATGAATCATTTGTGGCCTCCCTGATTCATGACCGTTGTGTCACATGCACTGTCATGAATCATTTGTGGCCTCCCTGATTCAGCAACAAAAATGTTATAGCAGTTGAGTTGCACACTCACTAGACTCAGGTGAACCACGTTTCGAGACACCATACACAAGGTCATTCTAATATTTATGCTCAACTACAGTTGTTCACCACACTGTATGACGAACATTAAGACTCCAAGATTCATCCAATGCAGGTTATTACATACAGAGTTATAGATCACCTCAGAACATCTGTATAGTCACACCCTTCATCTTTCTAAACGAAACACGACAAAGCTTCGATACATGCGATCCCACCACCTGTCCCCCCTCCCCTACCGTTCCACCTCGCCTCACAGTCATCTCCTGTCAGAGAAACAATGGGAGCCAATGGCATTACTATTTGCTTTTCTCTCTACATTCCACTATACATACGTGGCAAACACTTGTATTTGTAGACAGAGTATGACTTGATAGAACATTGTTTCTGTTGGTACTAGATACTGTAGTGGAGGGGAAGCTCTGGCGGGTCTGCCCATTCACTTACTAATACTACAATGCAAACAAACACAGTGGTGCCACATTTCACCAAGCACACCACCCGGTGTACTCTTTAGAAGTGGAGGTAACTGTACGTGAAATCCATCCTAGACAATTTACCTACCGACAAAGCTCCAGGCCCAGATTGAATTCCACCAACTGTTTTGAAAAAGTGTTCCCCAGAACTTGCCTCTGTTCTTGCTAAATTATTCAGATTATGCATATGTACTTCTTCATTCCTTAATTCATGGAAAGAAGCCAATATCCACCAAATTCCAAGGAAAGGAAATTCCTTTGACCCCTCTGATTACAGACCAATAGCTGTCACATCTTCTCTTGGTAAGGTTTTTGAAACTGTAATTGATAAGCACATAATTAAACATCTTGAATCCAACAACTTAATTAGTGACAGAGGATATGGTTTTCGCCAAGAATGTTCCACCATTGACATACTCAATCTCCTGACTCATACCATCCATCAATCAGGTGACCTACATGGAGGAACTCATGCAGTAGCCTTGGATATTTCTAATGCTTTCGACAGAGTGTGGCACCGTTCCCTGTTGTCCAAACTCCCTTGCTATGGATTAAACTCTTTTGTTCCTTTGATTTCCTCATATCTCAGTAACAGAAAAATAAGAGTAAAAGTAGATGATGTATATTCCAATTTCCACTCAATTAACGCCGGCGTGCCACAGGGATCAGTTCTGGCACCAACCCTGTTCCTCGTTCATATGATCTCTTATCTGTCACCCACAATCCCATCCATTCATATGCAGGTGACTCAACACTTCATAGTTCATTCACACTCAAACATCCATTTACACAATCTGATATCTCTAACTCTCAACTCAGTACAGCCATCTCTTTAAATCATGACTTATCTATGATCAGTGTCTGGGGACAAAATAACCTTGTCTCATTTAATCCTAGTAAAACTAAATATATACAATTTACTAATAGACAGGTATTGCCAGAATCGTGTATTACCTTGAATGCTACAAATATTCCCATTTCCAAAAGTATTGAAATTCTCGGCGTCTCGCTTAACAATGCCCTCAGCTGGACCTGTCATGTCAGATCACTTGCTAAAACTGCCTCAAAGAAACTGAGATTTTTGTACAGAGTCCGTAACTTCTTCACTGACGAGCAGTTAGCTATAATTTATAAGAGTCATGTGCACTCTCAGCTTGAATACTGCTCACCCTTGTGGAATGGATGTGGAGAGATTGCATTAAAACAACTAGACAAAATTCAGAACAAAGCTGTTAGAATTATTAATAACCCTGCTATTACTAACAAACTACCTCCCCTACAAGTATGAATTAATGTTGCCTCCCTTGCGTTATTTTGCAGATATTTTTACAGCAAATGCTCAGACGAAGTTACGTCCATTGTGCCACCTCCCCATGCCTTCCATCGTGCTGCACGGGCATCTGGCAGCCCGTGCTACACGGGCATCTGCCTATCAGAATTCTGTCATTCCTCAAACTGCATCTCCCTGGAACTCGCTTCCCCAGAGTCGTTTCCCTCCAAACTTCAACCTACAGCTTTTCAAGTCTAACTGTTACAGATATTTTATGAACAGACAACACCAGTAATCTGGCACATGGATTCGATTTTTTTTTTTTGTTCATTTGTTTTTCCTTCCTCTGTTCTATTCTATAAAAAAAAATATATATATATTTACACATTATTTACATTTCCACCTGCATTTTTTTAGAGTTACCAGAAAGATCATAGTCACTGTCCATCATTATCATTGATAAATTAGTCAGTTCACGTTCCACAGCAGAGTCACTTAGCTCTTTACCCCTTCCCACATGAGGTTTAGTAGGGGTAGAGATCACAGGGCCCTTTGCAGTGGGCTGAGAAGCAGCGGAATTGGACAGGCGCGAATCTGACATGGTTACACCTCGAAAGATGACAGTAAACTGAATGATGTGGCCTATGGGCAGGGAAGGGTTGATAGTGTCAGCATGGTGACAACTGCTAAATTATATGCTATGAAATGATTGGCAGGAAATCTATACAATACATAATAAATTAGGTACGTCCATCCAGGATTTGCATAGTACAACGCAACTGGGCAAGTGGGAGGAGAGGGTACTGGAGGGGAAGTAATGAGGGGAGTCAAAGACAGGGGAAAAATGGTTAAATTGTCAACAGTGGATGGGAGTACAGATTACATTAGCAGAACTGACTATAGCTGGACACTGGTAGTACTGATAGATGATACAAGCCACCACTTGAAAGCCCGGGCAAATTCAAAATAACACAGAATCACAAAAGTGATGCACTTAAGTATGTTCCCTTGCTCCCGAGCTTCACGTAAGTGATGCCTCGGGGTTAAGGAAGTCAGCTGCCTACATCTTTTATAGATGACTGATAATCGAGCTGTTGCAGCGCCACAATTATGATTTCCAATAATTAAGTTAAATTATTTTGTCATTTACAGAAAAATTGTATTGATCTCTGAGAATGTAACTCGTCGACGACTTGGAATTAGTGATGACTCATTCACTACTAGGGATTTATCTGCAACTCGGTAATAGTGCTTGGAGGTTGCAAAAATACAATATGTAAGACACCATCCTTGTGAAATTAGTAACTTCTTTACTACAATAATATCTTTAAAAATATTGCTACCTGCAGTCATTGTGAAATGCTCAGTGATTTTGTCACCAGTGTAACGCATATTTTAGACATCAATAAATGACACCCGTGTAATGCTGGGGATTTTAGAGATTATGGAAAATGGGGTAGCGTGATCTTATTAGCGAATTTTAGACATTAAGAGAAGTAGGGTAATGTGATCTTATCTGTGAACTTCAGAGACTAAGAGGAATAAGGTAGTGTGATCTTATTTGAGAATTTTTGGGAAATGAGGTAGCGTGATCTTATTAGAGTTTATAGGAATGTGGTAGCGTTATCTCATTTGAGAGGGCGTGAGTAGTTAGATATTAGCACACCTTACAGGCCACTCAGTCTCATCTGTACCACTCCTTAAAGGATAGCAAAACTCGAACTCGAAATAACGTAACCTAAGATGTACTAAACATTAAGAACAGACAGATTACTCTTGAAACTGTGAATGAACCCAAACGAAATATTAATGAGGATCTACATCACTAGAAATGTGGATCTTTACAAGCTAAATTACAATTGAAAGAATTCTGATACACGTGGATATAATAATCCCATGGTCACAGTTGGACTCTCAGGAAGATTCAAAGAATACTGATACACATGAACATATTAATCCCGTGGTCACAGTTGGACTCTCGGGAAGATTCAAAGAATACTCCCAAGATATTCTCTTAAGATTAACCCGCACCGTCCCGGCGACGTGAATTAACGTCTGCACATGATGTGCACTCATGTCCCGGCGACGTGAATTAACGCGGCAACATTGCAAGTTGCATAATTTTCAAATTTTTCAAAATTTGCGCCTGATTTTTGTTTTGCCCGCCTACGCAAGCCTCACCTACTCGCCGCCAGGCGGATAATCCCCTAGACCCAGATTAACCCCACCTGACCCTGTGATTGTCCACTTACCTGTCAGCAGTCACCCAGGTCAGACATGGCACGTCGTGGGCTGTCAGATGAGGAGATACAAGTCGCCCTGGATACCTTTACAGGGGATAGTGATTCCCCACTGGATGACAGCACCCTCGATGTCGATTACGTGCACCCTGAGGAGGTTACCAGCAGCAGTGATGAGGAGGTCCCTTCCCCAAGGAGGGTCAAATATATAACATATAGGAGGGCAGGGGACGGCCAGCCTGCACCACGTGCTGCATCTAGGCAGCAACACATACCATCAGATGAGGACGAGGACGAGGACGAGGACAAGGAAGCAGTACATGGTGGCGTATTTTTGTTAGGACTCCATATTATAATTACAAATCATAATAGACAGATAGACAGAGAGACAGATAGAAGCAGGGAGTCAGATGATGAGAAGGTATTGTGTCTACGAGAATCGAGCAATGCTAAACATGCTTACACACTCTTAACTCAAGGAATGCTTTATAGGCACACGACAGCGCCTAGTGACCATACACACACATACACACATACTCACACACAGGCTTCTAGAACTTTCCACTCACAAGGAACACACGTGATACGTCTCCTGTTTCACCAGAATTTAGGAAAGAGAGGGCAGAAAGAAGCTAGCCATAGAACAGACAGGTCGCAGGGAGAAGGGCTTAGCAAATTGAGAGAGAGACAGAGAGAGCGAGACAGAGAGATAGCTAGCGGGACTCTACTTATTACTTCGCTCTGTGTGAGAGACTTGTTAATATTTCCAAGACAAATAAAAATAGTCCCATACTATTCTTTACCTCTCCTGTCACTACATGACAAATGGGAAAGAAGATTATCTACTCACGAAGCTACTCAAGTATAACAACCGCTCGTCCACAAGTCTAATATATATATAACTCAACTACAAGTAACCACAAAGGAGTTACAAAGTCTTTATGACATTTGGTAGCAGCGAACGTATACGAACCTCGCCTACGAATCAACAGTGAATTCCTACAAAATATCAAGATTGAAAAAAAAAAAAAAAACTCTCACAACCAACAACTCGACCAGCTCCTGACAATATTCTCTCCAACCAGCCCCCTCCATCTCCCCGATCATCATGCTGATGCAGAGGTGAAGAGGTCACAGGACGCCTTGCAAGTAGTTTAACAATATATTGATACAAACAATCTTGCAACTTCTACAACGAACCAGCGAACTACAACCATCTACAATCAACTACAAGTAACAACTCTACGAGTCTTCTGTATAATCTTCGACACGCACCTAAAAGTAGCGGCAGTCTTCATCCTACAACGAGTAAATCACAAGAGAAAAGGACCAAGAAAACATCGACAAAGAAAAACGGAACAAACAAACGAAGAGTGAGACACGACTCATACCTCATAAACACCAGACCTCACCCTCCTCTCTCTGCTACATCCACCCAACCCCCGACGCTGACGCAGGAGTCAAGAGGTCAAGACGACGAAGCAAATACCAAGTCCATATTCACAACTCATCTTACTCATTCATCTTCCCTCAAGTTACTCATCGCTACTCATTTACTCACCACAGCTACCAGTGTGGGAAGCCGACGTCACCATGTGCTGAGATGACATCACAACGCGAGTCTGCCATGCCAAGCAACGTGTGACTGACACCAGGCACCTCTCACCCACTACTCATTACTCATTATTCACATAGCTCCTACTCATACTCATTTATTTTCACAGTTAAGTTGGAAATTCGACGTTCTATGCTGAGGTTTGCCTGGGACAGCTGTTAACCACCACAAGCACCAGGCCATGGAATTTCCTGAGTAATATCGTCCATCAACACACCACTAGAATTATCAAGAGATCTTCAAACTTGTATTTTTCTTCCGAGATCGACTTTTGTATCGACACACCTCTACGATCTGTATCAAGTGGGTAAAATTATACTTACTCATTTCTTCTCAGTGCTAAAATTAGCTATATTCAACTTTTTTAAAACTTATTTCCATATATACACTCATACACTCACTATCTATCATTTATTTCAACTTATTTACTCATCTATTTTGTTAGGACATAAATAAACAAGAGGCGTATTTCATAGCACCATATCTTAATGACAGGAATAGTTTCGCCACCACCCACGTTAATACCAGATGACACACAATTTGCCACAACAACAGACTCACAATTAAGAGAGCACCAAGGCAACACACCAGATGACACACAAATTGCCACAACAACAGACTCACAATTAAGAGAGCCTCAAGGCAACCCACCCCTTGTACAAACCTCACCACACACTAAAGATCAAGAAACAAATACGGCAGTCTCAGATGATGAGTGGGAAATCCCCTCTGACGTAGCAAGTGCGGACTTTGTTGTTGACTGGCACACGTATGCCAATATACTTAACAGGGTTCACCGGTCCGGTCGTACATATTCCACCATTCCCTCACACAACGATAAACATGTCCAAGTTGAATTAACAGAGCAAACAGTAAAAATGAATCAAGAAACAAATACCGCTGATCTAACAACCACACCTCACGTGTTTGTGTATCACGAGGATAAAACTGCCCCAGAATTCTCTGGCACAGACAAAGATCGCATTGATGTCATTTCATTAGTCAGTCAGCACAAACAAATGTTCATCAAGCGCCACATACTAGATGAACAAGAGAAAATTGCTATTTTTTCATCTTGTATAAGCCAGGAAAGATGTCCAGCGAGCAACTTGCTTCGCTCTGACAAGCTCCATCGTGCTAGGACATATGATGAATTTAAAACTGAATTTCTGAAGAAATTTTCTGGAGGTATGAACTTCTTGCCAGGTATAATTCCAGAATTACATAAAATTGTAGATCTTGTAAGGGAGCACACTACAAACCACGTGCTCAGTGAAATAACTGCTGATGTCTCCACAATCAAGAGAACATTATTAGTTACTTTGGAAAATTCTAATTGGATAACAGATGATGGAAAGATGTCCCCAGACCTCGTCGTGGACATCATTGGTTATGTAGCTGCCTTGTGTAAATTACCTGATAGGACCCTTAAGATCGCCAAGACGATCGCGTACACCCCAGGAATGTGCTTGCTAGACTTAATGAATGAGGTAGAGATGCAGTGCAGTAAAGCAGGTATGGTCGACACACATGCACATTCTGGTAGAATGAGGGTACCTGAGACAGTATCAGCTGTGAAAACATCTACACCGACCCCAAACAGAGAACAAAATCGATCGCGACCAGAAAGCAGGAAGACCAAACAAGCAAACGTGACAAGGCCTCGTTCACAGACGCCTTCCTACAGGCAGTTTCATAAGTTTTCGCGCAGCCCGAGCAGGTCTCGCGCCATAAACAACACTTCTTATGGGAAATCACCTCGTAGGTCACAGTCAAGGGATAGGTCCATTCTATGTCATTATTGTGCAAAACCAGGACACACAAGGTATGAATGCTTTATCAAGGCAAAAGAGGACAAACAAAAGACACAAGGATTTGGTCCTTACTGTAGGCATCATAGATACCAAGGGCACTGGACCAGTGATTGCAAAACAGTAGAAAAAATTGTGTCTATGTTCAAATCGGGGGAAGACCAAGTCATGACAAAAAACGAACAAACGTAAAGAAAAACAAGGCTAAACTTCACATAGGAGGCATGTTGGGAAATGAGTGTATCTTGATACCAGCTGTATGTGAGGATCAAAACGTTTCCTTATTTTTAGATACAGGCTCTCCAGTGAACTTAATAACACATGAAGAAATAAATAGAATTCTTAAAAATAAAAAGAAAGTAACTTTTCTGGATGAAGCTGATTTAGATTTATACACAGTAGATGGACAAGAGATTACAGTGAAAGGTGTGATAAGATCAAATATCAGTCTCACAGAAACTACAAGACCATTCTCTGCATTTTTCTATATCGTTGAAAACTTATCAATTAAAGCTCATATGTTACTGGGCTTAAGATCCATGAGAGCTGAGAACATAACTATACTCCCACAAATGAATGGAATAGACTTTGATAATGAATTCATAGAGGAAATAACTTCAGAGCCCTCACCGATTGGTAGAAGAGAGCCAAAAAGAATTAGTAATATTAAAGGCTTAAACAAACATACACAAACAGATGAGTGTATAGATCCACTCCCACCACCAACCCCATCCTCCAGAATTAGTGACCCAGATAACAGTACTGATTTATCAATTTTTCCAGCCCATCTCACTAATGATTTAGTTATACCACCTAATTCATACATGAAGGTTACCATAAAGAGCAAATTACGGAATAGTACTGTTCTTGTCTTAGAAGAATTATGTAAAGTAAAGGGATTGTCAGTAGAAAACGCATTATGTCATACGAACGACGAAGGGCAAACTCAGATATTCATAATTAATCACATGAATGGGGAAGTTCAGTTGAAAAAGGGAACTTGCATAGTTAATATTGAAAAATGTCCCGCCCCTGTGAAGGAAATAGTTATAGCTGGAGTAACAAGTGAGATAAAATCTACGGATAGAGAAAGAATAAAAGAGAATTTAATTCACTCAGGTGAATTTGATGAAGAAAATGATTTGTTAACCCTGCTGGAAACACACAGGGACACCGTAGCATTGCCCAGAGAACAATTAGGGTGTACTAACTTGATTAATCACATGATTAATGTGCACCCAGAAACACCACCAATTTTCGTACCAGCTTACCGTATACCACACTCCCAACGTACACTTGCAAATCAGTATGTCGATGAAATGTTAAAACTTGGAATTATTGAGCCTTCAGTTTCCCCGTGGAATGCCCCCTTATTCTTCGTGCCCAAACGAAATGGAGAAATGCGTGCGGTAGTAGATTACCGTAAACTAAATAATCACACAATCCCAGACAGATTTCCCATGCCATTGCTAAGCGATGTTCTACAGAATATTGGTCCTGAGAATAATATATTCCCGACCATCGATCTCCTAAACGGCTACTATCAGATTCCGGTATCTAAGGAGTCACGTAAATACACTGCCTTTTCAACAAACAGAGGCCATTATCAATATACAAGAATGCCAATGGGACTGAGGACAGCCCCAGGCACATTCCAGCGTCTTATGAATTACGTATTGTCCGGAATTTTAGGACAAGGAATATTTGTTTATCTTGACGATATTATAATCGCAACGAAGAATATTAAGGATCATCTCAGGAAATTAGACTTACTCTTACAAAAGCTTAGTGATGCTGGATTAAAAATTAAACTTTCTAAATGCAAATTTTGCTTTAAGGAAATAAATTTCTTAGGCCACAAATTAAGTTCTGATGGTATTCACACCACTGATGATAAAATACAGGCAGTGAGAGATTTTCCTGAACCCACTACGACTGACGAAGTTAGACAATTTTTAGGTCTGGCTGGGTACTATAGGTCATTCGTACCACAGTTCTCTCATATAGCCTTTCCTCTATTCCAACTACTCAAAAAAGATGCTGTATTCCAATGGGAAGAAGAACAAAAAAGGGCATTTAACAATCTAAAAATTAAACTAACAAATGCACCTTGTTTAGCATATCCAGATTACACAAAATCATTTCTTATTTGTACAGACGCATCAGTTAAAGGATTAGGGGCTGTACTGATGCAGGAAGATAAAAGAGGAAAGAATCAACCAATTGCATTTGCCAGCAGACAAACAAGAGGTGCGGAGAAAAATTATTGCACTACAGACTTAGAGGCACTTGCAGTGGTTTTTGCATTACAAAAGTTTCGAGATTTGGTATATGGTTACGAAATCCACTTATTCACCGACCATAAACCACTGGTGGGTATGTTTAAAGAAAAACTCCTTTCTGGGAGGAGAGCAAGATGGAAATGTACAGTTGAAAACTACAATGTACAAATTCATTATATACAAGGTAAAATGAACATAGTAGCTGACGCATTATCTAGGAACCCGAACACAATTCAGGTCGTGGCGTTAGATCTCAAAGGAAATATCCCAAACCACGAGGATATCGCAAAGGCACAAAGACTTGACCCAATATGGTCTAAAGTAATATACAAGTTAGAAAGTGGAGATGACATACAATTACCCAAACTGCATGTACCACTCGAACAATTCACAATGGTCAATAATACATTATACAAAATTAACTCTAAACAACCAAAACGCCAAAGAAATACTAACCAGTTGGTAGTACCTAATGACATGATACCCCAAGTATTACGATTGATACACGACAGCCCACATGCAGGACATCCTGGAAAGGATAAGACATTCAACCAAGCCCAGCTGTTATATTACTGGCCTTCATTACGAAAAGATATAAACAATTATATAGACAGATGCGAATCATGTGCGAAACACAAAGGATACCCAATCACACCTGCACCGATGGGTAATTACCCTGTACCACATCAACCATGGGACGTTGTCGCTGTTGATTTACTCAAGATGCCATTATCATACAATAATAACCTATACTTATTCGTAGCAACGGATCATTTTTCCCGTTATGTCATTTTAGCTCCAATTAAAGATAAGACAGCAGAGACAGTAGCAAAGGCAATAACAAATAATGTAATATGTCGCTTTACTACCCCAAAGGTACTAATAAGCGATAATGGAGGAGAATTTAATTCTGAGATCTTACAAGAAATATGTAAACAATACAACATCAAAAAGGTTAACGTTTTGGCCTATCACCCAGCATCGAATGGGTTGGTAGAGAGACAAAATAAAAAAGTATTAGATGTGCTACGACACATTCTCAGCGAAAATTATGCAAGCTGGGATGATTGGATTCCCAGAGTAGAAGCCTCAATTAATGGGTCTATAAATAAATCCATCGGTGACACACCACATTTCATTATATATGGAACAGATAAAAAATTACCATATGAGCTCCTAGAAGGTGACAGCATGCCTATATACAATTACGATGATTACTCTAAACTCCGTTTACGTGAATTCCAGGACATTCACAAAAGAGTCAAAAAACAATTAACGATGTCCAAGGAGGAAATGACGGAGGCATTTAACAAGAAGGCAAAAGATTCACCTATTAGCTTAGGAGACATTGTTTACGGTGTCATTCATACGAGAGACAATAAATTATCCCCAAAATTTGAGGGCCCATGCAGAGTAATTAACATAAAAGCAAACAAAGTTTTAATTAAGTCACTTTCAAGTGGCGAGGAGAAACAAGTTCATATTGACCATTTAAAACGAGTTTCAAGGGAATTATCCCATAATTATTCAGCCTCGGATACAACCGAACAGGCGAACGTACCTCAAGAAACCAAGCAAGAACACAACAATGATTACAAAAAGAAATTAAGGTCATATACCAAACAATCGAACATAGGTGCAACTGTTCCAATCAAATCTACAGTACATCATTTACGAGAATTAAATATCGATTTAAACTCCTATAAATGAAATAACAATCAACCGTAACGCACATCATCACTATCATCGACCACAGCATGATCATATTAGGAAATTATTAGATTTTTTTTTTCGGTCGGTTACGATGAAGGGACTTATGCTATGGATTCTCCTCTACATAGCAAGAGGATATGCGCACTTAGACCCCCAACACATAGTACGACAAGGATGCCTCATAGCTCCAACGGCCACGACTAAATCGTTAAGGACGTCATGAGTACTGAAATAAGTCTAGATTACTTGTATGAATTACCTACTTATCTAGACAGACTTGCGACGCCGATGCGAACTCTGGACTTCATGATAGGAAATTATGTTTCACAAGCACATAACACCAAGGAAGTGAATGAAATGGTAAAGTTAGCGAAATGGAAACTAGAACAGGCGAAGTCAACTATGCTCGTCATGATCCAAGATCTCCCATCTTATGGAACGGAGGTACTGAGCGACAGGAACAACATCACACGTACTCGCCAAAAGCGCGGTTTGTTCGACCTGGGTGGCGCAGTTCTTGGGAACATCTTTGGATTGGCTACAGAGGATGACCTTAAAGAAATAAACAACAAATTTAATAAGATAGCTCAGGTACTAACATACCAAGATAAATTCATCACAGGACAGAACTCAGCAATGAAGACAATTGTGAAAAATCTGAAACAAGCAGAAAACATAGCTCTCGAGAGTGTAGATAAAATAAATGAAATGGAGGGAAACGTTACACTTTTCCAACACTTCTCCATCATCACAGAACATATTGACACGATTCTACTACAATTAGAGAACACTAGAGATCGTTTCAGGGCACTTATGCAAGGAATTTCGAATGCTGGTGATGGCAAGATCACAACTGACTTACTCCCAGTTCATGAGCTACGTCAGATAGTTAGTCAAGACATACATAAACATAAATTGAAGCCATTGTTCCGCAGTAGGGAATTCATGCAATATTACCCGTATTTAGAAGCAACACTAACACCAACATCAGTGGTAGTTCATGTACCATTCATCACTGAAGACCTGTTCACAGTATACCAAATACACCCCTTCCCCTATAAAAATAACAACACTTTGGTCATCATCAACATCAACACAGACACCGAACTCATCATGGTCTCCAAGAGACAGGACACTGTCACTTTCGCAAGTGAATCAACGATTGAACGAAAGTGCCGCACATCCTTACATGCTGTTCATCTTTGTCCTGCGTACATTTTCACGTTTCAGCCTACTGATACAGTCCCTTGTGAAATGGCTATCATCAGAAATGACAATATTCATCATCATTGCAACTTCACTTTTGCTCCAGATAAACTTGTGCACCATCAACGCATTGGACACTCACAGTTTTTTTTATTTCCCTCATAACATATCAGTTTACATAGTCTGTCCAGATATACCACCATCTCATACATCAGCATCAGGATTATACATAGCACCAGACTACTGTGTGGTATTTACACCAGCCATGTCTACTTTATCCACCATCAATCACTACGCCATTCTCAATCATACACACAAACATTTCCACCCACTGCCTGATATGAACTTAAACATGAGCACAAGTATTAAGTTGACTTCACCTAAGTTTGAAACTATGCAGCTGATCAATGAAACAATGAAGCCCTGGGAAGATTTGAGTTTGTTCAACCCATATTATTGTATAGCCCAGCACCTACTGTCTTTATAATCGTCTGCATTGTAGTTGCAGTACTGCTGTTCGCAGTGCACAGAATGCATGCAAGAATTGCTAATTTGGAGTCATTATTTAGTGGGGGGAGAGTTAACATCCAAGTTAATCCCCCTGAATGAAGTGTATTTATTTTGTATATAGTATTAATTATATATATATATATATATATATATATATATATATATATATATATATATATATATATATATATAATACAAAGAAGAATGACCCATGTATGGCATACCAGTACCATTATCTTTAAATGAAATATTAATAACTCTTACCATAATCTTAATTTTAAACTATTTTTTTTTTCTTGCATGTATGCATTTCACTACAATAACCCAAGTACATACTGTATTACAGTTAAATAATTTACTTTAATGCATTTATTCAAATATGTATACAACTTGTTTAAAATGTAATATTACTAAATAATCACTATTTACTATAAATATTATATGTATACAATATTCATACAATTATGTTACTTTTACAATATTATGTATTTCACTTAATTAGCTTATAAGTTCATTATAATGTGTATATAATATGTATTAATATGTTATGACTATTAACTGTTGATGGTACGCCATTTTTGCGTGACCAAGCAATATGTTAGGACTCCATATTATAATTACAAATCATAATAGATAGATAGATAGAGAGACAGATAGAAGCAGGGAGTCAGATGATGAGAAGGTATTGTGTCTACGAGAATCGAGCAATGCTAAACATGCTTACACACTCTTAACTCAAGGAATGCTTTATAGGCACACGACAGCGCCTAGTGACCATACACACACATACACACATACTCACACACAGGCTTCTAGAACTTTCCACTCACAAGGAACACACGTGATACGTCTCCTGTTTCACCAGAATTTAGGAAAGAGAGGGCAGAAAGAAGCTAGCCATAGAACAGACAGGTCGCAGGGAGAAGGGCTTAGCAACTTGAGAGAGAGACAGAGAGAGCGAGACAGAGAGATAGCTAGCGGGACTCTACTTATTACTTCGCTCTGTGTGAGAGACTTGTTAATATTTCCAAGACAAATAAAAATAGTCCCATACTATTCTTTACCTCTCCTGTCACTACATGACAAATGGGAAAGAAGATTAGCTACTCACGAAGCTACTCAAGTATAACAACCGCTCGTCCACAAGTCTAATATATATATAACTCAACTACAAGTAACCACAAAGGAGTTACAGTCTTTATGACATTTTCCTGGCTGGGGAAGGAAAAGATATCGCCACGTGGGACTGGGACAGACGTCACATCGCGACTGTTCCACAGGTATGTTCCTTCTATGTGTTCTGTGGCAGGAAGTAGTGGTGTGGGGATGGTTAGGGCAGCAGAAAGTGAAAGTGTTGGGGCGGGAGAGCACAGACAGATTCGTGAAAGCGAGAGTGGTGTGGGGGAGGCAACACGTCAACGTGGTGTTCGTGTTAGGCGTAGTGTGAGTTAGCAGAAGGTGAAAGCACTTGTCTAACATGTAAATGGGTAATATGTTATATTGGAAATATTATAAAAAGTGAATAATTAGATTTTGAGTTGAAAAAATAATGACGGTACCTGAAGTCACGTGGTAGCGCTATTGCTATGCTCATTCTTTTCGTAAAGCATGTACATCTATAAAAGCAATTGTATAACATGTAAAGGGGTAATATGTTATGTTGGAAGTATTATTACAAGGTGAATAATTAGAATCTGAACTCACGTGGTTACGCTATTGCTATTCTCATTCTTTTTGTAAAGCATGTACATCTATAAAAGCAATTGCATAACATGTAAAGGGGTAATATGTTATATTGGAAGTATTATAAAAGGTAAATAATTAGATTTCGAGTGACCTACCCAGGTCAGAAGAGACACTAAGTACGAGTGTGTGGAGTGCAACGTTGCTCTCTGCCTGCAACCGTGCTTCTGTGAGTATCATAATAACAGGCACTATTGAAAGTGTGTGTAGTGTGGTAAGGCCCGTACATACGCGATAAAGTGTCGCTCAGTATCATAATAGTGCCATGTTATCTTATGTGATACTAATCATAGGAGGTTGTATAGTTACTGTAAAGCTAGTATGTAAGTTGAAAAATAGTCTAAGTTGAAAGACACAGAACATACAGTCAGTAGGTAAACAAGCGCTAGGAAGAATTCTGTTCACGGTGTAAGAGGAGTGGGAAATTCCCCAAGGGCTCTAAATTTAGCCACCAATTATGAGATAAGCTGTCTCCCAGTGTACCACCATCTCACCTCACTCTCTCTCTCTCTCTCTATATATATATATATATATATATATATATTAGGATAAAGCTTACTGTAAATCGTGTACTACTGTGAAAGCAAATGTCTAACATGGAAAAGGCCAGAATGTAATGTGAGAAGTACTATAAAGGGGGAGAAAATAAATTCAGAGGTGAAAAAATAATGACATGACATGATTTACCTACGTAAATTAGCGCTACTTCTATGCTAATTCTTTTCATAAAGCATGTACTTCTGTAAAAGCAATTGTCTAACATGTAAATGGGTAATATGTTATGTTATAAGTAATCAAAAAGGTGAAAAAATAGAATCTGAGTTGAAAAAAGCATGAAAGACCAAGTTGTCACTTGGTAAATAAGCGCTATTCTTATGCTAATTCTTTTCGTAAAGCAAGTACATCTATAAAACTAATTGTATAACATGTAAATGGGTTATATATTATGTTATAAGTAATCTAAAAGGTGAAAAAATAGAATCTGAGTTGAAAAAAGCATGAAATAAAATGATCTCACTTGGTAAATAAGCACTACTTTTATGCTAATTCTTGTCATAATGCCTCAAAATATGTACAAACAATTATGTAAAGTTGAAAATGGTATGATGTTATTGTGGAAGTAATATGGAACATGAAAAAATACAACAGCTGATGAAATAACGATGTTTGTTATCCATTGGTGACATAATCGACCGATTTCGCTAGGGTCGCACAATGGTACATACCTTATTTCTCAGTTTTTTTCTGTATAAAACCTAATATACTTCTGGTATACATATTTCCAACATATGAATACATGATAATAAACGTATACTGCATCAGTTCAGTGTACCCGTGCCACCATAGAAAATGTACGGCGAAAAGACTACTCATAGAGCATGGCAGTACCTGTCAACGTGCTCCAGGTAAGCCATTTCTGGACCCAAGGGACACCTTTCTTTGTGATTTTCCTTAGTTTCTGACCAAAAGCGAATGTTTGAGCAAAAAAAAAAAAAAAAGGTCCAAAAAAGCCGGGACTGGGGCGGACCAAAGCTCAGAAAATGTCGGGATTGGGCGGGTTAAACTCGTATAACTCAAGAATCATATTCAGTAAAGTTACAGTAATTATATGAACAGTGATCAAATGGACTGTAATCAAAATGGACCAGCCGATATATTCGTTACTTAGGCTACATGAACTAGGAAAAAAAAAGGGGGGGTGTTGTGATTTAGTGTCATGCGATTGGCAGAGGCTTGAACGGAGATATCCATAATGATGGAAAGAGGAGTGGCTTCTCATTATTCAGTACAAGAGGGATCAAGGGAAATATCACAAATTTAACTCACGTATATGAGGACGAGGGAGTGGGGGTCAGAGTTCGGGCACTAACCTGTAACGATGAAGAGGAGCAGCGATCTGAAATATTCGACGCCACTTCTCGCCTTGTATAAGCTTCAAGACAGTGTTCGGGAATTGGCTAAAACTTTAACCAATTACTTTGTAATATTATGTTTCTACTAGATCTCCAAAGAATACAAGATATACGGTTGCACTTGACATACGCAGCTATGACTTATGATGTTTAGAATTTTTGTAACAAGCGTACAGGAACTTTAATCATAACGAAGCCAAATCAATTAGGAATCAGAACAGTTTTATTACCCATGTCAGTTTATCTGCCTACGTGACTGTAAGCAAGACTCCAATAACACGAATTTAGTGCTTCACTAATGATTATCAGCAGCAACCTTACTTCAGACAGTTCTCAATCACCACTGCATAGTTCAGATGGGTACTACTACTGACTTCGGCAGGTAAATCTCTAGATCAGAATACGAAAAAGACATTCGCGATTATTAATCCCTACTAAAATTTCCGCGGTTATACTTCTTTGTTGAAACGGCTGGTTCATTATGTATAAACATTAATCATATTTACACCAATACTCAATTTGGTACTATCAATAACAGGATCATGCTCACATTATGAATATCAGCTAAGACTAGACTTAAATATAGAACTTAACCATTAAATCATGAACTGTACAGACTATATTTATAACATTACCTACTGTAAGTTTAAACTTACAATACTGTCTGTTAGTAACTTATACTAATACTTAACATTATGGCATTACACGGGTCCTTCCTCAGGAAAAAAAAAAAATTAACATCGGAAGTCAACATTCAAATCGTTGATCTACATTTCCTAGGGATGTGTGTGCGGATGGGACAGACTTACCAAATTTGACTGTGAACCTCTCTTTGAACAAAGATTTGCCTGACTCGTCCTCCAATAAGTGGCACCTGTCGGTCCACAAGTAAAAACATGTACCCCAGGGGGTCGTTTCTCTGCCACGGTAAACTCTCGAAACCTAGTGGAGAGGTGTGCCCCAGCCAGCCTCCTGCCTGGGTGGCAACATGGTCGTCTCATTTGGACTAACCCACACTCTCACTGCCAGGATCATCCCAGGGGCGCTTTCCATTCACACAACATACGGACTAATTGCATCCTCACTCTCATCCATTCATTCTTACGTTTCCACCTCTCCACCAAGCAATTGACGAGCATCTATCAGGTCCTGAAGTCACTGTTTCACCCTAGACCGTGTTGACTGTAACTTTAGGGGGAGGGAAGGTGCACACTGCCCCTCGAATTAAGGTAACCTTCCCACTGAAGTGGGCTGCGTGAATTACTGCAAACTCCTATGAACTCTATAAACAAGATGAAACTCTCTGAACTCTCGATCGATGAAACTTCTCTTGAACTCAAAATTGTCACAGTTAATAGTAAGACAGTCCGACCCACACACATTTCCTTAACCATCTCTTAACTTAATACTGCAATAACCGGCTTCGACACTCAACATTCTTCAATAAGTCTCTGGGGAGGGCGTCTCTCATGGGGCGGTAATTGTTCATCAATCGAATCAGGTTCAAAGGCCTCTTCCAGGGGTTCCAAGAGCCACTCTTCACCTCCATACTAGGGCTTCACTTGTCCTGCGGCTCTTTGCACTTTTTTCCCCGTGAACACATTTTCTACCACAAACACACTTCCGTCCATCAACACTTCCACTACACGATATGGACCATCCCATTTCACACTAAGTTTTTGACATGTACCAGGTGCCACAGTTTCCTTCTTAACCCTTTAATACATACGTGGGTGTATCACACCCGACGCATACCCGAGTTCACGTGATCACCGAGTGGGTTATTGTCTGAGACGGCTGGGCACCCAGATACCCTCCTTCCACGTGTTGCCCTAGTAGGGAGAGGTAGTGTTGCTCTGCTCTCTTCGAAGGAAATTTCCATATTGGCACCCTTGGGTATCTTACAACCATCGTATGTACTCCCGTACATATATGACACAGGGTTTGTCATATCCAGCAAGTAGTTTGAGTATGATTTCTAACCCCTACACCGCGGGCTTGTTTACCAATGACTTGCGTGTGCCGCGGGGTTATTTGGGCTCCGACAGACTCTCAAAAAATATTTGCCAAAAATCAGTTATTAGACCTAGAATAATAAAATTACATATGCTTATGGCACATACCTTCAGCTTTCTCCTGGAATGATTGTTGAGCCTTCGTCGGTTACCGTAGGACTTGTGGAGACCTCTGAAGTAGGGTAACGAAGTCTCCACTTTACACTTCCCAACAACCCGTAATATGATTACCACAGCCAGATACAAACACTATAAACACTATTCTACAATTTTCAAGTAGTTTGGGATCCATACTAAACAAAAAAAAACACTGTGAAAGCAATGGAAATTACGAGCGCGTCTGATCGTCGCACTGGCACTAGTTCGCTTTTGTTACTGTCATTTATTATTCATAAAACCCCTCACACTTTATATTTCTATTACTATATAACACTTATATATATCTACAGTCTTTATCCATAAGTTTCCTTCAGTAGTATTAGTTTATTGTCACTGTAGGGATTCAATTTCTTTCAGTAAAATACGTAGCATTCACTTTCTCGTCCTGTATACTGGCATTGAGAGTGAATGTCACTTTCATCTTCACTCTCATAACTCATAGCATTCAGACATGCTAGAGTGAAACTTTCATTTTCATTACTCCTAGGGTACATACTCGTATTCTTATAATACTACTCATTTACATTTCTATTTACGTTCTCTATTTTATTTACGTTATTTACATTTCTATTTTATTTACACTGTGTTGTGCACTGTCACTTGAAATAACTTATAAAACTATTTTCCATTGTTCACGTATATTTACATTCATTACTTTCACTTGCTGTTTACACATTATTTACACATTATTTACAATTCCACTTGCACTGTTTTACTCAATAGAAAGATCGTAGTCACTCTTTTATCAATTGTCAGCCCTTTCCCTCTTTCCACACGAGGTTTAGTAGGGGGTAAAGGTCACAGGGCCATTTGCATGGGGTTGAAAAAAGGCCTTGAAGTCAGCAAGAAGAAACATACGTACTCTCGCTTCGGAAGATGAGAGTAAACTGATAACGGAGGGCCAGCGTGGAGGCCTGCTTTAGGGGTTATTCAGAGTTACCAATATTGGTTCTTGAAACAGCTAAGTCTAGCACTGATATGATTGGCAGGAAATCTAGACAATACATTATAAATTAGGTAGTTCCAGGTGAATGTAAATATCACTTAGGCTTCTCCCTTCCCTCCTTACATGTATATTTATTACGAAAATAGATTATACGGCATATTTCAAGGGGAAAAAAACAGCGAAAATTAGCGAACGAGTGCACATGAGGTGTTGTCAGGTGATGATTAGCCAGTTCCAGGTGTATGGCACTCTCACTTACCTTATTTCTTTCTTGTATATATTATTTGGTATAAGAATAGGACATAGGGCTTATTTCAATGGATGAAATCAGTGAAAAATTCCAGGGAAGATTTACTTAGCGTAGCACGGCCGGGCAGGCGAGAGGATAGGGTAATGGAGGGGGGGTAGGGAGGGGAGTCAAGAACGGGGAGAAATGGCTAAATTGTCAACAATGGATGGGAGTACAGATGAGATTAGGAGTGCTGACTAGTGTTGGACATTGGCAGTACTGATAGATGATACAAGCCCCCGCTTGGAAGCCCGGGTGAATTCAAAATAACACCGAATCACAAAAGCGACGCCCCGCGGTATGATCCCTTGCTCCCAAGCGTCACGAAAGTGATGCCCCGCGGTTAAGGGGCTAATGTGCTTTTCCTTGCAGGAAGTGAATATTTCTTAGAACACAGATATTTCTTTGTGAACTGTGAAATCATGGCCCACCATTTTTTGAGTGATGAAGAACTTGATAAAATAATGGACACCACTGGGTGCTAAGAATCAGAGTCCACCTGTCCAGTGCCGGGAGTGCTCTGTTCGGACTGACAGGAAGACATGCTTCCGGTGCACCAAATGTCAGAAGGCTGTCTGCCAGGGGCATTATTACCCTGTCTGTGGTGATTGTTTGTGAATCCAAGTAAGTGCTCATAATTTTGAGAATTGTCAAGGAAAATTCGAACAAATTATTTTTCTCACGGCCATAAATACACCACAAATGACAAATACCAACTATTTTGGATTGCATACCACTGTGTTTTGTAATTATGAGGTTTCTGTAGTAAAATAATAACATTCACTACTCAAGAAATGACATTTCCTGATAATTGTAAGTTCTATCTTAGTTACCCCATAAAACAAGGTTGTGGGGGTGGGTGGGTGGTCAAAATCACTGGGTAAAGCCATAGAGAGGTCCAAATACCATGTAGTGTTCAATTTCAAGGTTCCATGATTGCATGAAAAATTGCCAATCTTCATACTCCATTTTTTACTGTAAAAAAATACCCCATTTTTTGTCTATCTCCACCACGGCCCACCGTGAGTCTGTAAGGATTAGAGTGCCATGTGCTGCAGCGCCCATGACCCAGGAGTGTGTGTGCAAGTGCAGAAGTCCGCAGCTCCTGTTTCAAATTTTCCACATATTTTTTTTTAGTTACATCAGAATTTTTCCCCATTTTCGATACTTTTTTTCAAGTTACCACTTAACCTTTAAGATATCATACAAACTCATTTACATAAGGTTCAAGTGAAAGTACGAAGATTGTATTTTTTATATATGTACTTGGTTTTACTAAATTTGGATTTTCACATAGGTGTATGACTTTCCGAAAAATGGGTTTATCAAACCCAGCGTATGTATTAAGATGCAGTAAAATTAGCGTATGTATTCTAGGGTTAATCCACACAAGGGTTCCAGCTCCAACTGTTTGATTTTTCCGCCTTCGGTTTGCCAAGTCCCTATACCAATGCGTCATCTTCCAGTGCGTTTCCCAAATGAGATCATGGACGACCGCCATCTCGTCTTCCCCACCGTCGACAGAGGGTAAGGGTGCACCGACCAGCCTAGGTGCATGGCGAGAGAAGAAAGCGAAGTACGGTGGCCCTGACATAGGGCGGAGAGGACTGACTTCATAGTTTGCATCCGCTTGGTGACGCCATTCCCTTGGGGATGATAGGGGGTCGTGTAGTAGAGGGTGATCTGGTGTCGCTGGCTGAATCGCTGAAAGTCTCTGCTGGTGAACTCACCTCCGTTGACCAGAACGATACCGCGAGGTGTGCCATAGTCTGCCACATACTTTTTTTTTTTTTTTATGCAAGGAAGAAGGAACCAAAGGCCATGAGCCCGCAGTAACAGTTCCCTCCAAGAGAAAAACAAAATACAATAGAGAGCCAAATTCAAGATCCGATCATTTTGAGATGCCTGGACACACTGTGTTTGAAAGACTGGAGATCATAGGCAGCAGGAAATACAGACAGAGGGAGACAGTTCCAGAGTTGACCTGTGGCATAAATGAAAGACTGGGAGTAACAGTTAACTCTTGCATTAGACAGTTGGACAGAAAAGGGATGAGAGTTTGCTGCTAGACGGGTGCTACGTGCCCGTCGTAGAGGTGGAGGAATGCAAGCAGACGGTTCAGAGGAACAGTGACCATTAAAGTAGCGATAGAAAAGAGATAAAAATGCAACAGTGCAGCGAAGGGACAGAGGTTGAAGGTAGTCAGTAAAAGGAGGAGAGTTAATGAGACGAAAAGCCTTTGACTCCACCCTATTGAGAAGAGCTGTATGTAGGGAGCCTCCCTACACATGAGAGTTGTACTCCACACAGGGGTGGATAAAACCCTTGTATAGAGTCAACAATTGTGCAGGGGTAAAGAAAGAGCAAAGTCGGCTAAGCACACCCAATCTCTTGGAAGCAGATTTTACAAGAGATGTAATATGATCTTTCCAAGATAAGTCCCGAGTTAATGAAACCCCAAGCATGTTCAAGGATGATGCAGGATTAAGCTGAATATTATTAAACATTAGTGGGTATACCTGTGGAAGATTTTGTCGGGTTGATAGGTGTAAGAACTGAGTCTTAGATGCATTAAAAACAACCATATTATTTTTACCCCAGTCAGAGATACGAGCCAAGTCAGACATTAGGAGTGTCATAGCCTCATCCTTTGTTTGTTGAAGTAACTGTTGAGATGGGCGTTGCGTGAACCGAATGGAAAGGTGAAGGGTGGAGTCATCAACGTATGAGTGAATAGGGTTAGATGTACAGCTTAGAAGATCATTGATGAATAAAAGGAAGAGAGTTGGTGATAGGACAGAGCCCTGAGGAACACCACTGTTCATAGATCTAGGAGAAGAACGATGGCCGTCTACAACAGCGGCTATAGTACTACCAGAAAGGAAGCTAGCGATGAAGGCACAGATAGAAGGATAGAAACCATAGGAGGGCAGTTTGGAAATTAAAGTTTTATGCCAGACTCGATCGAAAGCCTTTGAGATGTCAAGTGCAATGGCAAAGCTTTCGCCAAAGTCCCGAAAGGAGGATGACCAGGTGTCTGAAAGGTAGGTGAGAAGATCGCCAGTGGAGCGTCCCTGACAGAACCCATACTGACGATCGGAAAGAAGGTTGTGATAGGAAAGATGCCTTAAATTTTTTCTATTGAGAATTGACTCGAAAACTTTTGAAATACAGGACATTAAAGCAATTGGACGATAGTTGGAGGCTTGGGAGTGGTCACCCTTCTTTGGGACTGGCTGAATGAGAGCAAACTTCCAGCAAGAAGGAAAGGTACAAGTTGACAGACAAAGGCGAAAGAGTTTACCTAGGCAGGGTGTAAGCACAGAAGCACAGTTCTTGAGAACAACAGGAGGGACCCCATCAGGCCCATATGCCTTGTTAGTACTGAGGCCAGTGATGGCAGAAAATACATCAGCTGAAGAATTTTAATGTCAGCCATGAGGAAGTCAGAGGGGGGAAGTGATGGAGGAACAGCACCGGAATCGTCTAAGGTGGAATTGGAGGAGAAAGTCTGTGCGAAGAGATCTGCTTTATCAGTAGAAGAAATAGCTACAGAACCATCAGAGTAGAAAAGAGGAGGGAAGGATGATGAGGTAAAGTTGTTAGAAAGGTTTTTGGCAAGGTCTCAGAAGGAGCAGGAAGAATTCAAGTTGGAGAGTTGAGAACATTTAGTACGGATGAAATTATTTTTAGCAGAGCGAAGAACAGACTTAGCACGATTCCAGGCAGAAACGTAAAGATGATGTGATTCAGGGGTGGGTTGGCTCTGGTACCTTTTGTAGGCCCTCTCCTTGTTGCGGACAGCATTAGAACAAGCGTGATTAAACCAAGGCTTTCTTGCGTTAGTCAAAGGATATGAGAAAGGAATGTATGCTTCCATGCCTGAGAGAATAACCTCCGTAATGCGCAAGGCACACTCAGATGGCTCACGGCCATGGAAGCAATAATCATTCCAGGGAAAATCAAAGAAGTACTGCCTGAGGGGCTCCCAGTCCGCAGCTCCAAAATGCCACAGATGACGTTTCCCTGGAGGGTCCACAGGCCGTACCGGAGTGATAGGACAGGTTAAGGTGATAAGGTTGTGATCGGAGGAGCCCAACAGAGAGAAAAGATTAACAGAGTAAGCAGAAGGATTAGTTGTGAGGAAGAGGTCAAGTATGTTGGAGCTCTCTCCAAGGCAGTCAGGGATATGGGTAGGGTGCTGTACAAGCTGCTCTAGGTCATTAAGGATAGAAAAGATGTAGGCTTGTTCACCAGGTGAATCAGTGAAAGGAGAGGAGAGCCAAAGGTGGTGGTGAACATTGAAATCTCCTAGTTTGTCTGTGATTGTGTGGACTGTTTTGTTTTGAGGGGGAAGAACCTATTGAATCGGCTACAATGGTCCACTACTGTAAGAACATAACGGTACTCCTGGACTCCAGCAACCGTATCAGTAAAATTTATCCCTATCCCCTCCAGCGGCTTATTCACTAGAGGCAATTCTTTCCACTGTTGCTGTAATCCAGTGTCCCCTTCGAATCACTGACAAGTTACATATTTTTTTACTTATTCACACACATCATCCTTAAGATTTTGCCAGTATTACAGTTCTTCTGCTTTCTTGATAGTTTTCTTTTGTCCTAAATGACCAGTTAACTCATGTGCATGTTGAAGGGCCTGTACAACTAAGGCACGAGGGACTATGAGGCTGTAATGAAGACTACCATCTGTCTTCTCCCGCACAAAATATAACACTTCATCTATTAAGGCAAACTGATCTAAGGTGGTTTTGGGTAGTCTTTTGGCAGGAACTCTACCACCTTTGAGGTACTGCGCTAGTTCTCCCCACATGGGTTCTTCTCTTTGACGGGCCTTCATTTGTTCTCGATCTAACCTGAGCCAGGTGGCTTCAGGTGGACGGACTACTATACCCTTTCTCAGGAAACATGAAGGAGAGAATTTTACAAAGCCTTTGCCAAAATCGGAACACGAGTGACCGTGTGAAGGATTAAGAGGTCCCCTCGGGATTCTGGACCTTCCTCCTTCCCTCTTCCGTTTTCTTTCCTCTACACACACACACACACACACACACACACACACACACACACACACACACACACACTGTGGAAGAGATACACACACTGGAAGAGATACTAAAAAATGCAAAGAATCTTATGGAAAAAGAGGAGTTCAAAAATGTATGGATAAAAAGATGCCTAACACAAGAGGAACTGGAATTACTGAAAGAGAAGAGGGAGGAAGCAAAAACAATATATGAGAGAAGATCAGAAGAGGAGAAGAAGAAATTTTTTTACAAAGTAATAGGATTGCAGGTACGAAAGTAGTACACAAACAGGATGGAAGAAAAAGGAGGAAGGTAGTAGAACCACTTCATGACAAGTATATAAACAAGATGATAAAGTTGATGTACTCAAATGTGGATGGAATGGTATCTAAATTACTAGAGATGAATGATTATGTCAGAGAAAATGAACCACAAATAATATGCCTAACTGAAACAAAATTAACACCAAGGATATCCAATGACATACTAAACTTAGAGGAATACAATATATGGAGAAGAGACAGAAATTTAAAAAAAGGAGGAGGAATTATAATATTAACTAAGAAAAATCTAAAAGTCAAGGAAATAAAACTAGATATACCATCACAAGTAGAACTGATTGCAGTAGAGATCAACACATCTGAAGGTAAAGTAATTGTAGCCAATTTGTACATGCCACCCAGATCAAACACATGGGAAAGAGACGAAAATGAGGACCTGGCAGAGAGTACAATTCAGAGTATAAGATCATTACTACATAAAATGGAAGAGAAATCAGAAAGAATTATACTAACTGGGGATTTCAATACAAATATCAATTGGAATACTCTAGATATTATTAGCCAAGAAAGCTGTTGGGACCAAAAGCTCCTGGATCTCGTACAAGAGTTTTTCCTAACGTAACATGTGAGGGAAACCACCAGAAAAAGAGGACTTGATGTAATATTTACTAGGCAAGAAAATGATATTGACAGTTTAATATATCACCCTTCACTCGGCAAAAGCGATCATGCAGTACTAAATTATAACTTCAGGATAGCATATGACATAGTAAACAGCAATGACAGTTACAAAAAGAGCCTAAACTATAAAAAGGGAAATTATCAAGACCTAAAGAAGTATTTCTTAGAAGTTGATTGGGAAAATGAGCTTAGAGGACAAGATTTAAATGCTGTATATAAAAAATTCTGTGAATCTTATGAAATAGGAGTCCAGAAGTACATCCCACAGCACAAAGAAGCAGATAAGAAAATACAGAAATGGTTCAATACAGAATGTAAAAAATCAAAAGAAAGAAGAGATTTGTTGTGGAACAGATACAGAAGACACAATAGTGAAAGGGCGTATAATAATTACAAACAGGCAAGAAATGACTATACAAGAATAAGGAGGGAAGCCCAAAAACAGTTTGAGGAGGATATAATAAATAAAAGTAGTGATCAACCAAAGCTGTTTTACAGCCATATCAGAAGCAAAACCAAAGTAAAAGATATAATACAATCCATTACGGACGAGGGAATCACTTATACACAAGAGAAAGATATTTGTGAAGCACTAAATAAGAATTTCCAATTAGTTTTTACAGAAGAAAAAATATTTGAGAGGGACTATGTGGAACACGCATGTCCACACATACTACCAGATATACAAATAGCAGAAAAAGTAATACAGGAGGAGTTAAGTAGATTAGACACAAGAAAAGCAAGTGGTCCTGATGAAATTTCATGTTGGGTATTACGAGAATGTGTAAAGGAGTTAAGTAAACCATTATTTTTAACTTTCAAGAAATCCTTGAGTCAAGGTAAACTAACTGATATTTGGAAAAAAACAAATATTGTCCCCTTATTCAAGAAAGGAAATAGACAAAATCCACTCAACTACCGACCAGTATCACTGACCAGTGTTGTAAGCAAGGTATTAGAAAAGCTTATAAGAAAAGCTTGGGTAAATCATCTAGAAGAACACAGTATGATAACAGAAAGACAGTTTGGTTTCAGAAAAGGAATCTCATGTGTTACTAATCTGTTGAGCTACTATGACAGAGTAACAAACACAATACAGGAAAGAGAAGGATGGGTGGACACTATCTATTTAGATTTCAAGAAAGCTTTTGACACAGTACCACACCAAAGACTTTTATGGAAACTGTACCATCAAGGAGGAATTCGAGGCAAACTGTTTTGTTGGATGCAGACTTTTTCATAAAAAGAGAAATGAGGACAGTACTAAGAGGAAACTACTCATCATGGAAATAAGTGACTAGTGGAGTACCACAGGGTTCAGTGCTGGCACCAATCATGTTTTTAGTGAATATAAATGATATAAATAGTAACACTGGAAATGAGAGCTATCTGAATATGTTTGCAGATGATGCAAAAATACAAAGGAGAATTACTAACACAGACTCTTGTAAAGAGCTACAAGAAGAATTAAATAAACTTCATGAATGGAGTAGTACATGGCAAATGGAATTCAATGTGGAGAAGTGTCATGTAATCAAGTTTGGTAAAAGTGGAAAAAGACCTGATTGGGATTATAATTTAGGAAATAAAACCCTATACACATCAGAAAGAGAGAAAGACCTAGGTGTGATTATCAATAACAGACTATCTCCGGCTGACCACATCAGCGAGAAGGTACGAAACATGTATCCGCTGCTTGCAAATATGAGAATAGCATTCACATACATAAATGAAGACATGCTAAGAAGGATAATAACAGCATTCATTAGACCAACCCTGGAATATGCATCAGTAGTCTGGAGTCCTCATCTCAAAAAGCATATAGACAAGATTGAAAAAGTTCAAAGGGCCGCTACAAGATGGATACCAAGCTTAAGGGACCTAAGCTACGAAGAAAGACTAAATAAACTGAATCTACCAACACTACAGGAGAGAAGGAAAAGAGGTGACATGATAATGCTATATAACTGCATATCAGGGAAGGAGAAAATAGACATAAATGATTACTTAACATATGGAGAAGCATCAGCAAGAGGACACTGCAAAAAACTACATAAGAATAACAGAGCAATTGATCAATGGAATGCACTACCGAATGAAACAGTGTGTGCCAAAACAATTCACAAATTTAAGGATATGTACGATAAATTTGGTTTAAGACACGGGACAGTACGAGCTTGACTCATTCCTGTAAAGATACAATTAGGTAAGAACAATTAGGTAGGTAAGAACACACACACACACACACACACACACGACGCTTAAATAATAAAACAATGTGTAGCCTCTATTTATCTGTCAGTGTCCTGATATCGGTCCATATGAGGAGGGATGGAGGATGGGAGTGGCCCGGGTCGGAATGTGGGGAGGGGTTGGGTAAGGAAGCCAATGAAATAGCCATGAAAGATGAAGAAAAATTATTTTATTTTATTTTATTGTTTTATTACTATTCTTTATGAAAAAACATAAACTGATTTACAATAGTATTACTGATCGAAGGGTCAACAGTAGCATTTCCTTTATAAATATTCATTATATTCTAAAATTTACATTGAAAATACAATCTCTCTCTCTCTCTCTCTCTCTCTCTCTCTCTCTCTCTCTCTATCACTCGATATTCATGTCTCTCTCATCTAAACCTTCTTCTTCACTGGTGGAATCCCCCTCCCCCCATCCCGTTAATCCGATCCCTCCTCTTCCCTAGGCTACTCAGCTGTCACTATGAAAACACACACACACACACACACACACACACACACACACACACTCGACGCTTAAGTAATAAAACAATGTGAAGCCTCTATTTATCTATCAGTGCCCAGCAAGGGCGCACCAAGGAATTTTCTAAGGGGGGGTCCCCATTTGCCAGTTTCCTGAGGTTTACATATAAGTTTTATAGTTCTAAGTTGTATATATATATATATATATATATATATATATATATATATATATATATAGATATAGATATATAGATATATATATATATATATATATATATATATATATATATATATATATATATATATATAATAAAGGGAATAATATGCTATTAAATCTAAATATACCACGAATAACTGGTCCATTATTTTTCGTTTATTTTTAGCGCTTTGTAACATAAAAAAAAAAAAAGTTGCATCCAAAAACAGGAACCACAGTTCATATTCACCTGTGAGCATAGCGGGTCACTTATACCCATTCATTGATTGTGTGTGTGTGTGTGTGTGTGTGTGTGTGTGTGTGTGTGTGTGTGTGTGTGTGTGTGTGTGCCTCTTGCCCTCAGGCCATGTCCCTGGCCAGCCTGTATTCCCACAGGTCGTTAAATCAGATGCCTTCGGCCTTTGACAGTGACTTTGGAGTATAATAGATGATATTCTACATTCGTTTTTCCTGAGACAGACTATACTCGAACTGGGCGTGACAACTGATCTGCTACAAAATTGTTCTTACCCTTGAGATACTGGATGTCACAATTATATTCTTGCATTTCTAGGATCCATCGATTCATTCGAGGCAATTTAGTCTTCTGCTTGAATATACTAGTGAAAGGTTGGTGATCAGTAACTACGGGAAAACGGTACCCCACAGATAATGATGGAAGTTACGACATGCAAGGACTACTGCTAGGGCCTCTTTATCTGTTGCTCAATATCAAGTCTCACAGGGGTTCAACTTTTTAGAGAAATACCTAATCGGCTTGTTGGGACCATCTAATTGAATCTGGATCAGGACTCCACCAACATGAGTGTTACTAGCATTTGTAGTGAGAATGAATGGTTGTTCCACCTGAGCTAGACAGGGGCATTCATGAGGCAAGACTTGAGATGTTCAAAGGATTTCTGGCATTCGTCTGTCCAGACAAATGTTACTCGAGATTTAGTTAAGTTGGTAAAGGGTGTAGAAATTTTTGCAAACGATGGAACATATTTCCTGTAAAACCCGCACATTCCCCAGAAATCGCCTTACTTCCTTTACTGTGGTGGGAGGTTTCATCTTTGTGACCGATTCAACATTTTTCGGATCGTGTTTCCTTCCTTCGGCAGAAATCTGATGACCTAGGAAGGTGACTTCTTTAAGGCTGAATTTGCATTTACTGAGATTTAATTTCACTCCATTTTCAGTAAGTAACTGGAAAAGCTGCCTCAGGTGGTCTAGTAAAGTTGGGAAGTCTGGAGCCCAAAGAATCAAATCATCTAAGTAATTTCTGATTGACCCTTTCTGTAGGAGGGGTGTAAGTATTTAACTCATCGCCAGGAAAAGATCGCAGGGGAGCAATTAAATCCGAATGGGAGTCATCTGAATCTGTATAGTGTGACCCCGTCACTGAAGGTAGTAAGGTACTGACTTTCTTCATCTAACAGAATTTGAAAATATGCCTCTTGCATGTCAAAAGTGACATAATACTGATGTCCAGCCGCTTGTTCTACTAGTTCATCCAATTGTGGGAGAGGGTAGATGTCTGTCGCAAGGTGTTGATTAACATGAAGATAATCGAGACACATACGTTTGCTACCATCCAGCTTATTCACAAGTAGAATGAGTGGCAACCAGACTGTGGTAGATCGTTCTGTGATTTCTCTGTCCTCCATATTTTTTTACCATATCCACAATGATATGTTTCGCTTGTTCAGGATTGTGGTACATGTGTCCACGACTGGGTTGAGGATCAGCTACTTTGATATGAGCAGGAGGGCCACTGATGAGTCCTAACTCACTTTTGTTGAGAATAAGGAGAATTGTGCTTAACCCTCCACGTGCCAGTGCCGTTTTAAAAAGGGTCTGACATAATTCCACAGCCAGTGCCAGTGCCATTTTAAAACAGTTTAAAATACAACTTCACTGTGACCGCATTTTTCAAGATTGGCGGGTAAATTTGGCAGGCATGTAAGATAACTGTTCCTCTACCATCCCCCAGGCTGTCAAGGCCATACACTCACTCTCTTCCCCCCTCACGCTCACTCTGCCTCACTCTGCCTGCGTGCCTCACCCAGTGCTGTACATAGTGAAGGCATTTTGTAAATATTTTCATGTAAGTGTAAGCTGTAAATATTTTCTTGTAAGTGTAAGGACTATATAGTGAAGTCAGGTTGTAAATACCTTCTTGTAAGTGCCAGGACTGTACCTAATGAGGTCATGTTGTACCTATCTTCAAGTAAGTGTAAGATAATACATTCACAGTGAGAAGGACACGCAAACTGTGATAGATGCTGAAGTAATAAGTAATCAGAAAAGTGTACTGAACATTGCTATACCTTCCCAGCATAAATACCTGAGTATACCTTACATAGAAAACGGCTTTCTCTCACGTACATGGTGAGCGTGAGAGAGCAGCTGTACCTGTACACGAGTATGCAGGACTCAATAAAACTCATTTCCGAGCCTCGGTGATCATTTTAATGGCAAAATTAATTGTTTCCACATCAAAATCTATCATTTTAGCCAAAAAAAAAAAAAGTTGAAAAATGGACGGCACTGGGGTGACCCATAGGGCTAAAAATAGCCGGCGGATTAACTGAGATAAGTCTTCTTGCTGGGCACTAGTGAGATGTTACCAGTTTAGTTCTTACATCAGTTCTTTCAACCTCTGAACACGTGTCCCACTTTGTCTGACTTGATCATTTTCTGGGAGTAGGTCATTGTGACTTTTAGTGACATTAAGCCTATCAGGTGGATTATCAATTCTCTCGTACGATCCAATAATTATTGTGCATTTACAAAATACCTTCTCCTTCTTAGCCACATTAGTGAGAGGAAAGTAGACTGAATTCTCAGAATTGACTTTGACCAAACATGGGTGACTGTTATGACTGATCCTAGGTTGAGGATAAATGATAAGGTTAGTGCCTGGGTCATCTCTTACAAGGATAGGCATAAACTTAGACTGATATGGATATACTTTCATGGTGGTAAGAAGATTGATTTGCGAGAAGTGTTGTGATGGGTTGGAGGGTTCGACTGGGTCAGCCTTCACTCTTTTAACTATGTTCCTTTGTCAGTGAATGTGATTCACAACATAAGGGGTGCCTCCCCATACCATGACTCTCCTTACTCCACCCCACATGAGAGAAGCTTGACCTAGTACATCGCAATAGGAGCAGATCCGTATTAATATAAGAATTTGGCACTACCGAGAGCCATTGTTTATGGATCTTCTCATCTCCAACTCCAATTTCTGCCTGCAACATTCCCCAAATCTCATATGGGCGCCTGTGACTCCATGCAAAAGAGGCCGGTTTTACTGTGTATTTACTTCTCCCCCAATTCGCCTGACAGCTGATTCCTTAATTAGAGAGTAGCTACTCCCTGTATGAACTATATCTTCTACTATCTTTCCATTAATCAATACAGTGACAGTGCGGGATGTATGACCACCGGTTAGTCATAACTTCTGGGGTGGATTTTGTGAATCTTTTGATTTAGAGTCATTTTGTCCTGGAGGTTTATAGTTACGTCCAGGACACCCACGGTCTCCACGACGACATCCGGGTCTGCAGCAGTCAAAACAATGTCGGGAGAAGGCTTCTGCCAACACTCTTGGAGACTATGTGATGAAGCTAAACAGTGGGAACAAAATTTACCACTAGATGTTTTGGAGATAATAGGTTGCCCTTTATTCACTTATGCTAGGCTAGATTTGAGCTTGCAGACCTGGCTTTTTAATTCTTCCACTTCGTCTTTCGACCCAACTGGACTCGAGTGATCTGTCTGGTACACCGATGTGGACTGCAACGGCTGATTCTCGAGCTTCCTTTCCTTGACGTTATTCTCGGCAGGCACTGCATTGACACGAGGGTCTGACTCACTTCCAACAACTGACGTTCAACTCTATCTAGGAACTTCTTTAATGGGTACTCATCGTCTAGGAATCCCCCGAGTTTTTCTCGTGATGGGAGAGGTAAGCCATATCACAGCTTCCATTTGACTGCTTTGTCGTGGTTAGGGAACTTTTTGTTAGAGAATTTATTTTCTATCGCCGCATGCTGGCAGATGAAACAGTGTGTGTGAAAGCCTGGGGTGACTCTATCCAATCATAACATGTTGATTCTAATTCCTGCCACGCCCGATCAATACTGACCCTGCTGAGGGGGGTCACCTTGATGTGGTGGCGGGGCTTGAAGCGTGGCTGGCAATGCCACCTACTTTGGAGGCCTGCCTACCTTTGTAGGGTTCGGTATTTGTCGGTCTCGTGGACCAAGCACCCCCTACATCGCTGGTGGAGGAGGCCTGCTGGTGATGTTAGTCCCTGCTCATTTGCCATCTAGGGCTGGACTGTTGCCTCCCCACGTGTTTGCCATGCATGGAATCCCATAATGCTGGGAGATGGGAGTCCTGGAGATTGAGCGATGCTGCACGATGCTCCCTGCAGCTAGCAATACACCTCTTTGGTCCCTTATTCTGGCTAGATGGGCGGCTTGGTTGGGCCCTACCAGGTTCAGCTGGTCATGCGTTGGCTAGGGTCAAGTGCACTGGGGGACCTGGTGGCTCCTATCGTCCTGGAGTCACCCTTGCCTAGGTCCCCCTGTGGTTACCCGTGTATACTCTCCTGCTACCTCTGGGGTCGCCAGTGGTGTTGTCCCTGGCATATGACCTCCCCTTGTTGGGCTCCGTGGTGGGTGGAGGGGTGGGGGAATGAAGATTTTTTTACTTTAATGGAGGTTGTCCCAAAAAATCAGGCTCTTGTTGATGACACTGCTTGTGGGAGCAAATCTAAAATATGTTCTCAGGGGGATGGAAGCATCCTTATCGAGGTGTCCTCCCTGGAAGAGAGCTCAAGATTAATGGGTTTAACATCAGTCTCTGGTGCAGCTGTTTCCTGCATACCACATGCTACTTTTAACCAGTGCAAGGGAGTTATTTTTTCTCGTGACCTCCTTCGATACTTGGAGGCGTGGTTGTTGGAGGAACTGAAGTCTTCTGGCGTGGTGAAGCTAGAGTGCCTTCAAAAGAAAATCGAAGGTATTTTGACCCGGACACCGACATTGTTCCTGACATTTGATAGGTTGACACTACCTACAGCTGTGAAACTGACCTGGCTTTCACTTCCTGTGAAGCCCTATGTTCCAGCCCCAAAGAGATGTTTCCACTGTCAGGGGTATGGGCATGTTAGCCAGTTTTGCCTTTGTACACAAGCTGGCCTTCCTGGTGTCTGCGTCTCATCTGGTGGACCAAGTCATACCAGTGACTGCCCAGGACCCCTTAAATGCTATCACTGTGGAGGTCCTCATGCCGTGTCTTCTAAGAGCTGTCCACGATACTGCCTGCAAAGGGAGATTTTGTCCATCCGTACATAAGAGAGGGTTTCATTTCCTGAAGCAAAGAGGATAGCCCAGACACTCTTTTTTCAGGCGGGAGTTACTTATGCTTCTGACCTTTCTCAAACACCAGTGCGTCGCCCTGTATCTCAGAGGCAGCTTCGACCCATTCCAGTACCCATTCCTTCAGCTCATGATACGCAGAATGCTGTCCCTAGTGTTAGTGCTGCTTGTAAGAATGATGTTGGCCCGACTGCTACTCTGACTGTTTCTGCCCCTACTTCGGTGGCTGATGACTTGCACACTTCTGCGGTGGAGGCAGATGTCCACGCTGACCGGACTCCTTCTCCCATCATAGCCAGTACGCCTGAGGCTCCATCTGTCCCTGGCAAACGTCATCATTGTTCATCAGAGTCCTCCGAGCATGAAGACCGGCCACCTAAGGTCTCTGTTGTCGACTCTTGTGTCGACCCCTCTCCTGTTCCCTCTGCCCTGCAGGCTGAGGAATCTAGCCAGGTGACAGCTGAAGCTGATGGTTCACCGCTGGTCCGGTCTCTACCTGGGAAATTTGTTGAACTACTTGCTGGTGCTTCAGATATACAGCATAGGATGTCCTCCTCAAATGGTTCGAGTCCTCTGGACTCTACTTCTACTTCTGGGGTTTCTGGTGGGAGCACTGGCCATCCTACACCTTTCAAAACATCCTCCAAGCCACCTTCCAAACAAACTGGTATGCCCACTCCAAGAAGGAGTGTTGTAAAACTTACTTCCTCAGCCTCTCGTTTACCCACGGATCTTCGACAGAGGGTATGGGTTTCTGGTGCTGGGCAGGCTCCTGTCAAGGGTGTCCACAAGCATCAATCAAAACCCGCTCGCTTGTCAGGTGTACAGTCCCACACTTAATCATCGTTCCTCAATTATGGGTTCCATCATCCAGTGGAACTGTCAGGGTTTATGTGCCAACTATGAGGAATTGTGTCATCTGGTTTCTCAATTTACTCCTCTGTGCATGTGTATCCAGGAGACCATGGTGGGTGATACTGTTCCTTCCGGTCCTTCTGGCTACCATGCCTTTTATTCTGATCCTGTGCCGGGCCAAGGTCATCATGGAGGTGCTGCTATCTTCCTTCGCAAGGATATTCCATACAATCATCTTGACATCTCCACTCCCCTGCAGGCTGTTGCTGTCCGGATGTTTTTACGACAGCAGTATACAGTTTGCAGTCTTTATCTTCCTCCTCGTGCTACTGTTGAAAGAATGATCTGGAACGCCTTATTCATGACCTTCCTTCTCCCTTTCTGTTACTAGGAGATATGAATGGGGAAACAGTGAGGCCAACCCTCGGGGTGTAATGCTGGCCTCTTTAGTGGAAGATGAGGAGTTAGGCATTTTCAATGCCAATAAAATGACTTATTTCCAGAGTCAGACTGGAACTTTTACTGCCATTGATTTGTCTTTATGCTCAGCTGATGCTGTTTTAGATTTTACCTGAGATGTGTTGCCAGACCTGTATGGCAGCGACCATTTTCCATTACTTTTAACTGCTAATGCTGGTGGACCTCAGCCACGTCTTCCTCGCTGGCTTCTGGATAAGGCTGACTGGCCAAGTTTTAGGGAATTAAGTTCCATTTCCCTTTCTATCAACGAGTTTGGCTGTCTTACTGAGGCTGTGTCATATTTCAATACCGTGTTGCACTCAGCAGCCCTGTTATCTATTCCAAAAACGAAGGGTCAGTTTCCTAAACGTCCAGTTCCTTGGTGGAACTCTGAGTGAGGTTCTGCAGTGAGAGCCAAACGAGTCGCCTTCTCTCGACTTCGTCATCACTGTGGGGATCCTCAGTATTTGGTGGCGTTTCAGAGGGCACGAGCTCATATGAGGCAGGTTTTAAAGGAGGTCAGGCGTTCATCCTGGAAGGGTTATGTTTCCTCCATCAATTCAAGGACTTCCATTACCCAGGTATGGAACCGGGTAAGGAAAATTTACTGTTCCCTTCCCTCCTGTTTTATCTGCAGCAGGTGGAACTGTGGTTGATCCACTTGATGTTGCAAAGTTGCTTCCTGATCATTTTGCCAGTGTGTCAAAGAAGGATGCAGATACACATTCGGCTTGCCACCATCGGCACCTAGAGTCTCGTGGTCTCAGTTTTGCCTCCGCTGGAGGAGAGCCTTACAATGTTCCATTTCAATTTCTGAACTCCAGGCTGGTCTGTTGCAGTGCTATGATTCCTCTCCTGGTTATGATGATATTCCTTATGCCTTTTTACGCCACCTGTCAGATGAGTCCCTGTTGTTTTGCTTTTACTGTTTAATAAAATCTGGAGTTCTGGAGAGTTTCCGGCTTGTTGGGGTGTTGCTATAGTTATCCCCATCCCCAAACCAGGTAAGGACCACCTACAGGCGACGAATTATCGACCTATTTCTTTGACGTCTTGTATATGTAAAGTTTTGGAAAAGATGGTCAGTGTTAGGCTTGTGTGGTTTTTAGAAAGAGGCGACTTCTTATCCCCTGCCCAGTTTGGTTTTCAAAAAATGCGATCTACCTCTGATGCACTGCTGTCCTTGGAATCTTCTGTCTGTGAGGCTTTCTCCTCTAGTCAACACCAGGTCACGGTCTTCTTCGATCTGGAGAAGGCATATGACACAGCCTGGCATCATGGTATTTTACTCTCTCTTCATGAGTTTGGTCTTCGTGGATGCTTGCCTATTTTTATTCAACAATTTTTATCTAACCAAATTTTAAGGGTGCGAGTGGGAGGAGTGCTTTCTACTGCCCGAGCACTAGAAGATGGAGTACCACAGGGGAGTATCCTTAGTGTTACTCTGTTTGCTGTAGCCATTAACAGTGTCATTAGTGTACTTCCTGACTGTGTACGAGGATCACTATGTGTCGATGACCTCTCGATTTCCCTCACCACGTCTAGAATGTCTCTGATAGAGAGGAAGTTGCAGCTGGCTCTCAATCGAATTTCTGACTGGGCAGAAACTCGCAGTGTCCATTTTTCTTCAACAAAGACAATGGTTATGCATTTTTGTCGTCTTCAAGGGGTTCACCCAGACCCTGACTTGTATCTCTATGGTAGGAGAATATCCTGTGTGGACGAGACGTGGTCTTTGGGTCTTCTGTTTGCCAGACGACTAACCTGGGTTCCTCATACTCGTTCTGTTAAGGTGGCTTGCCTTAAAGCTTTGAATCTTTTGAGGGTTTTAGCTCATACCTCTTGGGGTGCTGACCGTCAGACCCTCCTCCTCTTGCATAGGTCTCTTATTCTTCCTAAACTTGAATATGGGTGTGAGGTCTACTCCTCTGCAACAGATGCCCGTCTCCGGTTGTTAAATTCTGTGCATCATGCTGGTGTGCATCTGGCAACTGGGGCATTCAGATCATCCCCAATTCCAAGTTTATTGGTGGATGCTGGTGTACTCCCCTTGGATTTGCAATGCCAGTTGCTAATGATGAGCTGTTGGTATCGTCTTCACTGTATTCCAGACTCAATTTCTTGTGCCATCGTGTCCCAGGATTCCCAATCTTCTGTTTTTGACACCCGTCCTAATTTCCCAAAGCCATTTGGTTACAGGGTCCGATCTGTTATGTTAGCTTTCTCTGTTCTAAGACTGGCAATTTGTCCACATCGGATCCCAAGGATGGGTTCTTGGCTGCTCCCTCGCGTGACATTCTGTAGGTCCATTGTTGAAAAAAAGGGCTCACTTCCCTCTCAGGTGTCCCTCTCCCTCTTTTTAGAACATGCCTCCATTCATGAGGGTTCTGTCCCCGTCTATACTAACAGGTCTAAGACTGATACAGGAGTAGGATTTGGTGTTGTCTTCCCTTCCTTTAGTAGGGGCGGTAGCCTTCCTGGCATTACTTCAGTGTATACAGCGGAACTGACTGCAATTTTATATGCTGTTAAAATTATTTTTACTCTCCCCCAATCCATTTTTGTGATTTTTAGTGACTCATGTAGTGCTTTGTCTGCACTGGAGTGTTTTAATGCATCCCATCCATTGGTTTTATCAATTTTAGAGTGGCTTTTTCTTCTTAGCCATCGTGGCCGCAGTGTAGACTTCTGTTGGGTACCCGCACATGTTGGTGTGGTGGGCAATGAGAGAGCAGATACTTTAGCTAGAGCTGCGTCTTATCAACAGCCCCCAACCGACTACCCACTTCCTGCTTCTGATGTAACACCTTACTTGCGGTATGCAATTCATAAGTGTTGGCAGAGACACTGGGATGTTATTTCTCACAATAAACTAAAAGAATTCTTTCAGAGAGTAGTTGTGCCAAGGGTTCTTCCCTCTATGTCTTGGCGATTGGAGGTGGCTCTTGCTAGGCTTCGCATTGGGCATTCGTGGCTTACACATGGGTTCCTGATGAATGGTGAATCTCAACCATACTGTGATGACTGCCTTGTTCCCCTTACCCCTCCGTCACAACGGACTTGCTGGTTGAGTGTCCGAGTCTGGGGGACCTACGTCAGAGATTCCTCCATAGGCATAAGGGGGCAGATGGTACCTACTGTTTGTCCTCGATGCTTGGTGAAGCCTCTAGTGATTTTTGTGATATTTTTAGTTTTCTTCAGGAGGCAGGCCTCCTTCCACTTTTATAAGTAATTGATATTTTATAAACAAATTTTTATTATTTTCAGTTTTTTATTCCTACTAACAGATATTAATTTTAATTTGGATGTGCACTTTTTGTTTTGCTGTATGTTTTGCTTTGTTGTCCGGCGGCATATGACCCTGGCAGTTGCGCCGCCAGATTTTAATAATTTGCAATCAGTCAATCGATCAATACTGACTTCAATGGCAAACTCTGTTCAAAAAAATTCCTTAAGTGCTAGCCATGAAACTCCTCAATGCTATGTCTGGTTGTTATGAATGAAAATGGCAAGTTTAGGGGTCACTCTACCCTTCGCAATCTGCATACACATCACATCATCAGAATCACATTGCTCAGCTAGTTCAAAAAACATTTCCAGACGTGGTGCTGCATCGATACCCTGTAACTGGTGGAGTTCTAGAATCCGGATATTGCGAGGCTTTGTGAGGCTCCTTTTTGCTCTCATTGTTGGATGAGGGTTAGAAGATGGATGATAGGAAGGATTCGTGGGGGACAGTTAAGTTTCTAACTCGTCTAATTCATTCACTACCCAGAGGGGGTTTACTCTTATTTCAACACTGTCTCACTCTGTTCTCCTTGAAATGTGATCCTTAATTCTGTTAACAACTTATCTTTCACTTTACTCCTTTCACTAGACCAAGCCACAGTATACGTAAGTTGTGTTTCCATGTCGATATTCATTCTATTATCGATGAAGAATAATTTTGCTCGTCCTCCAGGAGATTTAGGATCATTAATTCTAGAAATATCACGAGATTAAGTGCGCCTCCAGTGTACTGTTATTGAGGGATTCTAACTCAATTCGTTAAATAACTGTAACAATATCTAACCCACATCAATATCTTATCCACACCACTATCTTATCCCACCGCTGCCACCAGTGTAATGCTCAGATTTTGTCACCAGTGTAATGCAAATTTTAGTCATGAATAATTGACACCAGTGTAATGCTGGGAATTGCAGATTATGGAAGATGGGGTAGCGTGATCTTATTAGAGAATTTTAGAAATTAAGAGAAATAGGATAGTGTGATCTTATTTGAGAATTTTTGGGAAATGAGGTAGCGTGATATTATTTGAGAGGGCGTGAGTAGTTAATTATTAACACACCTTGTGGGCCACTCAGTCTCGTCTGTACCACTCCTTAAAGGATAGCAAAACTCGAACTCGAAATAATGTAACCTAAGATTTACTAATCATTAAGAACTGAGACAGATTACTCTTCAAATTGTGAATGAACCCAAAAGAAATAATAATGAGGATCTACATCACTAGAAACATGGATCTTTACAAGCTAAATTACTATTGAAAGAATCCTGATACACGTGGATATATTAATCCCATGGTCACAGTTGGACTCTCGGGAAGATTCAAGGAATACTGATACACATGAATATATTAATCCCGTGGTCACAGTTGGACCTTCGGGAAGATTCAAGGAATACTGATACACATGAATATATTAATCCCGTGGTCACAGTTGGACTCTCAGGAAGATTCAAAGAATACTCCCAAGATATTCTCTTAAGATTAAACTCGTATAACTCAAGAATCATATTCAGTAAAGTTACAGTAATTATATGAACAGTGATCAAATGGACTGTAATCAAAATGGACCAGCCGATATATTCGTTACTTAGGCTACATGAACTAGGAAAAAAAAAAGGGAGGGGTGTTGTGATTTAGTGTCATGCGATTAGTAGTGGCTTGAACGGATGATCTCTGTAACGATGGAAAGCGGAGCGACATCTCATTATACAGTACAAGAGGGATCAAGGGAAATATCACAAATTTAACTCACGCATATGAGGACTTATCACACGAGGAAGAAAGGGGGGTGATGAGTGTTCAGACACTATCCTGTAACAATGAAGAGGAGCGACTATCTGAAATACTCGACGGCGCTTCTCGCCTTTTATAAGCATCAAGACAGTGTTCAGGAATCGGCTAAAACTTTAACTAATTACTTTGTAATATTTTGTTTCTACTAGATCTTCAAAGAATACGAGATATACATTTGCACTTGAAATACGCAGATAAATGACTTACGATGTTTAAATTTTTTGTAACAAGCGTACAGGAACTTTAATCATAATGAAGCCAAATCAATTAGGAATCAGAACAATTTTATTACCCGTGTCGGTTTATATGCCTACTTGACTGTAAACAAGATTCCAATAACACGAATTTAGCGCTTCATTAATGATTATCATCAGCAACCTTATTTCAGACAGCTCTCAATCACCACTGCATAGTTCAGAAGGGGATTACTATTAACTTCGGCTGGTAAATCTCTAGATCAGAATACGAAGAGAGACAATCACGATTATTAATCCCTACTAAAATTTCCGTGGTTATACTTCTTGAAACGGCTGGTTCATTATGTATAAATATTAATAATATTTACACCAATACTTAATTTGATACTGTCAGTAACAGAATCATGCTCACATCATGAAAATCAACTAAAACTAGACTTAAATATAGAACTTAACGGTTAAATCATGAACTGTACAGACTATATAACATTACCTTAGTTTATACTTACAATACTATCTTATACTAACTTGTACTATTACTTAAAATTATGGCACTACACTTGTTACTCAGATAAGGAGTGATTTCGTGTAAAACACATAATAAGCCCAAAGATTAAATTCTCTTACCCACCTGCGATATAATCCTCAGACATTTATCAATCTGAGGTGTGTAGGGGGCATCATGAGGCACTGGCCAGGCTAATGAAAACTGTAGCAGCGCTTCCTTCCCTATATACAAGGGGGAAGTGCCATCTAGTTGAGCAAAGTTCCGGGATATTATCAGCTGCAGGTTTAGAGTGGCACCAAGATGGGCACTCCTGAAATAAACACAAAAAATAGTAAAACATAATAATTAACCCAGATGCTTTCCCCACCTAGAAACAGCATGAGGCATGATTATATAAGGACGGAATATTCGATACTGGGAGAATAATGCATAGCATGCCCAGTAGAATGGGTCACATTATCTTTCATACATCATTCAGTCCTCTGGAATCCAGTAGCTTCGTCACATGCCAAACCATCTACGCGGTTTTTTCTCCTTCAAATTCAGCTGACAAATGGCTTTTCAACTGGCTGTTAATATTACAAGGTAAAAAACGATAAGAGCATATTCAGAATAAATAAACAGCTTCATACCCTTCACGCGAATGAACCACTCCTGTGAGAAAGGACATAAATATTGGTTGATTTAGGCTCAAAGTAGGAAATATTTATTCAGCTGAGAGACATATGGACAATGAAAGGATTAAACAACGGCTTTACAACATCTCTTTTCTTTTTTCCTTTGAAAGCCTGATGAATAGGAATAGAGAGAGCAGAGCGACTGTAAACATGATTGGTTTTGGATGTGCGGAGAGAAGGAATGCAGTGTCAGGAGACGTGACACTTGCACAAGTGAAGAGTGCTGTGATGCGGCTGCAAAATGGGAAAGCAGCTGGGGTTGATGAGGTGTATGCAGAGATGCTTAAGTATAGTGGAGAGAGTGGAATGAAGTACTTGTTGGAGATATGTAAGAGGCGTGGATGAGTGAAACTGTCCCAGCAGTGGAAAAAGGCTGTGATTGTACTGCTGTACAAAAATAAAGGTGAGCTAAGTGAGTGCAAGAATTATCATGGCAAAAGTTTATTGAGTGTGGTAGGGAAGAATTATTATAGAGAAAGGAAGAGAGATATCAGAGGTCAGAGGTCCTAGTGAGCGATGAACAGGGCGGCTTTAGGAGTGGCAGGGGCTGTGTGGATCAAGTATTTGCAATGAGACAGATAGCAGAGAAGGCTTGTGAGAAGGACCATACGGTGTTTATGGCATTCATGGATCTGGAAAAAGGATATGACAAAGTAGACAGAGGGATTGTGGAAAGTTTTGTGACGTATGGTGTAGATGGTAAGCTGCTAAGTGCTGTCAAGAGTTTTTATGATGGTAGCAAATCATGTGTAAGGGTTAATGGGCATCTAAATGAATGGTTCACAATCGGTGTGGGCGTGCGACAGGGTTGTGTGATGTCCCCATGGTTGTTCAATATATATTATCGGTGGGGTGATGAGGGAAGTAAAAACACGAGTAATGGAGTGAGGGATGGCGTTGGTAATGAAAGGTGATGGATGGATTATCTCTCGTTGTATGCTGATGATGCAGTACTGCTTGCCAGTACCGGAAAAGAACTTGGTAGGCTAATGCAGAGTTTTGCTGATGTCTGTGAGCGTCGTGCCTTGAGAGTAAATGTAGAAAAGAGTAAAGTGATGGTTATTGAAAGAGAAGGTGATTCCCAGTGTAATGTTACAGTGAATGGAGAGAGACTGGAATTGGTGAGAGAGTTCAAATACTTGGGTACAGTGATAGAAAAGAGAGGAAAATGTGCAAAAGAAGTTGAAAGTAGAGTGACACAACGAAGAAAAGTAGCTGGTGCAATGAAGGCCTGGATAAGGAACAGGCTTGAGTGTTGGAACTACACGAGGCTTACATGAGGGAGTGTTGGTGCCAACTTTAACATATGGATGTGAGACTATGGTGTGGCATGAAAATGAAAAATCAAGAGTAAAAGCAGTGGAGATGGGACTGCTGAGGAATGTTTTTGGAGTACAGAGAGTGGATAAGATACGAAATAATGTGATTCGTGAAGGTGTGGAGTGAGGAAGTCGGTGGACACCAGAATCGAAGAGAGTGTACTGAGATGGTATGGTCATGTGGAGAGAACAGATAACAATAGGGTGGTGAAAAAGGTATATCTAAGCGAATTTGAAGGTGGGAGGAGGCGAGGTAGGCCAAGGAGAAGGTGGAAAGATATGGTGGATGAGTGTGTAAGGAAGAGAGGTTTGGAAGTCGGTGAGGCTAGGGAACTGACACGAGATCGAGCTAGGTGGATGAATGTTGTGAGGAGAAGTGCATGATCAGGGATTTTGGCGCCCCTTTTTAACGTGGCAGCGTCTGAAATGACTCAATTGGATACGTTTATGTGAAGCTACAGAATGTGGTGAATGTTTTTGGCATATCCGATGGAGCCAGGACACCTTGGGCTTGAATAATGAGTGAATGAAAGCGTGGCTCACTGGATGGGCAAATTTGGGCTGTCTGGATATTGCTACTCCTCACCCTGCCCTGGGGTGGGAAAGGAGGTCCGGATGATGATGATGATGAAGTCTTTCATTTCCAGAGTTTCTCTTAATTCCTTTACTTGGAGGACGCATTTCCTATTTAGTTCTACTTACAGTCAGATCATTGTATTCAGCCTGATATGAAGGGATTATTGAAAGCTGTATCTGGCTTTTCATCCTCTAAAGGTCTTCAATATAATTGTGAGGAAATCGTAAGATGTTAACACAAGGTATTTAGTGAACAAATGTAGCATGGCAACTAACATGAACTGTGGCGATTTAGTCCACGGTTTCTTAGTTTAGAGGTTTCTGTCACTGTTCCACCGAATATTTTATTGCAAAGGGAAAAAATCAATTATATACACGTTGCATTTTCTCTCTCTAATAACTGGCAGTAATGCCAGACAGTATACTAAGTTCACTCTGAATGACATGTAACGGACTTACTTCATATAACAGGGGTCACTGTTGATATAGCTATTGTGGCCTATATTATCGTTGGCTAAGGAAGCTTCGTAACATCATTTCCTAAGCGATTTATTTTGCTTATTGCACTTTACTGTTATACTCCGTGTTATATAAATCCTCCAATCATCGCCGTACTCTGCATAAATAACGTACAAAAGGATATTAATCAGCCATATACAAAAATAAATCGCAACAGATGGGGTGCTAGGGAGCCTTCTTATCCACCAAAAATACGGGTCTGTATCTAAGAGAGATGCATTGCTTTGGGGAACAGACTAAACCAAAAACAAGTACTTTTTCGCTGTTCTGGAAAATTGTATCAGTGTGTTTACATGCATTTTTTTTTTTTTTAACTCTCGGATCTGTAGGCAATAATGTGTTTATGATATATTGTGAAAAATTACAAAAGAAGAGGAAAAAATCTTCATAAGTTTTGCTCAGTTATAGTTATAATTTGTGTTCCTCCAGCTTTATTTGTTCATAAACTATTGCCATGACTCTTTGTGAGGTCAAAAATATCAAACAAATTATCACTATACAGAATTATAGTTTATCTTCTCCAGATAATAAGTAATTGTTTTAAGTAATCACATGGAAGTCACTGATATAAATGGTCGAGAATAAATACAGTTGACAAAAGCACTAGCGAGACCCCTACGTTCTACTGTTACTGTAACCTTCAATACGGTGACACTTGACTTTTCAGCCATGCTATCTCCAAGCAATGTCATTCAGGTCTGGAGAGATTTTTCAAACAGGTGAGGATGGATCGGTCATCCATTTACCCCTTCATGACAAGAGATCTGCCTAAAGCCGAACAATGTCGTCTGAGGAAACATGAATAAATGAAACAAATGCATTCGAGGGCCGAATGCTAATCGCCTGCCAAAATATGTCGTTGGATAAGGTACAAATTAACCACAAAATAAATCTGAAGAAGATTCACAAATCATAATGGAATTCAGTCACCACGCTTCACACAATAGCCCGTCAATATTTAACCCACCCCGTCCCGGAGACGTGAATTCACGTCCTCACATGATGTGCACTCATATCCCAGAGACGTAAATTAACACGGCAACATTGCAAGGTCCCTAATTTGCACAATTTTCAATTTTCGCGAGTGATTTTTGGCACGTATACACGGGACACCTTCCTCCACAAGATGCCAGGCAGGGATAATGCCTTACCCAGCATGACCTCCTCCCCCCCCTGCATGACCTTTTCTCAGCAATTATTATCAGTGACCTGGCCAGTAAAGCCATGTCATGCCATGGTACGAAATTCAGGGCCAGAGTGATTCCCCAATCGATGACAATGTGGAGGACAAACATTAGAGGAAGAAACAGTCAGAAATGATGATCAGGTATTGTGGCAAAAAAAGGTCAGGAATGGTGATGAGTTAGTGAGTGAAACAATGCTTATAATGCCTATATTACCGTTTGAAAACCAATATACTCTCATACTACATATAAATTTATACCAAATAAATAAATAAATACTGTTTATGAGTGATGTGGAATAGTTATCCTCCCACAGAACACGTTTTCTTTGCAGCCAGCCTGATAGAAAACCCTGTAAGGTAAGGAGGTACTCTTACCTGGATCGAGTATTTTAAACCTCAGGTGAGCGATTTCTCTATGAATTTTCGATGTTCCTCACCAAAAGCGGATGTTTGAGCCCAAAAAGAAAAAAGGTCCAAAAATGTCGGGACTGGGGCGTACCACTGCCCAGAAAACGTCGGGATGGGGGGGGGGTAAAAAAACATGGCGGGTGACATTCGGCCGTCATTGATCAAATCTACACCAGAAGTAATACGTTTCTGCACATCCACAGACACACAGATGCTAAAAAATAAAAAATAAAATTCTCTCTCCACCTTGCTGAAGGTGGACGGTAATCAGGTTTAAGCAGTCCTGTATGAGACAGCCCTAGCATGTATTCAGTATGGACCGTGGGTGTTAGCGCCGAAAGTGGTGACTTGTAGAGGTGTATTGTATGAAGAAGGACTACTGGGCCTTGGGAGCAGGCTGTGAAGCCTATGCCCAGAGTCGGACACACACACACACACACACACACACACACACACAAACGGACCCTGGGTAATAATTATAGTTATCTATCGGTGGCCGAGTCGGTAGAAAGGTGTCCTAATATCCCAATGGATACGGGTTCAAATCCATGCTGGGGCAGGGAACAGTTTATGGATTTGAATTTAGTTAAAAAGCAGACTTAACTGATCTGCTATCAGACCCGCGAACATGCTGAAACAACAACCTCGCTGATATCAGTACACCAGTCATGTTGAGACAGCCTTAGCATGTTTTAAATATGGATGGCGGATGTTAGCATAGAAGTGGTGACATGTGAAGGTGTATGGTGCAGTACACAGAGGGACTGCTGGACTTCAAGGAACGGGATCTGGTGCTTACACCCTGATTATGACACATTTTTAAAACTCATGATATTAAATTATCTTACTTCAAACAGTAATGTAAGGCAGTGTATAATATACGGTGTGCAAAGAACAAAAAATACTCGTAAAAATTGATAATCCCGGTACATTTCTCTTTTCTTTTTAATTTGTTCATATACAGTAAAATAGCTATTTTTTTCTACTGCAAATGTATATGACAAAAGATTTACGTACATTAAAAGAATCAAAGTTATTCATGCAAGCATCCAAGAAACTTTAATTATTATATGGCAGTCAATGTATCTCCGAAATACCAAAAAATTATGTAACAAGTCATCACCCATTCCCCCACTAATATCTTCAGACGGTAACAATACAAATGACTGACGTGGTAAAGCGAATATCCTTACTAGTACATTTGCAAGAATTGCTACGTAACAAGAAGTCAACTAGAACATCCCAGTACTAGAAGTTTAATTTGCTCCACTTACTGTAAAATACACACTAGATACATACAATCCATCCTAGACAATTTACCGACCAACAAAGGTCCAGGCCCAGGTCGAATTCCTCCAATTGTTTTGAAAAAATGTTTGCCAGAACTTGCTTCTGTTCTAGCTAAATTATTCAGGCTATGCTTACGTACTTCATTCCCTACTTCTTGGAAAGAAGCCAATACCAACCAGTTCTGAAAAAAGGAAGTTCCTCTGACCCCTCTGATTACAGACCAATACCTACCAGGTCTTCTCTTGGTAAAATATTTGAAACTGCAGTGAATAAGCACATAATTAAACATATTGAATTCAACAACTTAATTAGTGATAAGCAGTACGGTTTTCGCCACGAAAGATCCACTATTGATATACTCAGTCTCTTAACTCACATCATCCACCAATCAGGTGACCAACATGGAGAAACTGATGCAGTAGCCTTTGATATTTCTAAAGCTTTCAACAGAATGTGGCACCATTCCTTGCTATCTAAACTCCCTTGCGATGGACTAACATCTTTTGTTCCTCTGATTTCCTCATATCTCAGCAACAGAAGTATAAAAGTAAAAGTAGATGATGTATATTCATATATCCCTCAATGACGAATGGCGTGCGACAAGGATCAGTTCTGTCGAACACTATTTGTAATTTACATTAATGATCTCTTATCTATCACTCATATTTCATTCATATCCAGATGACTCAACACTTCACAGTTCATTCACACTTAAACACCGATTCACAAAATTTAGTATCTCTAACTCACAACTCAATACAGCCATCTCCATAATTCAAGATTTATCTAGGATTACTGAATGGGGACAAAATAACCTTGTCTCATTTAATGCTAGCAAAACCAAATATATACAGTTTACTAATAGACAGATAGTGCCAGATTCCTATAGTATCTTCAATGCTACTAATATTCCTATCTCCAAAAGTATTGAAATTCTCGGCGTTTCATTTAACATTGCCCTCACCTGGACCTTTCATGTCAGATCATTTGCTAAAGCTGCCTCAGAGAAATTTGGATTATTGTACAGTGTTCGTAGCTTCTTCACTGATGAGGAGTTAGCTGTAGTTCATAAGGGTCATGTGCACTCTCAGCTGCAATATTGCTCACCCTTGTGTAATGGATGGGGACAGGTTGCACTAAAACAACTAGACAAATTCAAAACAAAGCTCTTAGAATTATCAGTAACTTTGATATTACAAACATACGTCCTCCCCTACATGTAAGAAGGAGTATTCCCTACCTTCCATTATTTTACAGATACTTTTATGGCAAATGCTCAGACAAAGTTGCGTCCATTGTGCCACCTCTCCATACCTTCCCCTGTGCTACACGGGCATCCGGTAGCGCTCATGACTGGAATGTCACACTGCCATATTGCAGAACTTCCTCCTATCAGAAATCTTTTATTCCCTCAAGTGCATCTCTTTGCAACTCGCTTCCCCAGAGTTGTTTCCCCCCAAACATCAACCTACAGCTTTTCGTGCACAACTGTTACAGCCTTTTATGAACTGAGGACTCCAGTAATTTGGTGTACGGATTTTTTTAGTCATTTGTTTTTCGTTTCTCTGTTCTGTTATTTAAAAAAAAAAAAAAAAGTATCACTAAGTAATACCAACTCACTTCATCTTCAGAGCTGCGTTGAGTCCGTCCATATCATCTCCCTCGACCATCATGCTCCCAAGTTCTCTAAAGGCACTTGATTCAGAGTTTAAAAAGAACTTCGTGTATGAACCACCAGAAGATCTTAATGTCACCCTGTAACATGTACAAATAAAAACTGTTTAATTAGTATTACTACTGAGGCCCCTAGAATAACACAACACCAAAACTTAACTTCAAGCTACATTAAGTTTTTCTTTTTTGTTGTTAACTTTAAAATTGACCTAAAATTGCCATATTTGCATCTCGAATGCTAACTTGTGACAATTAAAACCAAGATATGATGCTAGTCGCGAAGAAGTGCTATGGAAAGAAAGCAAGACGTAGTATTGTCTCTTCCTGCCACTGAGTTTCGTGAAATAAGCTACAAATGAAAAAAAAAAAAAAAACTTGGACAAGTTGAACTGAAAGACCTATATATAGAACTATAGTGTTTTAATTTCGTCTTTGTCTCTACCGTTTATTACAGCACATTCCTTGCATTTATCCTATTGCAGTATAGGAATAGTAATAATAAAGTTACACAACTGTCTGAATATACGATAAGCAATGAACTGAATAATTTCCAAAATGTTACAGGATGTGCGGATGAAGTCCATATAATATGGCAGACAGTGGAGGAAGCATAAACGAAAGACTGTGCGTCTCTGGAGGGCAGTGCATGTGGAAGAGAATAAGGTTACGAGCGGTGAGCACAAAAGTAATGACAAAAGAAAAAAGTAAAGCCGGAGATAAATATTGAGGGATGGAATATTTCAAGTATGGTTATGTGGATGATGTTTTACCTGGTACTTGAGAACACCACTTGTTGATTCTTTCAGTGTTGCCCTGCTTCTGAACAATCAAGGCTGAAAGTACCGTATCGAAGGATTTGAATAAAACACCAGCTGCTGTGTGAAAGCTAACTCACTGTGTGATGTGTTGGTGAATGAGGGGAAAACTAGAACTGGGGGTTTAAGAACTTTGATGCAGTGATAGAACATAACCAAAGGGCCCAGCATTAACTTAAGTTTCAATTTCATCCAACACCTTTGCATCCAAACGCTTGTTCTTCGATGTCTCACCTGTCAATTACTTTGACCAGCTCCTCAACTGTCTCTGGTCTGGGTGGCATCCTAGGGAGGGTGAGGGAAGCGATGAGACTGGCGCGATATGCTGTGCCAACCACCACACCGAAGAACAACCAAGTGCCGACCAGGATGTGGTTGGACTGGCTGGTTGAGAGGCGTCCGTACAGTCCTTGACCCAACAGGGTGCCCACAGACTCCAGCACCACCGACCCAGTACTCAGCCCTCCATGCCGCTTTTGCCACCTTTTACTCCTGGTAATCTGTAAAACATACTGTACATATAGAATGATATACATATACAATGATATGAGTGCGTAGCTGTTTCATTATTGTGTCATAGGGGCGAACAGTGATGTTTCGGACAGTGGAATGGTTTTGATAATACGAGCCATGAAAGAAAGTGCACCTCCTCGCATCTGCTACCGTCAGGAAGACACAATTCTAATGAGGTCATTTGCACCATTTTTTTGTGGAAATGCTTGGTCTGTCCAGTTTCGTAAAGTAATTTTGATCTTTTTCTGCATTTCTTAATGTAATTTTTCGGCTACATATAGCACGCTGTAAAAGAGTGAAAATGTCATGGAATAGTCAGATATTGGTCATAGTGAGGGTATGATTTATTATTCATTATTTTAGAGTTCATTTGATTAGGAATGGCTAAAGTTCTTTCTTCGTCGAAAAAGGCAGACCAAATTAAAACTGTATGAAAGCAAAATTAATTAATAATTCCATGTTGTGGTTTCAAGAAATCAACAAGTGTGAAGTAGCCCACCACTTACATGACAGTGGTGGCTGTAGTGGAGGCTCGGGGTGGTAGTAACAATCCGAATCCATTCTTTACTCATCTATACCATAAATATGTATTCCAGCAAAGTGTTTAAGGATATGTTGTATAAAAACAGCAATATATATTCTTTAATTTCTTATTGCATGAGTCAGACATCATCCAAGAAGAGTCGTTGTACTTATAGCTGCAAAATTAAACTAATATTTTTCCATTATATTTCTTTGTTGCTCACTCTGACTTTCACCTGTGAGTCTCCTGTCAAACACTCACTTGAACCTATCGTCTGGAGGTAACTGGAAAAGATAATAAAATTAACCTGACCAAGGGAGTGTTCATGGTACCAGAATAAGCAACTGTCTCCATTGACACATTCACCTAAATAAAAATCATATACTGTTGGCTCATGTGATATAAAAGGGAAGAACAAGAAAACGCGACCATGAGAGGGTTAAATGCATCATTGTCCTCGGTGAGTATAAAACAATAAAGAACAATGGCAACAGACATATTTGGCACCATACGGGACTTCGCTAAACTGAAGAACCATATTGTGCTTCGCTAGAGTAAAGCACATTTGTGTAAATATCCTGAAAGAGCTAAACAGAAGCACTGCCTGGTGAAATATATTTACGTGTGTGACTAACACTGGAAGACTGCCTCGGGCTCCTAATTGAGAATGTCCCACGTCTAACTTAATTATGATGATAAATAATAATAATAATAATAATAATAATAATAATAATAATAACAACAACAACAACAAAAACATAACGAACCGTTTTCTGCTGCCTCTTATTACTAATACTGGATGCGCCCGTGCCTGACCACTTGCATGTTTACCTTGACAAGCGTGAAGCAGACAGTCAGCGTACAAGCCAAGACACCGATCCACACTTGGCCACTTAATGGGTAGTAGAAGCTCAGCCAACTGGGTGTTAGAACCGGCGTGGCCATGGCGAATTTACCATCAGTTTGTTCATAGGCGAAAGTGAAATCCATTCTGGAAACATTGTTAGAAATAAGAAGACTACATTTGTAGATGTTGTAGCCATTTGTTCCATCTAACCATAGGAAAGAATTTGTTCTCGAACAACAATAATAATATTAATAATAATAATAATAATAATAATAATAATATCAATAATAAAAATAATACAAATTTAGAATGAAAGAAAATCATTCGGAATCTGAATGCTCATCGCCCGCCAGAATATGCTGTTGGCCAAGTCCAAGATTTTGGCCATATCTTGATATGCTGAATGTTTCATGTTCATAGCTCAAACAGTTCATGATATATGATGGTGCTAAAGGCAGGCAATAAAAACTAGTCCTTTGGCAGGATTCTGGTGACCTTGACCTTGACTCCGAGTGCCCATTTTCGATCATGTCCAAGATTTTGAACATGTTTTGATTCCCTGAAGGTTTCATGTTGATAGCTCAAGCCGTTTATGAGATATGATGGTGCCACAGGCGGTCTATATATAATACTTGATTTTTGGCAGCCATGTTTCTGACCTAAACATTGAACCCGAGTGCCCATTTTCGAAATCGGCCAAGATTTTGGCCATATCTTGGTACCCAGAAGGATTCATGTTGATAGCTCAAACCATTCATGAGATATAATGGTGCTGAAGGCAGGAATAAAAAGTAGTTGGCCTTTGGCAGCCATTTTGGTGACTATGACCTTGACCTTGAGTGCCCACTTTTGAACTCGGCCAAGATTTTGGCCATATCTTAATGTCCTGAAGATTTCATGTGGATAGCTTACGCAGTTCATGAGATATAATGGGAACAGATACACACACACACACACACACACACACACACACACACACACACACACACACACAGGAGTCCAGAAGTACATCCCACAGCACAAAGAAGCAGATAAGAAAATACAGAAATGGTTCAATACAGAATGTAAAAAATCAAAAGAAAGAAGAGATTTGTTGTAATATAGATACAGAAGACATAATAGTGAAAGGGCGTATAATAATTACAAACAGGCAAGAAACGACTATACAAGAATAAGGAGGGAAGCCCAAAAACAGTTTGAGGAGGATATAATAAATAAAAGTAGTGATCAACAAAAGCTGTTTTACAACTATATCAGAAGCAAAACCAAAGTAAAAGATATAATACAATCAATTACGGACGAGGGAAACACTTACACACAAGAGAATGATATTTGTGAAGTACTAAATAAGAATTTCCAATTAGTTTTTACAGAAGAAAAAAATGTTGACAGGGACTATGTGGAACATGCATGTCCACACATACTACCAGATATACAAATAGCAGAAAAAGTAATACAGGAGGAGTTAAGTAGATTAGACAGAGGAAAAGCAAGTGGTCCTGATGAAATTTCATGTTGGGTACTACGAGAATGTGCAAAGGAGTTAAGTAAACCATTATTTTTAATTTTCAAGAAATCCTTGAGTCAAGGTAAACTACCTGATATTTGGAAAAAAGCAAATATTGTCCCCTTAATCAAGAAAGGAAATAGACAAAATCCACTCAACTACCGACCAGTATCACTGACCAGTGTTGTAAGCAAGGTATTAGAAAAGCTTGGGTAAACCATCTAGAAGAACACAGTATGATAACAGAAAGACAGTTTGGTTTCAGAAAAGGAAAATCATGTGTTACTAATCTGCTGAGCTACTATGACAGAGTAACAAACACAATACAGGAAAGGGAAGGATGGGTGGACAGTATCTATTTAGATTTCAAGAAAGCTTTTGACACAGTACCACACCAAAGACTTTTATGGAAACTGTACCATCAAGGAGGAATTCGAGGCAAACTGTTTTGTTGGATGCAAGACTTTCTCATAAAAAGAGAAATGAGAACAGTACTAAGAGGAAACTAATCATGGAAAGAAGTGACAAGTGGAGTACCACAGGGTTCAGTGCTGGCACCAATCATGTTTTTAGTGTATATAAATGATATAAACAGTAACATTGGAAATGAGAGCTATCTGAATATGTTTGCAGATGACGCAAAAATACAAAGGAGAATTACTAACACAGACTCTTGTAAAGAGCTACAAGAAGAATTAAACTTCATGAATGGAGTAGTACATGGCAAATGGAATTCAATGTGGACAAGTGTCATGTAATCAAGTTTGGTAAAAGTGGAAAAAGACCTGATTGGGATTATAAGTTAGGAAATAAAACCCTATACACATCAGAAAGAGAGAAAGACCTAGGTGTGATCATCAATAACAGACTATCTCCGGCTGACCACATCAGCGAGAAGGTACGGAACATGTATACACTGCTTGCAAATATGAGAATAGCATTCACATACATAAATGAAGACATGCTAAGAAGGATAATAACATCATTCATTAGACCAACCCTGGAATATGCATCAGTAGTCTGGAGTCCTCATCTCAAAAAGCACATAGACAAGATTGAAAAAGTTCGAAGGGCCTCTACAAGATGGATACCAAGCTTAAGGGACCTAGGCTACGAAGAAAGACTAAATAAACTGAATCTACCAACACTACAGGAGCGAAGGAAAAGAGGTGATATGATAATGCTATATAAGTGCATATCAGGGAGGGAGAAAATAGACATAAATGATTACTTAACACATGGAGAAGCATCAGCAAGAGGACACTGCAAAAAACTGCATAAGAATAGAGGTGATAAAGACGTAAGGAAATTCAGTTTCCCAAACAGAGCAATTGATCAATGGAATGCACTACCGAATGAAATAGCGTGCGCCAAAACAATTCACAAATTTAAGGATATGTACGATAAATATGGTTTAAGACACGGGACAGTACGAGCTTGACTCATTCCTGTAAAGATACAATTAGGTAAGAACAATTAGGTAAGGTAAGAACACACACACTCAGGCAGGCAAAAACATTATCACTCTGCCTCGTAAGGTGTGTGATAACTAGAGGCCCTCCCAAGGGGGTAATCACACCAGCTGCGAGCTAATACATATCTCACGTGGCTCGGAATATGACCTTGACCTTGACCTACTTTCACCAATTTCAGACTCGTAGATATTCATCCCTACTACACACCTGTTAATATTTTGTGATGATATCGTGAGTGGCTGCAAAGTTATCATGGTAACAGACACACAGAGCTCGACCTACTTTCACCAATTTCGAACTCGTAGGAGATTTTCATCCTTACTACATACCTGTAAAATTCTATGATGATAACTTGAGCGGTTGCAAAGTTATCATGGTAACAGACACACAGACCTCTTACTTTCACCAATTTCAGTTTCATAGATTCTCATCCCTACTACACACCTGTAACTCTTTATGATGATATCTTGAGTGGTTGGGAAGTCATCATGGAAACAGACACACAGAGCTTGACCTACTTTCACCAATTTCGAACTCGTGATCGATTTCTTTTTTTCTCTACTACAGACCTGTAAATTTTGTAATGAATATCTTGAGCAGTTTCGTGCCAACAGAAACACAGACAGACGGACAGAAAGACAGACAGATTGAAAACAATACCAGCATCGCTATTGCAGGTAATAATAATAATAATAATATTATTATTATTATTATTATTTATTATTACAGCTGAAACTGAAGTCCCATCTGGAAGCAGTACTGGAGTATTACAGATTTTTTTTATATATCCAGCTTCATCATCTTCCCATAGCTCCATGCATAGGCGTACGGGCTGGGGTGGTGGGGGAGGGGGCTGTCATCCCCCCGGATTCGGACAGAAATGAAAGAAATTCGGGCAAGTGATCACGACCCATACTTGAAACGAAATTTTGCTAGAACACAGTATACAATTTGAACAATGCATTTTAATACGACAGAAATGGATATACCATACATAACATAAACAAGAAAACAAACGGGTTAAGGGGATACAAGTAGGAGATATACAGTATAGTGTGTCGCACTATGGTGTTGATCAGGACCTGATCAAGGCAGAAAAAGCAATATTCACCCACATGTCATGCACGATCATACACGCCAGTCAGGCTCAGAGGAGCAGCCAACTGCAGCCAGTGTTGTGGAAACTTTGTACAGAAATGATGTACATCGCATGCTGCCAGTGTTTAACAGGACCGCCGGCATCCTGGCAACCATTCCTGTGACGTCTTGTTAAGCAGAACGCAGTTTCAGTGTGCTCCGACGTTTGAAAACATAATCTGAGGAGCACAATGGATCAAGCACTTCTGAACAGTGTAGCCATACTGAATGTAGAGCGACATTATACATATATGTCACTTGACAAGATTCTGGACCACATAGTGGATATATTCGCTTCTAGGCAAGGAAGAAAGCAGTATTTCCTCTAGAGATGCCAATACTCAGAGGTTGGAGCACAGACTAAATGCAAACCACTCCATATATTTGTGCTGCCTTTCCAGAATAATTCTGTCTTGAATTACTGGATTTTCAACTCTCAGCAAATTTATGAAAATTAGCATTACTGAGCTCAATATATTCTTATGACACTGTGTGTGCTGTTTCAATATGACAATACAAGATGTACATCTCTGTTGAAAACAATGTTTTGTTGTCAGTATTCCTGTATTTTTTCTATTTCTGTGTGCTTTTTGTTGCTGGTTTCGCCGCAGTTCTGTTGGCTGTGCTAGTACGTTACAGCTGACACGGGCTCTTGAACGACTTTCGATGTTATACGGTTTCGTGGATGACTTAGTCACATGGATGACAGTCTGGAAAATTTTCGGGCAAGTTGAATTCTCACCTCTGCCCCCAAATCAACAGCCCCCGTAAGCCTATTGCTCCATGTATACGAACCAGATAATTTCCTTTACTATCGAACATTGTCAGACTACAAGACGCTACAGTATATTATTTACAACTCCATCATCATCTCCCCATCCATCTATCCTTCCCAGATCTGTTTTATTATCTTGGGAAGACAAAAATAACTAAGAATTAGGTGCAGATAATATGTTTTTTATCACAGATGAATATATAGTCCTTCTTGGACACACAACCAGAGTATAACATGTTGGTACTAACACATTTTTTTTTTCCTCGGCTCACAAGGGATTATTTAGTTGAGTTAAACGAGCCCGTGTCTAACCCCTTCATTATGAGATGGACTTTCATAGGTTTACTAATGTTGCTTAGTAATATAAGCGAACCAAAAGAAGTGTCATTATTGTGAACAAACAAAAGGAGGCAATATATACAGAATGCAGTTCCACATTTGTAGGCAGTCAGTAGAAGAATGTTCTTGACTTTTGTGCAATGACAGGTTCATTATCTAGTTACTCCACCAGAGCAAGTAATGCAAAATGTAAAAATTATTTTCTTAGTCACTTACATTATCTGTAATTAAAAAGACATAAGGGAGTTTCAAATTAGTGCAAAGGTCAACCTTAGCTTAGAATCTCACCTCTCTAGGTCTTGTGGAATAACACCATGAATCACTGTTGCCATGAATGATTTACGAATCTGCACCAGCTCTGTCACCTGCAAGTAAATGTAACATTAATATACAGAAATGAAAGCCCCAATTGATATATATTTTTTTCTCGTGCATCATTTTTACCATAAAAACTTTCAGGGAAATGTTTGGAACTAAAATTTATGATGTAGCATTCCTTAAAGCTTACCAGCAAGATGCCCTTCCTAATTTGAAAGAAATGTAATGCCAGGAATTTTATACCACCGGCTGACACCAGTGTAATGGTAAGAATTTTTATCCCACCGGTTGTCACCAGTGTAACGTTATGCATTTATAATCTTACCGGTTGTTGGTATTGATCAACTTACCCATTGATAATACAGGTGGTACTCGACTTAGTATAGTAGATGATAATTATTTAAGAAAATTTTGGTAGCGTTTGTAGTTTTTGGCCGAGCTTAGATTTAGTCAGTACCACAGGTGGTCGTCGTTCCCTCAGCGAAGGAATCTTGAATTGGAAGGGGAGTGAATTAGGCTTGAGGACTTAATTCCCTTGATTAGGTACACTAAGAAAAATGATATATATACTTTACTTTAATAACTTTATGCTGGTTTTCCCAAACATTTTTAATTACATGACCCTTTGACATATGAAAGAAGATTATACGTTTAAAACATGGTTTGGATGATCATTCCTCCAACATTGTCATCAAGCGAAAACCATTTGATACATACAAACGATTTAGGAAGTCATTGTACCTTACTTTCTTTTTGTCAGTTATTCTTGGGCTTGACAATAGCCTCAAGACAGGGACCTTTTTACGAGCATGTGTTGTCTCTTCGGGCTGGCATAGCCTCGAACCAATAAGAATTATTACTCGTGTTCATTTTCGTCCATATAATATACTCTCATCATGCAATTCTCTATAATCCACTATCAGTTCAGGATTATTTATAGTTCATAATCATCATTATTACATAATCACCAAAAATGCATAATCACTCGGGCTTGTGTAGCCTCGAGGTACAATTTAAAATTAGCATAATCACCAAGAATTCGTAATCACTCGGGCTTGTTTAGCCTCGAGGTACAATTCAGACATTGTATAATCACCAAGAATACATAATCACTCGGGCTTGTTTAGCCTCGAGGTTCAATACAAAATTACATCATTCCTTACAACCACCAAGTTCCCTTCCACGCTCCTAATTTCCTAACCTTAATTTCAAGAAAGAAAACGGTTAATGGTTTTGAATTTCGCCCTTCCGTTACCAGATTACATCACTTTTAAATTTCTATTTCTTATTTACAAAAAAAGAATTCACTTGATAGATCAATAATACTATTACAATTACATTTGGTTTATAAAATAATTCATAGGTAGTGTAAGTGTGTATGTTCAAGTCTTTGGACAATACTACGGGAAGGCCTCGTGCTCACACTGACGTCGTCGGTGTCTGGGGACTGAACGAACGTCCATTATACACGACGTCTGGGCCTCGAGTGGCTACGTTAAGCTTTCAGCAATATTACTTCATATGGTCCATGCCAAGTAAGGATTAAACAAAGAAAAAGAGGGGGAGGGGAAGGAGAAATGTGGACAGCTCACCTGAACGAACGTCCATTATACACGGCGTCTGGGCCTCGAGTGGGCTTCCTGGGTAAGCTAGAGACGCCACTGCTAAGTCAAATGAGGTGGCGTTTTTTAAATATGGTGGGTCTCAATTCTCTTTACAATTTATTTAGCAGTGTACCCATGACGCCAGGACGTTTGATTGAATTGGGGAAAATTTGGGATTTAACCCTTACTTAATTTAGATACTGATTTTATCACTATCCCGCCCTGAATTTTGGGGCAGCTTATGCCATCTAGTGACGGCTAAGATAAACGGGACCTTTAAATCCTCACAAATGACATTATTTAGGCCTTTTTGACTGTTAATCTCACATATTTGGGTTCTAGCAGTTTCATTAGTACACATTTCACAACTAGGATACAGAAAGAATTGTATATTCATCATTATTCTGTTTAAGGTTTAATCTCGGCGCCCAACAACGACAAGAAAAGCTGCGCGCATCTGTTATTCATTACTCGACCAGACGGAGGAATTCCCATAGCTCAACATCCACAATTACATCACCCAATGCATAGATACAGAGATACATACATATAAAAATAAAGTTAACCCTACATCAATCATCAACACATGAATTACTACTTAGGATAGGAATTTATAGACATTTATAGACTAGTATTCAGGTTACATCCTATCTAACTTAAAAATTACAGTACTTCTAAACACATACATGAATATTAAATTTGTGGTACTACAGAAACTGATTATTTTACTGCATATTAAAGTACGAGCCAAAGGCTCCAATTATAATAATGTATTGTTCTTCCTAGGAAGAACTAAAACAAATCGTTAGTTTATTTCGAGATGTCTGGATTCGACACATAATTCAAAAGTTTCGAGATTATAGGCAGTGTGAAATACAGAATGATGACAGTTCCTATTTGATCATTTGTATACATGAGGACTGAGAATACCTGGCAACTCCTGCAGGAAAGAGCTGGACAGGAAAGGGGACTAGGATTCACTGCTACGAGGATGCTATAGGCTATAGCTTCTGTTACTGGGGAGGGACAGAGGCATTCAGTTCAGAAGAATAATGATCTCTGAAATATCAGTAGAATATGGAAGGATATGCAACACTTAAGTGAAGTGCGAGAAGCATGATGCCACAAAGTAGCGGGGGGATGGTGGGAAGTTATTCCTTTGCCTCCACTGTGTAGAAAAGAGAGAGAGAGAGAGAGAGAGAGAGAGAGAGAGAGAGAGAGAGAGAGAGAGAGAGCAGAACTTCTTACAGTCAAAAATATTCCTTGGACAAAGCCAGCAAACTGTCCAGGGATAATGGATGAGGTAAGGCAATTTTCTTTCTATTTTCTATTTTTACCAGTTAGGGAATAAATAGAATGAAACATAAATTGTTGCTTTCGGTACCAAACATTTTGAAAGGAAATGTAATAATATCACATAAATAATGAGATATATACTGTTAAGAAACGAGATTTGCCACTTGGGCGTTTGAGAGGCTTCTTGCTACTTCCCGATATTTACAGTGGTTTCAATTCGAGTCAGAGTTGCCAGTTTGCCTGCTGTTTATGAGTGTAGTTACTTCATAACTTATGCATTAATTTTTATGCTCTTTTTTTCTCAATAATGTCCTATTTACGTGACTCTTAAATTATGTTATTGAAATTAAGTTTGTATGCTAAATAATTTACAGTGTTATGTACTGTAAGAAAAGTCTGGCATGTTTTGATGTCTCCTAGTTGGTAACTGTTAGCTATTGCCCCGTCGAATTTGTGATAGACGTTTCTCGAGTAATACAAGCTTATACAAGGATGGATAAGAGACTACAGGAAGTTCAGTTGGTTTTCAGTTCAGTTTGAGTGTAGTTCTGTGTCAGTGCAGTGCAGTTTGTATATTTTCGGTACTTGTGAAAACAGTGAAGTGTTGTCGAGCATTAAGTGTAATTGCAGTTATTAAAGTTTGTATAGATCCAGTGCTTGTGAGAACAGTGAAGTGAAGTTGGAAAGCATTAAGTGGAATTACTCGGGAAAATAAAGACAGTGAACTTTAAGAAGCCAGTGTTTATTTTCACCTCACCTGAACTTGTGTGCTGTACCCCAAAAGGCTGACCATAGGAAGAACAACTCACTGGGCAACGTTCTTCCTGTACTGAACTACTGCTGTTGGAGCCTGTGGCAGTGTGGGGTGGGGACTCAGCACTGATGTCAGGAATGTGGATTAAGTGCTGCAGTGAGTCAAACCTTCGACATGGAAGCAGGAGGTGTGCAGACAGGGTCTCGAGCTGGGCAGGAGGAGGAAATTTCCCTGGCGACAATTGTGGAGCTAATACAAGCAAAAAGTGCCTGAGTACAGGCAAACAGTGAAGAACAGAAAAAGATGAGGAACTAAATCAATGAGAAGCTGCAAGCACAGAGTGTAAAACTAGAGGCACAATATGAAGAACAATAACAACGATATGAACAACTTCAAGAAACATTACAGGAACAACAGAGGGAAGTACAGTTGAGGATGCAAAGACAGCTAGATGCATTCATTGGGGAAATGAAGTAGGAAGTAGATGCCAAGCTAGAGCAGCAGAAGTATGAGGTAAGCAATAACGTTATGGAGTTCAGACAGCACCTAGACGACAAGGTGAAGCATGTAGACAACCACCTGAAGATTAGCGAGGGAACAGTGACAGAGTGCAGACAGCATGTAGACAACCAGCTAAAGATTAGTGAGGGAATTGTAATGGAGTGCAGACAGCATGTAGATAGCCAGTTGAAGCATGGAGTCGAACATGTGAAGATAATTAGTGAGAAAATTGAGGCTGTGGAGAAATATTGCACTGCTGAGCCTCAGGTTAGTGTACAGGGGGCATATGAAAGAAGTGGACAGTGTATAGTGAATCTTGACGGATCCCAGGCATCTAATGGTAGCATTACAGGGTTGAATATTCTGAATGCAGAAGTTTTAAGTCCTGGCCTTAATTATGATGCCTCAGTTTATAGGCTGCAAACCAGTGAAGTGCATGGCTGTAATGGGGGTCCAATTAAAAAGAAACCTTAGGAATTTGATGGTAGAGTATCTTGGGAAGTTTACCATGCACAATTTGAGTTACTTGCAGATCAAAATGGTTGGAATGATAGGCAGAGGGCAGTGTAACTTGCTGCTAGCCTTAAGGGTGCCACAATGGAAATTCTGAGCTAGATGTCAGTAATGGAAAGGAACAGTTATCAGTCCCTAGTAGAAGTGCTGGAGTGCAGATATGGAACCATGTACCAGACTGAGGTTTACAGAGCAAGATTTTGGAGCTGTGTATGGGCTCGAGAAGAATGCCTACAGCTGCTTGCTCATGACTTGGAGAGTATGACATACAAGGCGTACCCTTGAGCAGCACCTAACCTGTTGGCTATTCTATTGAGGGACCAGTTCATCGATGCTCTTGATAATGCAGTGTTGAAAGTGCAAGTGATGCAGGGACAACCAAGAAGCATGCAAGAATCACTAGCCAGGGCTCTAAGATCTGAGTCCTACGTCAGGTCCAGTACATCCGCCTTGCAGACAGGTTGTAATGCAAGATTCAAGGCAAGAAAAGGGCAGGTATGTGAAAAGAAAAAAAAAAATGAGGGCAGTTATTGGTACTGTGAAAAGCCAGGACACAGAAAAGAGGACTGCTACAAGTAGAAGAGGGAACAGGAGAAGACTGGAGGAGGCTGCTGGTTCTGCGGGAAGTCGGGGCACAAGAAGGAGGATTGTCACAAATTTAGCTGGGACATCTGCGAGGAATCTTGCTCTCCCGCAGCCGAGGATGTTGAAGAGGACCAAGGAGCTGAAGTGCAAGAGGATGGTGACAGTTCCCCAAGAGAAGAAGTGCATCAGGAAGAGGGGCAAGACCTTCCAGGAGGAGTGGACTGTGTGGAGGAGCAAGGACGTCGTAGGAAGCAGCACAGAAGAAGACCTGATAAGTTGAAGGATTACTTTGTGACTAGTTAGATGTTTCATTAGAGTTAAGGTTCATGTTTGTAAAGGATATACTTGTAGTTTTGTCGGGACAACAAAGAACTAGGGAGGGGGTAGTGTTAAGAAGCGAGATTTGCCACTTGGGTGTTTGAGAGGCTTCTTGTTGCTTCCCGATATTCACAGTGGTTTCGGTACGAGTCAAAGTTGCCAGTTTGCCTGCTATTTGTGAGCGTAGTTATTTCGTAAGTTATGCATTATTTTTAATGCTCTTTTTTCTCAATACTGTTTTATTTATGTGACTGTTAAATTATATAAATGAAATTAAGTTTGTATGCTAAATAATTTAGTGTTATGTGATGTCAGAAAACAATGGCATGTTTTGATGTCTTCTAGTTGGTAACTGTTAGCTATTGCCCCATCGAGTTTGTGATAGAAGTTTCTCGAGTAATGCAAGCTTATATAAGGATGGATAAGAGACTATAGGAAGTTCAGCTGGTTTTCAGTTCAGTTTGAGTGTAGGTCTGTGTCAGTGCAGTGCCTGTGGAAATAGTGAAGTGTTGTTGTCAGGCATTAAATGTCAGTGCAGTGCAGTTTGTATATTTTCGGTACTTGTGAAAACAGTGTTGTCGAGCATTAAGTGTAAATGCAGTTATTAAAGTTTGTATAGCTCCAGTGCTTGTGAGAACAGTGAAGTAAAGTTGGAAAGCATTAAGTGGAATTACTTGGGAAGATAAAGATAGTGAACTTTAAGAAGCCAGTGTTTATTTTCGCCTCAGCTGAACTTGTGTGCTGTACACCGAAAGGCTGACCATAGGAAGAACATCTCATTGGCCAAAGTCCTTCCTGTACTGAACTACTGCTGTTGGAGCTTGTGGCAGTGTGGGATGGGGATGTAACAATATCAAAATAGCAATAGAGTCGAAAGAAACGCATCAGTGCATATCAAATTAAGAAAAAAAGTCACTGACAATCAGTGGTGCACTATGATTGAAATTATCTACAGAATGTACGTACTGGGGGTTCATAAAAGACACCAAATAGGCAATCCCTGGGGCTTATCATGCAGTTTTAGGTGGCACTGAAGAGACCGATGCCAGCGACAGTTTGTACTGATCGACATCGATCATCACCGAGGGCAGTGGAGATGTTAAAGTCCTGTTTCCCCGCTGTAGGGGGTCACCTTGACGTGGTGGCGGGGCTTGAAACGAGGTTGGCAGTGCTACCTACTTTGGAGGCATGCCTACCTTTATAGGGTTTGGCATTTGTTGGCCTCGTGGACCAAGCACCCCTTACATCACTGGTAGAGGAGGCCTACTGGTGATGTCAGTCCCTGCCCATTTGCCATCTAGGGCGGGACTGTTGCTTCCCCACGTGTTTGCCGTGCGTGGCGTCCTGTAATGCTGGGAGACGGGAGTCCTGGTGGTTGAGCGATGCTTCATGGTGCGCCCTGCAGCTAGCAATACAGCTCTTTGGTCCTTTATTCTGGCTAGACGGGTGGCCTGGTTGGGCCCGACCAGGTCAATCGGCTGGTCACTGGCTAGCCATCCAGGCTAGTCACCTAGTGGCTTTAGGGTCAAGCGGGTACTGGGGGACCTGGTGGCTCCTATCGTCCTGGAGTCACCCTTGTCAGGGTCCCTTGGTGGTTACCTGCGTATACTTTCCCACTACCTCTGGGGTTGCCAGTGGTGTTTTCCCTGGCATATGGCCTCCCCTTGTTGGGCTCCATGGTGGGTGGAGGGGTGGGGGAATGAAGGTGGTTATTGTTACAAATATGGCTTCATACACCATTCCTGCAGCTGACGACCCTGGTTCTGTCCCTGACCATCCTTCACAGTCTCCCTCCTGTGCGCAACCTGTGCCTCTGGCTGGTGAGGCCCATATTGCCACCCTGGAACCATTCCTGCCTGGTTCCAGTGGTTTGCGGTCAGTGGCCACTACAAAGAAGAAGAGCCGGCAACAGACAACAACATCTTGTGGACATGCCTGTGAGGTCCTGCCGGGTGTCTCTGAGAGGGTTGATTTCCCAAAGTACTACACCATTCGTACTTTGGATGGTCAGCCTATTGGGAATCTGGACATTTTTACTGTTCATCGGTGCATTATGTCAATCTGTGGGAGAGAGCCGAAGATTTCACCTCAGGGGGAGGTTACATCCCCTGAAGAGGGTTCCTGGCTGGCTGCCCAGTGTAAGGACCTGGATGCTCTGTTCACTTGTGTTCCTCATGCCTTTTTCAATCATAGTCGAGGTATTGTTTTATCCAAAGACTTACTGCGTTACAGTGAAGAGAAGCTGCTTGAAGAACTCCAGGTCCATAGGGTTGTTAAAGTGGAGAGGTTTCGGAAGAAGGTTGATGGTGTTCTTACCCCAACTCCATCCTTGTTGCTGACGTTCGACTGTACTGTTCTCCCTTCATCCATCAAGGTGGCTTGGTTGTCCCTTAGGGTCAAACCCTTTGTACCAAATCCACGACGCTTCTACCACTGTCAGATGTACGGGCATGTTGGGCGAGTCTGTCGTCATTTGCAACAGGGCCTTCCAGTGGTGTGTGTCAATTGTGGAGCATCCACACATGCAGGACAGGACTGTCCTGGACCTGTTTGTTGTTTGCACTGTGGCGAGGCACATCCTGCTTCATCTAAAGACTGTGCCCGGTTTTGCTTGGAGAAGGAGATCCTCCTCATCCGTAATCATGATAAAATAAGCTTTTCTGAGGCCAGAAGTAGAGCCATGTCATCTGTTTTCCGTAACGGAGTGTCTTATGCATCAGTTTTGTCCGGTCATAGCCGTCCTCGTCGTCCTGTCCAGAAGCAGACCCGAGTTCCTCCTGTTGTGTCAGCTCCTATGCGTTCATCTGTTGATTCCATGCCAGTGCAACAATCTCCCGCACTTGAGACGGTTGCCGCTACAGTTCAAGACTCGACCTCTACATCTATGGTATCCCCTGGTAGTCATGGTGCACATTCTTCATTCGCTAAACGTCATCATGGTTCCTCAGAGTCTTTGAGTCTTGAAGATCCTCCAAGCAAGGTGTCGGTCGTGGAGTCCACATCCTCTGTAGTTAGTCCATCTGTGCAACAGCCCTCGGACCCTGCTTCTGGGTCTTCGGGGGCTTCTGGGGTGTCAGGTCAGTCTGGCACCTCTTCCTCCATGGTATCGGATGTTCCTCCTCCGGTTACCTCAGAGGATCCTGTCCTGCCCCCTCCACGTTTGGAGGCCAGGACCCCAATCCCTCCTGCTCGACCTCTTGGCTCACTGGGGGCCCCGGGCAGGGTTTGGAGTAGCACTTCCTCTCCTGCTGGACAGCGACAGGTGTCTGTGAAGTCTCCCAACACTTCACAGACCCCAGGCCCTCGTTCTAGCCATGCTGCTGCCCGTGACAAGCCCCTTAACCCGCCCCATCCCGTCGACGTATGGGTACGTTGCAACGATTTGCATTTGCCAGTCCCGGCGACGTACCAGTACGTCGTGCAATTGCAAGGTCCCTAATGTGCACAATTTTCAATTTTCACACGTGATTTTTCGTATGTATACACGGGACACCTTCCTCTATTCCTCTACAAGATGCCAAGCAGGGACAATGCCTTACACTGCATAACCTCCCCCCTCCCCCCCTCATGCCATTGTCTTGGCAAAGGACCTGTTACCAGTGACCTGCCTAGTAAAGATATTCAGGGCCAGAGTGATTCCCCAATCGATGACAATGTGGAGGACAATGTTTACATAGCATTAGAAGAAGAAACAGCCAGAAATAATGATCAGGTAATGTGGCAAAAAAAGGTCAGGTATGGTGATTAGTTAGTGAGTGAAACAATGCTTATAATGCCTTTATTACTGCTTGAAAACCAATATACTCACATACTACATATACATTCGTACCAAGTAAATAAATAAATACCGTTTATGAGTGGGTAAAATAGTTACCCTCCCATAGAACTCGTTTTCTTTGGTGCCAGCATGTTAGAAAACCCACTCAGGTAAGGAGGAACTCCTACCTGGATTGGGCACTTTAAACCTCAGGTGAGCGATTTCTCTATGAATTTTCGATGTTTCTCACCAAAAGCGAAGGTTTTAGCCAAAAAAAAAAAATTCGAAAATACCTCGGGACTGGGGGATGTTGGAGGTGCGGAAAACCTCGGGACATGACGGGTTAGTGGGCGTATCCGCATTCCCAAGAAGATTGTCTCCCAGGGTCGCTCAGTGGTTTCCATTAAGTGACCCTTTTTTTTGTGTATATAGTTCCTCCATTTTAACATTTTTTTATATTTTTTTTATGGTTTTCTGTTTGTCCCTCTCCCCTGCCCCTTTTTATTTCAATAGTTTTAATGGCTAATATTATTCAATGGAACTGCCGTGGTTTACGAGCCAAGTGGGAGGAACTCCGTTGGCTTCTGGCTGAGTATTCATCTGTGTGTGTTTGCCTACAAGAGACAATGGTTGGTGATGCTGCACCTCCCAGTCCACCTGGTTACCAGGTTTTTTATTCAGATCCTCTTTCTGGACAGGGTCATGGTGGGGATGTGGCTATTCTAGTATGCAGTGACATACCTTTCACTGCTGTGAGTCTTAACACTCCACTGCAGGCTGTTGCTCTCCAGATTTTCCTTCCCCGTCGTTATACTGTGTACTCTTTGTACCTCCCTCCTAGTGCCACTATTGAGAGGGTTGATCTTGAAAATCTTATTCGTGCACTTCCCTCACCCTATTTCTTGCTGGCCGACATGAACAGTCATCATCCCCTGTGGGGTGGCTCCACAGCTGATGCTAGAGGTACTATGTTAGCCTCCATTGTGGAGGATGTGGATCTGTACATTTTAAATTCTGGTGAAGTCACTTACTTCCATAGTCAAACGGGTATTTTTACTGCTATTGATTTGTCTCTGTGCTCTGCAGGGGTAGCCCTGAATTTTACATGGGCTGTGTTACCGGACTTACATGGCAGTGACCACTTCCTTATTTTATTAAGATTGACACAGAGTGAGCCTCGGCGTCGTCTTCCCCGCTGGCGCTTGGATAGGGCTGTCTGGCCGGTTTTTGAGGAGCTGTGTTCCCCGAGCCGATGTGTGGAGGATTTTGTCAGCACTGATGCTGCTGTTGAGTAATTCACAGACTTACTACACTCGGCGACACTGCAGAGTATTCCGAGAACAGCTGGTCACTTTCCTTGCCGTCCAGTTCCCTGGTGGACCGATGAGTGTGCTTCTGCTGTTCGGGCTAAACGTGCTGCTTTCTCCCGACTTCGTCGTCACTGAGGTGACCCTGGTTACTTAGCGGCACATAGGAGGGCCCGAGCTCATGAAGGAGGCTAGGAGGAAGTCTTGGGCATCATTTGTTTCTTCAATTTCTTCACAGACTCCTGTCACGAAAGTGTGGAAACGGGTGAGGAAGATTTCAGGGAAATTTCCCGTTCCCTCTCCTCCTGTTTTATCTCATGCAGGTGTGGTGGTGGCTCATTCCTCGTCTGTTGCCGAGATATTTGCAGCTCATTTTGCTAATGTCTCTAGGAAGGACACCTCATCCCCGTCGGCAAGCTGCCGACGGCACCTGGAATCTTTGGGCATTAGTCTTCCATCTACTGCGAAGGAGTCGTATAATGTTGCTTTTTCTGCTTCTGAACTTCAGACGGCATTGTCGCAGTCTCGTGACTCGTCTCCAGGCTTGGATGATGTCCCATATGCCTTCTTACACCACTTGCCTGATGCAGCCCTTCATTTTCTGTTGTCACTGTATAACAGAATTTGGTGCACTGGTGGGTTTCCGGTCTCATGGGGTGTTGCTGTGGTTCTCCCCATCCCTAATCCAGGTAAGGATCACTTGCAGGCCACTAATTATCGCCCTATCTCGCTGACATCTTGCCTTTGTAAGGTCCTCGAAAAGATGGTAAATAGTCGGCTCATGTGGTACTTAGAGAAGGGTGATTACTTGTCTCCAGTCCAGTGTGGGTTTTGGAAGATGCGGTCGACCACAGATGCTCTCCTTTCTTTAGAATCTTCCATCTGCCAGGCTTTTGCAACTAACTAGCATCATATCACAGTGTTCTTTGATTTGGAGAAGGCGTACGACACTTCCTGGTGTCATGGTATCTTACAATCTCTTTATGAGTTTGGTCTCCGTGGGCGACTCCCCACTTTTATCCAGGAGTTTTTATCTAATCGTTTTATTCAGGTCCAAGTTGGGAGTGAGCTGTCTACTGCACGTCCCCTTGAGGATGGTGTGCCACAACGGAGCATACTAAGTGTTACCCTTTTCGCAGTGGCAATTAACAGCGTTATTTCTGTGCTCCCTGATGGTGTTTGTGGCTCTCTTATTGTTGACGATTTATCAATCTCTGTCACTGCCTCACGGATGTCAATGGCAGAAAGGAGGATGCAGATGGCTCTCAACCGTGTCTCTAGATGGGCTGATGAATGAGGTTTTCGATTTTCCTTCAAGAAGACCGTTGCCATGTATTTTTGCCGCGTTCGTGGAGTCCACCCTGACCCAAACCTTTTTTTAGACAGGCGTCGTATTTCGTGTTTAAAGGAATCCCGGTTTTTAGGGCTGATTTTTGACAGCCGGTTGACTTGGGTCCCTCACTTGAGGTACATAAAAGCTGAGTGTCTCAGAGCATTGGGTCTCTTGAAAGTTTTAGCGCACACATACTGGGGAGCTGATCGCAAGACCCTCCTCCTCTTGCATCAGTCTCTGATTTTATCCAAACTTCATTATGGATGTGAAGTTTATTCCTCTGCCTCAGAAGCCCGGCTTCGTATTTTAGATTCCATACATCATGCTGGTGTTCATCTCGCCACTGGGGCATTCCGATCTTCCCCGATTTTGAGTTTGTTGGCTGATGCTGGTGTCCTTCCTGTAGACTTGCTCCGCTCTTCCCTTTTGATGCGATGTTAGTATCGCTTATCTCGTCTCCCAAACTCTGTGCCCTTTGTCAAGGTCTCTCAAGATTCTCGGCCACCTATTTTTGCCACTCGGCCATCCTTTCCAAAGTCCTTTGGTTTCAGGGTGCAGTCAGTTATGTCTAGCTTCTCTGTTCCTTCTGTGCCGATCACTCCCCACCGTGTCCCGTGGGTGGGCTACTGGCTTCTCCCCAGGGTGACATTTTGTCGTTTCGTCTCATCCAGTAAGGCCTCCCTTCCTTCTCAGGTTTTATTTTCTCTGTTTTTTTTAGAGTATGCCTCTTCTCATGGGGACTCCATACCAGTTTATACTGATGGATCTAAGTCTGATGCAGGTGTGGGCTTTGGTGTGGTGTTTCCCACCTTCTGTCGAGGTGGGAGGCTCCCTGTGACTGCTTCTGTTTTTACGGCTGAGCTGACTGCTATTTTATTTGCCCTTCAGATTCTCTTCACTCTCTCCCACACTGCTTTTACTGTTTTTAGTGACTCACGAAGTGCTCTTTCTGCAATAGAGTCTATTATCCCTCTCATCCTTTGGTTTTATCCATTTTAGAGTGGCTTTTCCTTTTAGGGTGTCGTGGATGTCGTGTAGATTTCTGTTGGGTTCCAGCTCATGTAGGAGTGGCAGGGAATGAACAAGCTGATCAGCTGGCCAAGGCGGCAGCGGCTCATCCCCCTCTTGCACAGTCCCCTCTGCATCGTCTGCCTACTGCAGATATGCACTCCTTTATTGCCTTCAGGGTTTGGTGCTGTTGGCAGGAGCATTGGGATGCTGTGGATGCCAATAAGTTGTGCTCGATTTGCCAGAAGGTGGGCTCATTCAGTTACCAGGGCTTCCCTCGTCAATGGGAGACTGCTTTGTGCTGCCTCCGCATTGGCCACACCCGTTTCTCTCACGGTTTTTTAATGGAGAGGGCTCCTCCTCCATTCTGTGATGACTGTCTGGTTCCCTTGACTGTTCAGCACCTGTTGGTTGAGTGCCCTAGTCTTGAGGATTTGCGTCGTCAGTTCCTCTCTGACCACCAAACGGATGGTGGTGTGTATCATCTTTCCTCCGTGCTTGGGGAGGATGCCTGTGTCTTGGGAGGGGCAACCCTCTCCTTTGTGAAAGAGGCAGGACTTCTTAAGGATATTTAGAATTTCTCCTTTTTGATTGTGTGGCTTACCCTCTGTTTTTTGTTTTTGCTTTTTACTTCTTTGTTATACGGCGGCGTATGACCTTGGCAGTTGCGCCGCCATGATTATTATGCAAAAAAATAAAAATAAATAAATAAAGTCCTGTTTCATTATGATTACACATATCATCTAGGATGATACTGTAGAACACTGATATGCTGAGCTGAATCAAGTTTGAATAGCACCTTAAAAGAGATAAGATCTGTTTTGAAATTTGGTTTCTAGCAGTAGAGGCAAAATGAGATCAAATCCTAACCCTTGCAGTGAATACTTTCTGAACATGAATTTTGTGAAAAACAATGTAGTTTCTGTGGAGATCGCATTTTAAATAATCGCCAACATATCACACAAGAAAGTGAGTGGGCTGTATTGCAACACGATGCTGATATTATATTCGGATGTAATATTCAAATTCATTAATTTACAACAGCAACAGATAGTGACAGCAAAATTTTGACTGTATACAAGTATATAATCCTCACCTCGTTCGCGTTGCGTGATGGAAGGACATGGAAAGTAAAATTCAGGGCCTGGCCAACCGCAACCAGCTGGTTGTAGTCAGTGCCTGAGTACCTGGTGGTGTTGCCCTCAATGGACTCTCTCCAGAAGGGTTCATATATAAACGCTGTCACGTTTATCATCGCACCATGGAAACTGCCAAAAATAATGTAATATTCTGAATGTAAGGAAGTTGCAGTGCAACATTAGGGTGGAAGTGACTTTTTATTCAGCCTATGATAATCCTATTGGAATAAAAGCTATTGCATATAGTTCAAAGCAAGTAAAGGTACTCCATGATAAATTTTATAATTGCTTATTACTGGATTACTAATATTAATTTCATATAGGTAATTGTTTCTCGGCTCGATGTTCTCTGATTCCATTGTCTATAACATGTATAATGCAAGTTACAAGTTATAACTGTTTTACATTAATCTGCACTAGATTTTCAGCCTTTCGCAATATATTTCACATAACTCAGATGCTGAAAAATACAAAGCTAGGGCTCTACTTCATTTCCATAACACTCTCATGACCATCATTATAGTCTAATGTTAATCTCTTGTTACACCTAAGCATAGAAGATGGAGAGATGACAACTTTAGGTCGGGTTAGAATAAAATCAGTATAGCCCAGTCCATATACGTGAGTAATCTGAATATATTACTTATATTTTTCCAGTTTTGTAATGCCCAGTAATTTCAACAGAGTACATAAGATACTCCAGTTCTGAAATGGCCAGTAATCTGTACACATTACTTGGTGTATTTCTCCGGGAAAAGGGTGGGAGGTGTGAGATAGCGTAGACCTGATGTGGGGGTCCAGGAAGCCACTTGCAGCACCCGGGCACCGTCAGGACTGTACGGCAAGTGAACCAACATGCTGTACCTGCACAATAAGTTTCAAGTTTTCAGGCAGAATGAATTATATTTCCTCGACACTACAAGGATGTAATTTATAATTTCCTTTAGCCAATGAAGAGACAGTTTCATGTAGTCTTTGGAAGAACTCTTGTAATGAAAATTGTATCTAATCAAGGCTATAATTTAACCCCATTGTTAAGAAAAGTATGATTAACCCCTCAGTGTGAAAATTGTCTCCTGAGTTAAATTTTCTGGTGGCAGCAATAATGAATAAAAACAAAAAAATGTATGATGTTAATTCCACTTATAGTCTGTTCATCACATAGGGCCATCTTTTCGATGCCTTGGATGTTTTCTGGTAATAAATCCTGTCCAGTTAATTGCTTACTATGGTAGAGTCATCAGCCATTGGTTCTATAGACAGTACTCTCCACTGTTTTTCTCACCGAAACAAAGTCGTATCCAGGGTTTCTCACGGGAAAAAGACCAGTTAACCCTCTCGCGCACCTTAAGTTGCCAGTAAGTTTCGATGTCCCCCCACAGAACCTAAACCCCGCTCAGGCTGCCTCCGCTCGCGCGGAAAGGAAAAGAAATCTATGGCCAAATTTACCCTCGGAAAATACTTATATTGTTATAAATCATAGCCCATCATCTTCGCTGATGTTTATACTATCAGATAAGCAAAAAAAAAAAAAAAAAAAAAAAAAACATGAATAAACGTTCAGAAATGAAGTGCGAATAAACCTTATTTAGGTGACAACTAGTTTCCAACAACTTCCCAACATCACTGTGCAAAATTATTCCTGTGATGCGCAGTTGCAAAGAACATGTCTATATGCAGAATTTCTCGAGCTTTCAAATGAACTAGGTTGCGATATGATACGTCCAATACTTTTCGAGAAAAAAAAAACTACGAAAATCGCTTAAGAACGTCTGATTTGTTTATTATTTCATATGTTATTAGTGACACTGTAACAAGCATGTATGTTAATTATATCTAGTTTTGTAGCCCAATGGTTAAGGAAGCCCATGATTTACAGGGTTATAACACTTATTGTTACTGAGAAAATAAATTTTGAAAAGTTATGATGGGTTCCGCGGTAACAGCACGTACGCTCCGGCCTGTAGGCTGAGTGTGTTCGTCTTTCATAACTTTTCCCAAAATAATTATTTGCACACATAGGTTACTATGCTTTACAAAAGTATGCATAAGAAATCATCAGCTTGATCGTGCTTTCTTCGGATTTTTGATGCGACCTATACTTTACGAGTAAAATAACTGAGAGAATAGCAATGAAATGCACCACATTATCCCTATGAGAATATATAGTAAACACACATTTTATACCTTACGATACAATAATATAAAAACTAGACAAATAAGCTGGTTACTCACATCCTCTAGCAGTGTTGTTGTGTTTCTTGAGAGGAGATGGAGTTGCAGAGAGGAGGAAAGGTACTATCACAGCCTGTGTGCGTGTGTGTGTGTGCGTGTGTGTGTGTGTGTGTGTGTGTGTGTGTGTGTGTGTGTGTGTGTGTGTGTGTGTGTGTGTGTGAGTATTTTTGATGTGTGAGTGTCTGTATGTGTGGTGGGGGGTGATAGCAGTGGTGGCAATGGCTATACCAGTGGTGGCATTGATGATAGGAGTGGTGAGAGTGGTGGCAATGGTGATAGCAGTGGTTATACCAGTGGTGGCATTGATGATAGCAGTGGTTATACCAGTGGTGGCATTGATGATAGCAATGGTTATACCAGTGGTGGCATTGATGATAGCAGTGGTTATACCAGTGATGGCAATGGTGACAGCAGTGGTTATACCAGTGGTGGCATTGATGATAGGCGTGGTGGCAGTGGTGACAGCAGTGGTAGGACCGGTGGTGGCAGTGGTGACAGCAGTGGTGGCAGTGGTAACAGCAGTGGTGGCAGTGGAACAGCAGTGGTGGCAGTGGTAACAGCAGTGGTAGAACCAGTGGTGGTAGTGGTGATAGGGTAGCTGTGGTGATAACGGTGGTAAGACCAGTGGTGGCAGTGGTGATAAGAGTGGTGGCAGTGGTGACAGCAGTGGTAGGACCGGTGGTGGCAGTGGTGATAAGAGTGGTGGCAGTGGTGACAGCAGTGGTAAGACCAGTGGTGGCAGTGGTGATAAGAGTGGTGGCAGTGGTGACAGCAGTGGTAGGACCGGTGGTGGCAGTGGTGATAGGGTGGCAGTGGTGACAGCAGTGGTAGGACCGGTGGTGGCAGTGGTGATAGGGTGGCAGTGGTGATAGCAAGTGGTAAGGCCAGTGGTGGCAGTGGTGATAGGGTGGCAGTGGTGACAGCAGTGGTAGGACCGGTGGTGGCAGAGGTGATAGGAGTGGTAGGACCGGTGGTGGCAGTGGTGACAGCAGTGGTAGGACCGGTGGTGGCAGTGGTGACAGCAGTGGTAGGACCAGTGGTGGCAGTGGTGACAGCAGTGGTAGGACCGGTGGTGGCAGTGGTGACAGCAGTGGTAGGACCGGTGGTGGCAGTGGTGATAGGAGTGGTGGCAGTGGTGACAGCAGTGGTAGGACCGGTGGTGGCAGTGGTGATAGGAGTGGTGGCAGTGGTGACAGCAGTGGTAGGACCGGTGGTGGCAGTGGTGACAGGGTGGCAGTGGTGACAGCAAGTGGTAAGACCAGTGGTGGCAGTGGTGATAGGCGTGGTGGTAGTGGTGGTGCTACTGCCTGTAGTGCTAATCACCGCAGCCTTGACCGCGGCTTTGGGTTTATCTATTCCCCTGGGGAAGGATTTTCCTCTCCCTTTCCTCTACCTCACTCTCTCCTCCTCACCAAATTCACTGTCACATTCACTATCACTAGATTCTTCTCTTTCCTTCCCACTGAACTAGTATTTCAAATACTCCTCCTCTGATGAACCCCTGCCTGCATTCGTAGCTTCAGTGCACAGGAGGGGAATGGTCAAAATCAGTTATGAAACTTCAAATTTGGATGTCTCTGAAAAAAATATCAGAAATACTTATAAACCTTCTTCACAAGCACACTGCATTATATATATAGCGCACTATCACTATAATGCTCGTAAGGTATGGTCGGTGCAGTAATAGAAAACGAGGAATATGATGGCCGGCCGGGTGCTGCACACCTTCCTAGACTGACTGCCAAGAGGACACAGCTAAAAATAGGCCGCTTTTCCTTCGATAAGCTAGTAAGTGTTGTCATATATTTCCCTCAGACCTGGCCACCCTTAACTTTGACTGACCAAAATTTGACGCACTTTCAGTCATAGGAAAAGTTTCTATGATCATTTATAGGGAAGTTGCATCATTCTGCATCATCGGTTACTCTTCAGATTGCAAGGACTATGATTTGCATTGCATCATAGTGCGCGAAAAGGTTAATCTACTCTGTTGGCTTTAACTTGGCCTAATGTTATAACCTCTCCATCTTGAATGCTAAGCTGTAGCTAGATATTAGCAGTATGATAATTTGTTGCTAGTCATGAAAAGTGTCATAGAAAGGAAGTATAACCACAAAATTGTTATTGTGCCACTTTGCTGTGTGAAATAAGATGCAAAAGGGAAAAAGTATGGGACAAGTTATAATGAAGGAAACAAAATGAGAATATAGAATGCACAAGTAATATCATCGTGCATTGTTTTCTCTTCAGTCCTACAAAGCTTTGAACTACCAACTCAGCATTGGACAGCAGGCTTTTATTCAGTGTGGAACTCTGGCTACAATTTCCTTTTACTTGTTGTGAATATTAGAGGGTTGGCAGATACTGTTACTCAAAAATGTACGTGTATGTTAGCCACCTAGATATTACAGCATTATTATTATTATTATTTATTTATTTTTTTTTTTGGTGGGGAGGGGGTGAAAGGGGGATTCTTACAACCGGTAGATTATTTTATTAAATTTCGTAGTTTTTAAATATACGGGCGAAATATAGCCTCCATCAAATCTTTCGCAATGCATACTCTTTCCAAAAATCAATTTACATTCTTTGGTGTTACTCTTGATTAAAATTTATGAGATGTTACAGTTCTGAAGGTGCTAGGATCTCGTCTATGATTACGTATACGTCGTAGTTAAAGCTATTTATATGACACACAAGCACATAAGAGGGTGTCCCATGCAAAATTAGTAAGGAGAGAGAATCCATCCTCTCTCATAAGCCAATGGAAACTCTACACAAATGACAGTACACTTAAATTACCAAGGGGAATACAGACTCCTAGATAATAACAGAGATTTACGCATGTCTGTGGTCGAGGTATACGTGGTGCACGAGCCCATTGCACCAGTTCCCACAAGCAAAGTGTGAGGACAATCAAAATTATTGTGTGAAAAGAGGGGAACGGGTTTCAGTCCACAGAGGCTGCTTTTCATGATCCTCAGGCATGTATTTGGGCACATTTTCTGAGGACATGCAACTCGTGCATCATGGATTTTTCACGGCATTTCTTTCATTGTCCATAATGGGATACCTAGGCACAAGATCAGTATCACCAGAAAATCTTCCTACACTGGCTTGACCTCCCCTCTTATGACAAGAGCCAACATGATGGAACGGTATCCTGTTGAGGTCGGTGAATTTTACGTGTGGTTACCTCTGACCATGTTGGTGGCACACATAAAAAAGCACGCCATATAGGACTACTGGATCATGGACGACCTCATAGCCACACCTGTCTTTGGGAGGTAAATGGCACATTACAGAGAACCTTGCCATACTACGGGTCCTGCACTTTTCCCCCAATGTGGGATCCTTACTCAATGACAGGGTGTGCAAAATTCGCCCAATTCTGGCCATGCTAGAAGGATCTTCCACCATTTTTCGCCTTTGTATTGTTCTGTCGCATGTATTGTTCTTGGGTTGACTGGCATTTATCCAATACACATCACCCGAACGTCACTGCTTATGCATCACATTCTTTGTTGTTTGTGACCGTAGGATTGGATATATGCTGAACTTTAAATTTATGAATAGTTTTGGCACACACTATTTCATTGGGTATTGCATTCCATTTATCATTTGCCCCATTTGGGAAACTGATTTCGGTACGTCTCTGTCACATCTTATTTGATGCAGTTTTTTGCAGTGTCCTCTTCCTGATGCCTCTCTATATGTTATATACCCATTCATGTCTATTTTCTCTTTCCCTGAGGTGCATTTATAAAGCATAATCATGTCTCCCCTTTTCCATCTCTCTTGTAATGTTGGTAGGTTCAGGTTTCCTAGTCTTTCTTCATAGCTTAGATCCTTGAAGCTTGGTACCCATATTGTAGCAGTCCTGTGTACGCTTTCTGTCTTATCTGTGTTTTTTGATATGATGATTCCAGACCACTGATGCATATTCCAGGGTTGGTCTGATGAATGATGTTATTATCTTTCTCAGAATGTCTTCATTTATGTATGTGAATGCTATTCTCATATTAGCAAGCAGTGCGTGCATATTTTGTACCTTCTCATTTATGTGGTCAGCCAGAGATAGTCTGTTATTGATAATCACTCTTAGGTCCTTCTCCTTTTCTTATATGTGTAGGGTTGAACTTCCTAGCTTATAATCCCAATCTGGTCTTTTTCCACTTTCACCAAACATAATTACATGGCATTTTCCAGAATGAATTACATTTGCAGTCTATTGCTCCATTCATGAAGCTTTTTGAGTTCTTCTTGTAGCTTTCTGCAAGTGTCTGTGTTTGTATTTTTGCATCATTAGCCAGCATATTGAGATAGCTTCCACTTCCAATGTTCCTGTCTATATCATTTATATACACTAAAAACATAATTGGTGCCAGCAATGTGCGCTGTGAAACTCCGCTAGTCACTTCCCTCCATGATTAGTAATTACCCCTTTGTAACGTTCTCATTTCCTTTTTTTCTGAGAATATCCTGCATCCAACAGTACAGATTACCTACGATTCCTCCTTGATGGTACAGTTTCCATAAACGTCTTTGGCGCGGTATTTTGTCAAATGCTTTCTTATAATCTAAATAGATTCTGTCCACCCATCCCTTTCTTCTCTGTAGTGTTTCTCCAACTCTGTCATAGTAACTTAACAGATCTGTAAGACGTGATTTTCCTTTTTTTAAAAATCGAACTGTCTTTCTGTTATCATACTGTATTTTTCCAGACGGTTTATCCAAATTTTTCTTATTAGCTTTTCTAGTACCTTGTGTACAACACTGGTCAGAGATACTGGTCTGTAGCTGAGTGGATTCTATCTGTTTCCTTTTTTGAATACGGGAACGATGTTTGCTTTCTTTCAAATAGCTGGTAGTTTACCTTGATTTAAGGATTCCTTGAATATTAAATATTGTTGAGAAGCTGAATTTCTAACCAGAGTGTTTTGGACAATTCCCGATATTTGTTGTAGTTCCGGTACGAGTCTGAGTTGCCTGTTAGCCTGCTTTTCGTGAGCAGTCTTATTTTGTATGTTATGCATTATTTTTTTGTGCTCATTTTCTCTATAATGTTTTACTTATGTGATTGTTAAATTATGTAATTACTTTAAGTTTGTATGTACGGAGAGTGTAAACGTAACAAAATGAGAAAAAGGCAGAATATAAGAGAGAAGTGGAGGAGCGATTGGGTAAATATGGATTGGAGCAGATGGGGGACGTGGAAGTTGTGTGCAAGTTATTCACAGAAAAAATCAGTGCAGCATGTGAAGTGGTGTGCGGCGTGAAGAGAAGACAAAAGGGGGTGCAAGGAAGAGCATGGTGAAATGAAGAGGTGAGACAGGCTGTGGCACAAAAGAAGAAAGCATATAGTGAGTGGACTAGAAACAGGGGCGTGGAAGAAGTTGAGAGACAGAAGAGAGAGTTATATGTAGAGAGGAAGAGAGAGGTGAACAGAATAATAAGAGAGAGTGAGAAGAGAGTGACTGAGGAATTTGGAAGGAATTTAAGTGTAAAGTGGAGGGAATGTAAGAAAATGTTCTTGAAAGAGGTAAAGAGGGTTAGACAGGGAGCAGTGAAGTTAGCTGGGGAATGAAAAATAAAAATGGTAGATTACTAGTGGAGAAGGGAGAAAAAGTGAGCAGAAGGAGAGAACACATTAAGGAATTCCTGAACATAGAGAATGAAAGCAATGCGAATATAAGTGGCTGGGAAATGGCTGGGAGTAGGAGGGATGTGAGAAGAGTGCAAGAAATCAGTAGGATAGAAGTTGTGGAAACAATGAAGAAACTCAAAATGGGGAAAGCCCCATGAACTGATGGAGTGTATGGTGAAATGCTGAAGAATAGGGAAGAGATAGTAGTAGAATGGATGTGGACGATGTACAGATCGGCCTGGGAGGAAGGCAGAGTCCCAGACGATTGGAAGTCAGGTGTAATTATTCCCTTGTACAAAGGAAAAGGGGAAAAAGAAGTGTGTGGTAATCATAGGGGCATTTGTCTTAGTGTAACAGGAATAGTATATGAGAGGATACTTACTGACAAAGGTAGGGAAATAACAGAGGAATTAGTTGAAGAGCAGGGAGGTTTTAGGAAGGGAAGAGGTTGTGTAGATCAGATATTCATTCTTAGATCATTGGTGGACAAGTTTCTAAAGAAGGGAAAAAAGTTGTATGCAACCTTCATAGATTTGGAGAAAGCATATGGCTGTAGATAGACAAGGACTGTGGAAAGTATTAAGAATATATGGAGTAAATGGGAAGTTGCTGAATGCTTTTAAGATTATGTATGAGAGTGCTAAAGCTGCAGTGTGTGTGGATAGTGAACTGAGTGAATTTTTCTACCTGAAGGTTGGATTGAAACAGGAATGTGTCATGTCTCCATGGTTGTTCACTCTGTACATGGATGGAGTTATAAAAGAGATACAAGGTAGGGCAGTGGATATTTGAGCAGCCTTAGTGAGAAAGGGGAGTGTTTGGAAATTCCCTGTACTGTTGATTGCAGATGATACTGTGTTGTTAAGTGAAGACAAAGGAGAGTTGCAAGGCTTAGTGGATGAGTTTGGGAGAGTGTGCAAGAAACGGAATCTAAAGGTGAATGTAGGGAAGAGTAAAGTTTTGGTCTTCAAGACAAGTGAAGTCACTGAATGTACAGTAAGGTTAGATCAGGAGGAAACGGAAAATGTGAGTGCATTTAACCCGCTGTATACTCGCTATTTTTAGCACTCTGGGTCACCCCCAGTGCAGGCCATTTTCTGACATTTTTTTTTTTCTAAAACGATAGATTTTTATTTGAAAACAAGAATTTTGCCATTTAAATGCTCACCGAGGCTCGAAAATGGGTTTTATTGAGTCCTGCATACTCGTGTACAGGTATAGCCACTCTCTCATGCTCACCACGTACAGTTGCGAGCAAATGACTCGAGGCCACCTCCTCCACCAGCATGGTCGTGTTGTATCTGGTAACAGTGGCAGCTATGAACTTCATCAAATTTTAGTCGTCTGCTCGAGCGAAACAAACCAAGTGATGATTTGTCACTATGCAGTTCTAACTTTCCCCTAATCAATATCATGCATGTAAACATATTATACTGATAATGATTAACGTGTCATACCCATTATAGATATATTAAAACCACATTATTATTACATAGATACCAAAATGATGATGCATTCATGCATGTGAGACACACGGGTAGCGGAAGTGATGCAGCATTTTGTTCAGTTATCGTCGTGAACCAAATATCCTTTACCAGTTTTCCAAAGATATGTCGTAGGGTTATCAGTTTCCCCGCAACGTAGCAGTATTACAAAATTCGGTAGCGACCCTCTCCCATCCTCGTCGACCTGAGACACATAGCCGGCGTGTCTGCAGGTAGTGGGGAGGGGAAGCAGGGGGAGATGGTAGTGAGGAGGGTGGTGGGTGGGGAAGAGCTGGAAGGAGGAGGAGAAGAATGTTAGCACAAATTGAAATGTATGTAAGGGGAAGGTTGAAGACTGCATTTTGCCACTAAAGGGAGAAGGAGACAGAGAAGAGAAACAGCAAGCACGAAAAAAAAAAAAAAAAAAAAAGAGGGAAAGGAAGAATAGGAGAGGAAATGAAATGCATTGGCTAGGGATCAAGGACGCGCCAAAACTCATAGAATATTGCCCACATTTAAGCAAACAATATGCCCATACTGGGTGATAGTGTGGTAGCTCATGTTGCTGGAAAGTGTGGTATAGTTGTGAATGTGGCACTGGCAGTAGTAGCGAGACTAAACACAAATGACAAAGAGATTAAGTAGTCATATTTGTGGTAAGTTCGACATGTAATTAAATATAGATAGTGGATCATGAATTGTCATTTGTCAATGCGTTAGTGTTATACATGTGAATACTGAGATATTATTATGAAGTTGTCGTTGTGTTGCCAAATCAGAAAGCATACACTCTTATTAAATCATACAATGATGTCCGAATGATCTTATTATCGGTGTTATTTATAATATTGTCAGGAATAAGTGACTGTGGTCACTGAAGGAAGGTTACTTAACTACAAACTGTAACACCACTATATCAGGCAGATCGATAAAAAACTTTAGTCAGTTCAAATTTATTTAACATACAGTAATGGACGTTTGTGGGCAACATTTTAAATGTTATATATTTATGACCTTTGACTACATGCAGAGCTGATTCAGCGTATGTGGGTTATTCAGTACCCACTCCAGCCTCCACGGTTGTTGATGACAACCTGAAGTCGATCAGACATGTTAGCAACATGCCTGTGGACCAGTGGGGGATTTCCCCGGAACAGTTCCCACTGTTCATTTGCGTGTTGTGAGAGTTGCTCCGACGTCCTCTCCTGTGCCGGCTCCCATGTGTTGACAAGATTGGCCCATATATTTTCTATGGGGTTCATGTCACACCCCTTACTAGGCAGTTGAAAAAGTTGCAGATTGGGGTGATCAGCAAACCATTCCTGCACAGCACGAGCGGTGTGTATGGGGCATCTATCATGCACGAGTATAACTGGGCCAGTGGAAGGATAGTTTCTTGCATGCAAAGATGGCAGAAAGAAGTCCTCTAAGATCTCTATGTATCTGGCAGAGGTGAAGCGACCTTGGATGTGGGTTAGGTCCCCCATACCATGAAGACAAATCCACCCCCACATGTTACATGTAACGTGGCCGCTTCGTGCTACCTCGTAGATGTTGCGCGGATGAAACCTGGGAAAAAAGTTACAGAGTGTAAGCCATCCACAGGACTATGAGGTACTGATGGATATACAAAGGTGGTGGGTTTTACACTCTTGTGGGAATTGTGGTACTGAACATTTCCACATTTTGAGATGCCTTGAACAGCAGCGGCCTTAGGAGTGTTTGAGAGAATAGAGAAGAATGTATTTTATTTAGCAAATTACATAACAATTTTACAGTATTGTATCTATCTATCTATCTGTCCATCTATACTGTAGATAGATAGATAAATAATGTTTGAGAGTAGAGAGGAATGTATTTTAATCAGCAAATTACATAACAGTTAGGCCTATACAGTATTGGATCTATCTATCTATCTATACTGTATATATATATATATATATATATATATATATATATATATATATATATATATATATATATATATATATATATATATCTATATATATATATATATATATATATATATATATGTATATATATATATATGTGTGTGTGTGTGTGTGTGTGTGTGTGTGTGTGTGTGTGTGTGTGTGTGTGTGTGTGTGTGTGTGTGTGTGTGTGTGTGTGTGTGTGTGTGTGTGTAAAAACTCAGCCCGGGAGGAATTCGATCCTTTGACCTAGACAGGAGGCATGCTTTCTACCATATACACATGCAGCGTCAACATACTGCATACCGATTACATTGTGAAACGTCAATGGTGAACCAATGTGCTCAAACTTCTGAGGTTTATTACAACACTTGATTCTTTCACTTACCCAGTATTGGTTATGTTCAAGGAATTTGAGAAGGTTGGAAGTCAAACTACCCAAGGCATACTTTTGAAAATTATACTGAAAATCATACAGACTTGATGCAAGGATCAAAATGCCCCAAATTTTGGTACAGGCAGAATAATTTTGTTCTTTATATATTATAAACCTTATCTAATGGGGTATTGAGCAGACCCCAATGATCACATTCAGTCCAAATTTGAGAATCAGTTCCCTATTAGTCAATGCAAAAAGCACAGTGACTGTTTTACTTTACATAATTATTTTTAGGGTGATTTTTGCGATGGTTCATTTTGGATCAGATTTTTATTCTGCCTGACCCCTTATATTAATGTCAAAAATTTTCTTTCTACATTCACGCTACAGTCTATTGTATATGCACGACTATCAACAGTTGTGTAAGGTTGTCTTACCTTGTGTTATTCCTCCTCCAGCAATGATTCCTGCCGTGTGATGTGGAGCAAAAGGTTTTTTCGTCCGTAAAGATCACGCGTCCCCAGAACTGCAGATCTTTCTCCACATACTCCTCCGCGAATAGTTGCCGGTTGGCGTGGTGCTCCTCGGTCAGCACCTGCTTTTGGGCAGGTGTTCGGTGATGTATCCCTTGGGCATGAAGGCGCCGTCTCACAGTGTGCACGGACACGTCTAAATTCAACATGTCGCGAATTTGGACAGCATTGTTGTTGATGGGATCGTCCTCAGCGGCTTGTCGTATACGTTGATCGACTTCCGGCGTAGTTACACGTGGTGGCCTTCCTCGTGGACGATCTCTCAAATCACCACTTTCGTGCCACCTCTGAACCCATCGCTGAACTGTTGATCTTGAAATTCCAAGGCGATTCGCTATGTCCCTCGAGGAACATCCAGACTCTAGGTGACCAATAATTCGTCCTGTGAGGGTTAAGGGTTGTTGCTGGTGGTTCATGATTGCTCCTGGCAAGATCTCGGCTTGTGGAACTGCCTCCTTCTCGAGTGTGCAGCTTCATCAACACCTCGGTTGTGACGTAGGCAGCCTCCTTTTAACTCCCACAACCCCCTCCCCCTGTACTGCCTACTGTGATGTGAGCCTTTATCACTCCCACCTGATTCAGATTTAGATATCAACGAAAGGTGGGGAATGACTGGCATAACGGTTATCTGTAATAATAATGCTACGTTGCGGGGAACCTGATAACCCTACGACATATCTTTGGAAAACTGGTAAAGGATATTTGGTTCACGACGACAACAAAATGCTGCATCACTTCCGCTACCCGTGTGTCTCACATGCATGAATGCATCATCATTTTGGTATCTATGTAATAATAATGTGGTTTTAATATATCTATAATGGGTACCGTATGACACGTTAATTATTATCAGTATAATACGTTTACATGCATGATATTGATTAGTGGAAAGTTAGAACTGCATCGTGACAAATCATCACTTGGTTTGTATCGCTCGAGCAGACGACTAAAATTTGATGAAGTTCATAGCTGCCACTGTTACCAGATACAACTCGACCATGCTGGTGGAGGAGGTGGCCTCGAGTCATTTGCTCGCAACTGTACGTGAGAGAAAGCCATTTTCTATGTAAGGTATACCCAGGTATTTATGTTGGGAAGGTATAGTAATGTTCAGTACACTTTTCTGATTACTTATTACTTCAGCATCTGTCACAATTTGCGTGCCCTTCTCACTGTGAATGCATTATCTTGCACTTACTTGAAGATAGGTACAACCTGACTTCATTATGTACAGTCCTGGCACTTTTTTTTTTATGCAAAGAAGAAGAAACCAAAGGCCACAGCCTGCAATTGTTGTTCCAAGAGAAAAACAAAATACAGGAGAGAGCCAAATTCAAGATCCGATCATTTTGAGATGCCTAGACACACTGGATTTGAAAGACTGGAGATCATAGGAAGCAGGAAATACAGACAGGGGGAGACAGCTCCAAAGTTGACCTGTTGCATAAATGAAGGACTGGGAGTAACGGTTAACTGTTGCATTAGAGAGTTGGACAGAAAAGGGATGAGAGTTTGCTGCCAGATGGGTGCTACGCGCCCGTCGTAGAGGTGAAGTGTCACAGACAGTTCAGAGGAGCGGTGACCATCGAAGTAGCGATAGAAAAGAGATAAAGATGCAACGGTGCTACGAAGAGACAGAGGTTGAAGGGTCAATAGAAGGAGGAGAGTTTATGAGACGAAAAGCCTTTAACTCCACCCTATTGAGAAAAGCTGTATGTGGGGAGCCTCCCCACACATGAGAGTTGTACTCCCTACAGGGGTGGATAAAGCCCCTGTATAGAGTCAACAATTGTGTAGGGGTAAAGAAAGAACGGAGTCGGCTTAGCACACCCAATCTCTTGGAAGCAGATTTTACAAGAGATTTAATATGATCTTTCCAAGATAAGTCCTGAGTAAATGAAACCCCAAGCATGCTCAAGAATGCTGCAGGATTAAGCTGAATATTATTAAACATTAGTGGGTATACCTGTGGAAGATTTTGTCGGGTTGATAGGTGTAAAAACTGAGTCTTTGATGCATTAAAAACAACCAGATTATTTTTACCCCAGTCAGAGATATGAGCCAAGTCAGACATTAGGTGTGCCATAGCCTCATCCCTTGTTTGTTGAAGTAACTGCTGAGGCGGACGTTGCAGGAACTGAATGGAAAGGTGAAGGGTAGAGTCATCAGCATAAGAGTGGATAGGGTTAGATGTACAGCTTAGAAGGTCATTGATGAATAAAAGGAAGAGAGTTGGTGATAGGACAGAGCCCTGAGGAACACCACTGTTGATAGATCTAGGAGAAGAACGATGGCCGTCTACAACAGCGGCTATAGAACGACCAGAAAGGAAGCTAGAGATGAAGGCACAGACAGAAGGATAGAAACTGTAAGAGGGCAGTTTGGAAATTAAAGATTTATGCCAGACTCGATCGAAAGCCTTTGAGATGTCAAGTGCAATGGCAAAGCTTTCGCCAAAGTCCTGAAAGGAGAATGACCAGGAGTCTGAAAGGTAGGTGAGAAGATCGCCAGTGGAGCCTCCCTGACGGAACCCATACTGACGATTAGAAAGAAGGTTGTGACAGGAAAGATGCTTTAAAATTTTTCCATTAAGAATTGACTTGAAAACTTTTGAGATACAGGATTTTAAAGCAACTGGACGATAGTTAGAGGCTTGGGAATAGTCACCCTTCTTTGGGACTGGCTGAATGAGAGCAAACTTCCAGCAAGAAGGAAAGGTACAAGTTGACAGACAAAGGCGAAAGAGTTTGCCCAGGCAGAGTGTACAGAAGCACATTTCTTTAGAACAACAGAAGGGACTCCATCAGGCCCATATGTCTTATTAGTATTGAGGCCAGCAATGGCAGAAAATACATCAGCTGAAGAAATTTTAATGTCAGTCATGAGGAAGTTAGAGGAGGGAAGTGATGGAGGAACAGCACCAGAATCATCTAAGGTGGAATTGGAGGAGAAAGTCTGAGTGAAGATATCTGCTTTATCGGTAGAAAATATACCTACAGAGTCATCAGAATAGAAAAGATGAGGGAAGGATGATGAGGTAAAGTTGTTAGAAAGTTTTTTGGCAAAGTGCCAGAAGGAGCAGGAAGAATTTGAGTTGGAGAGTTGAGAACACTTAGTACAGATGAAATTATTTTTTAGCAGAGCAAAGAACAGACTTAGCACGATTCTGGGCAGAAACGTATAAAAGATGTGTTTCAGGGGAGGGTTGGCTCCGGTACCTTTTATAGGCTCTCTCCTTGTTGCAGACAGCATTAGAACAAGCATGATTAAACCAAGGATTTCTTGCATGAATCAGAGGATATGAGAAGGGAATGTAAGCTTCCATGCCCGACAGAATAACCTCCGTAATGCGCAAGGCACACTCAGAAGGCTCCCTGTCATGGAAGACATAATCATTCCAGGGAAAATCAAAGAAGTACTGCCTGAGGGCCTCCCAATCTGCAGCTCCAAAGTGCCACAGACGACGTTTCTTTGGAGGGTCCACAGGCCGTACCAGAGTGATAGGATAGGTTAAAGTGATAAGGTTGTAATTGGAGGAGTCCAAGGCAGAGAAAAGATGTAAGCAGAAGGATTATTGGTAAGGAAGAGGTCAAGTATGTTGGAGCTCTCTTCAAGGCGGCCAGGGATATGGGTAGGGTGCTGTAGAAGCTGCTCTAGGTCATTAAGGATAGGAAAGGTGTAAGCTAGTTCACCAGGTTGATCAGTGAATGGAGAGGAGAGCCAAAGACGGTGGTGAACAATGAAATTTCCTAGAATGGAAATTTCAGAGAAAGTAGAAATGGATAGAATGTGTTCCATCATAGAAGATGGTCAAAGAATTTTTGATAGTAGAATTAGGGGATAAGTAAACAGCACAGATATATTTATTCAGAGAATGACAGGAATGCCGAAGCCAGTGTAGAGAATTCAGAAGAATCGAGTTCAGGAACATGAGAATAAGATAGGTCGTTGCGTACATATACGCAACATCCACCTTTGGCTTTGAAATGAGTATAGAGAAAGTAGGAGGATACAGAAAAGGGTTTGCTGTCAATTGCCTCAGACAGGTGAGTCTCAGTTAGAAATAGAAGGTGAGGTTTAGAGAAGGAAAGGTGGTGCTCAACAAAGCGAAAGTTGAGGAAAGGCCGCAAATGTTGCAGAAATGAAGAAGATGAGAGTCAGACAGTGGTTCCAGGCAGCTCGAGTCGTCACCAGGAGAGGGGCAGAAGGTGGGGGCATTTATGGTCCCCCCCCTGGGGACCTCGAGGCCATGTGTAGTGCTGCCATGATTTTTTAATTTTGGGAAAGGAAGTGAAGTGTGTACTGTGCATGTAATTTGGTGTTGATAGTTAGAGAAACTTATACTGGAGAGGAAGAAGGTATTTACAAGGACTTCACTATATAGTCCTTACAGTTACAAGAAAATATTTACAACTTACACTTACATGAAAGTATTTACAAAATGCCTTCACTATGTACAGCACTGGGTGAGGCACACAGGCAGAGTGAGGCAAAGCGAGCATGAGGGGGGGAGCGAGTGAGAGTATGGCCTTGACAGCCTGGGGGATGGTAAAGGAATAGTTACCGTACATGCCTGCCAATTTTTACCCACAAATCTTGAAAAATGCGGTCACAGTGAATTTTTTTTTTATTTTAAACCGTTTTAAAACGGCACTGGCACTGGCTGCGGATTTATGTCAGACCATTTTAAAATGGCACTGACACGTGGCAGGTTAAGTACTTGGGTAGTGTGATGAGTAAAGATGAATCGTGGAAGTCTGGAGGGTGAAGTGTTTGAAAGAGTACAACAAGGAAGAAAAGTTGCTGGTTCCTTGAAAGCAGTGATAAGATAAAGAGAAGTGAGTGTGGAAGTGAAAAAGTTACTAAATGACAGTATTGTGATACCAACTCTAACGTATGAAAGTGAAGCTTGAACCTTGTTGGAGGAGCAGAAGTTAAGAGTGAGAGCAGTGGAAATGAGTTATTTGAGAGGAGCATGTGGTCTCACATGGAGAGACAGACTGACAAATGTGGATTTGAAGGAGCATTTGTGTGGATGTGGATGTGATAGGAAGCATTAGGAGAAATACAGTGAGGTAGTTTGGCCATGTGGAGAGGATAGAGAGTGAAAGAATGATGAGGAGAGTGCATGTGAGTGAGGTGGAGGGTGAGAGAGGGAGAGGGAGGCCAAGGATGAGATGGAGGGATCGACTGAAGAGGTATATGAGAGAGGGAGGTGTGAGCTGGGAGCAAGACAGTGAAATGGCGGGGGACATAGCGACATGGAGATGATTTGTTTGTGGCCACCACTTACGGGATTAAGGCATCTGGTAATAGATATATAGATTGTATGCTTAATAATTTACAGTGTTATGAAATGTTAGAAAACTCTGGCATGTTTTGGATGTATCAGAGTTGGTAACTGTTGTAACCATTGCACCCTCGAGAATGCACGATAATTATGGTGAAGTGTAGAACACTTTAGAATGCATAAAGATTATATAAGCATGGGGATGAGACTAGAGCAGTTTCAGTCAGTTTGCAGTTTAGTTAGAGTGTCGTGCAGTGTCAGTCCAGTGAAGTTGGTGTATCATCGGTAACAGTGGAAAACAGTGAAGTGTCATTGGCAAACAGTGAAGTGTTATTGCACTTTGTGTATCTTCGATGCTTGTGAAAATAGTCAGGTGAAGCTGGAAAACATTAAGTGTAATTATCTGCAAAATACAGTGAACTTAAGAAGCTAGTGTTTATGTTCACCTCACCTGATCTTCTGTGCTGTACACCGAAAGGCTGACCATAGGAAGAACAACGCACTGGGCAACATCCTTCCTATACTGAACTACTGCTGTTGGAGCCTGTGGCAGTGTGGGATGGGGATGTAACACTGGTGTCAGGAGCGTGGATCATTCAAGTGCTGCAGTAAGTCTAATCTTTGACATGAAGCAAAAGGGTGTGCAGACAAGATCCCGAACTGGGCTGGAGGACGAGGTGTCTTTGGCTGCAATTATGCAACTAGTGCAAGCACAAAGTGTCCAAGTACAAGCACAGATTGAAGGACAGAAAGAACTTAAAGAACATTTACAGGCACAAAGTGTACAACTACAAGCACAGAATGAAGGACTGCAGGCACAGAATTAAGGACAGAAAGCACTCAAAGAACAGTTACAGACACAGAATGAAGAACAAAAAGAACGATATGAACAGCTTCAGGAAGCATTACAGAAGCAACAGAGGAAATTACAACTGATGATGCAAGGACAGTGAGATGTTTTCATGGGGGAATAAAGGAAGAACAGCAGCAGCAGTTGAAGGGGGAAGTATATGCTGAGCTACAGCAGCAGAAGTGTGAGGTAAGCAATAATGTGATGGAGTTCAGACAGCATTTAGACAATCAGGTGAAGCATGTAGACAACTAACTGAAGATTAGTGAGGGAATAGTAACGGAGCGCAGACAACATGTTGACAACCAGCTGAAGATTAGTGAGGGAATAGTGATGGAGTGCAGACAGCATGCAGATAACCAGTTGTAGCATGTAGTCGACCATGTAAAGATAGTTTGTGAGAAAACTGATGCTGTAGAGAAATATTGCACTGTTGAGCCTCAGGTTAGTGTACAGGGAGTATTTGAAAATAATGGACAGTGTATGGTGAATCTTGACAGATCCCAAGCACCTAAAGGAAGCATTACAGGGTTTATTAATCAGAATGTAGGAGATTTAAGTCCTTGCCTTAATTATGATGCCCCAGTTTTGGGGCCCCAAACCAGTGAAGTACATGGCTATAATGGGGGTCCAATTAAAAAGAAATCTTAGGAATTTTATGGTAGAGTATCTTGGGAAGCTTACCGTGCACAGTTCGAGTTACTTGCTGATCAGAATGGTTGGGATGATAGGCAGAGGGCTGTGCAGCTTGCTACTAGCCTTAAGGGTGCCTCAGTGGATATTCTAGGCCATATGTCAGTAATGGAGAGGAACAGTTATCAGTCCCTAGTAGAACTGCTGGAGTGCAGATATGGGACCATGTACCAGACTGAGGTTTACAGAACAAGATTCTGGAGCCATGTACGGGCTCGAGGAGAATCCCTACAGCAGCTTGCTAGTGACTTGGAGAGTATGGCATACAAGGCGTACCTTGGAGCAGCGCCTAACCTGTTGGCTATTCTTCTGAGGGACCAGTTCATCTATACTCTTGGGAGTGCAGAGTTGAAAATGTAAGTGAAGCAGGCACAACCGGGAAGCATGCAAGAAGCACTAGCCAGGGCTCTAAAATTATAGTTCTATGTCAGGCCCAGTACGTCCACTTTCCAGGCAGGTTGTAGTGCAGGATTCAGAGCAAGGAAAGTGCAGGGTATGTGAAATGAAAAAATTCTGAAGGAAGTTGCTGGTACTGTGAAAAGCCAGGACATAGAAAAGAGGACTGCTACAGGTGGAAGACAGAACAGAAGATCAGAGGAATTTGCTGGTTGTGCGGGAAGCTGAGACACAAGAAGGACGATTGTTACAAATGGAAGAAGGGGCAAGAACAGGGCAGTGCAAAGAAATCTAAAATTGTAACAAGAGCATCTTGACATATAATGAGGTGGGACACTTCAGTTCTGCCCAAAAAAGAAAAAGGAGGATAAGAAGAAGGCTGCAGAAGACCAGAAGGAAGCGGATAACTAGTGGAGGCTGGTGTTAAGGGGCAACCACCAGCTGGCTTTTCTAAGCAGCCCCACCACCGAGAAAATGCAAGAGGACGGCAATCGACAGTGTGCAAGTAGATGGAAGAATAGTTGGAGAGGTGTGTTCCCTGGTGGATGATTCAACCTCAGAGCAGACTTTTGCGAGGCCTGATGTGTTACATCATCTATATCTTCCTGAGTCATCAGAAGAACTGTGTGGCGTTACTGGGCACCGAGCAGAACTGAGGGGACCCTGGATGTCCGGATCAAAGTGGCAGGACAAAAGGCTATGTGGCCGACATGGAGGATCCTTGCCTTCTTGATCTGGACTATCTGATGTCCATGGGATGTGAGCTGGACTTCTGCTCCATGAAGTTCAAGGTTCGAGGAAAGTCGGTTCCTGCTAGAGCAGTGAAACGTATCAGTTCTGGTGGCAAGGTGAGGATGCTCCGCACTACAGTGATACCTCAAAAATCAGAACTACTGCTCCAGTGTAAGATAAGTGGCTCTTTTGACAGTTGTCTAGTGATAGTGGAGCCTGAAGTGCGGTGCAAGATGAAGGCTGGAGTCATGGTAGGGAGAACTTTGGTGGAAACGGGTGTAAGTGCTGGTTGTGGTGGCCAATTTCTCAAGTGAGCCACAGAAGATCAACGAGGGAGAAATTCTGGGACTCTGCCAGGCAGTGGACCCTGAGTGGCATCAGAGGAAGGCCTGTAGGTGTGTACTCACAGAAGATGGGTATCTGCCAGACCACTTACAAGACCTATTTTCTAGGAGTTGCCAATACCTAGATGACTCACAAGTGCTGAAGGTGATGCAGGTACTGACGAAGTTTGCTGATGTCTTCTCCACCGGAGACCTAGACCTGGGGTGCACTGATCTGGTGGAGCATAATATAAATGCTAGGGATCACCACCCGATTAAACAGCTAGCATAGAGGATGGCGCCAGCCCAAGAGCAAGAAATGTAGAAAATGATGGAGAATCTCCAAAGTCTAGGAGTGATAGAAAAGTCCAGCAGTCCTTGGGCATCAGCAGTTCTGGTAAGGAAAATGAATGGCTCAGTAAGGTGCTGTGTAGATTATAGAGCCCTGAATGATGTGACAGTAAAAGATGCATACTCCTTGCCAAGAATTGATGACACCTTGGATGCTCTGTCAGGTGCCATGCAGTTCTCCATCCTAGACATGAAGGCAGGATATCATCAGGTCAAGGTTGCAGAGAAGGACGAGGAAAAGACAGCCTTTTCATATGGGCAGGGTTTATGGCATTTTAAAGTGATATCATTTGGCCTATACAAGCCTCTGCTAATTTTGAGTGTCCCATGGATCACGTACTTAAAGGCCTGCACTGACAGACAGCTCTATCTATCTGGATGATGTAACTGTGTTTGGACGGACTTTTTACCAGGAATTGGAGAGACTGTAAGTGGTGTTGAACAGGAGCTGAGCAGCGCACCTGAAGCTGAACCCCAAGAAGTGCTACCTGTTTCAAAAGGATGTGAAGTACCTGGGTCACACTGTAGGCGAAGGCGATGTCCAAACTGATCCAGAGAAGGTGGCAGGTGTGGAAAACTGGCCAGTTCCAACTTGTATGAGAGAGCTATGGAGTTTCCTGGGCTTGTGCACCTCCTACTGGCGTTTTGTCAAGAATTTTGCAATGATAGTTGCACCTCTGCAGAAGCTGTTGGGGAAGAGGCAGAAGTTTATGTAGACTACAATGACTCAGAAGTCTTCAATGAACTCAGGCATGTGTTGGCAAACTCTCTAGTATTGCCATACCCTGATCAGAGTCAGCCATTTATCGTGGACTGTGACACCAGTGACCATGATATTGGTGGAGTCCTGTTACAAAAGAAGGACAACAAAGAGTATGTGGTCGCATATTACAGCAAGAAACCCAGCCCACCGAAGCGAAACTACTGTGTGGCCGTAAGGAGCTCTTGGCAGTGACGAAGAACCTTCATTTCTTCTGTCACTACTTGTATGGGTCCTACTTCATCATCAGGATAGACCATGCAGCACTAAAGTGGCTAAAGACGTTGAAGAATCTGGAAGGACAACTGGCACCCTGGCTCGGGAAGCTAGACCAGCACAGTTATGAGGTAAAGCACTGTCCTGGGTGGGTACATGGCAATGCTGACAGCCTGCGTGGTTGGCCTTGTGACCCAGAGTGCCAACAGTGTAGTAAAGAAGATAATAAGAAATGCAGCTGTGCTGCAGTGACAGGGTCATCGTCAGATGAAGACCTGGAGAGGATACAGATGGAGGATGCAGATTTACAGTGCTAGAGTGGCTACAATGGAGTACAGTGTGATCATCTTGGGAAAAAGTTTCCAAGTTAAACCCTGCAACCAAGAGCTACTGGAGTCAGTGGGACCTTCTTCATTTGAACAGTGGACTAATGGAGTGTCAATGGGAGACACCTGATGGCCTCAGCAAGTACTGGCAACTGGTGATTCCCAAGAAAATGAGGGCTGGGATCTTGGATGAGTCTCATAATGCAATCACTAGTAGGCATCTGGGAGTGAAGAAAACTCTAAGCCGGATGTGACAGAGGTTCTACTGGACTGGCATGTGGCAGGATGTTGAAGAGTGGTGTCGGGCCTGTGATGTATGCTGTGCCAAGAAGGGACCCAAGAAACGTAATTGCACCCCACTCCAGTGCTACCAAGTGGGTACAGCGATGGAAAGAGTTGCGGTGGACATTGCTGGACCTTTTGCCACTCACTGAAAGAGGAAACCAGTATATATGTGTTGCCATGGACTACTCGAGAAAGTGACCAGAAGCCTATGCTATCCCCGATCTAAGGCTGCAACTGTTGCTCAGGTGTTGGTTAACCAGTTCTTCTGTCATTTTGGGATGCCACAGGAGCTACATTCAGACCAAGGTACAAACTTTGAGTCTGATGTTTTCCATGAGTCCTGCAAGTTACTGGGGATCAGGAAGACCAGGACGACCCCACTAAGGCCACAGTCGGATGGGATGGTGGAGAAATTCAACTGGACCCTAGGACAAGAGTATGTACTGCATACAGGGACAGACGAAATGGGACCAGTAATGGGACCAGAAATTACCTGTGTTGCCAATGGCATATCGGTCTGCATCCTACCGGCTACATCCCTGCAAAACTGATGTTGGGCCACGAGCTATGCTTACCTGTTTACTTGTTAATGGGAAGACCACCTCATGAAGAGCTGCCTACAGACACCTCCGCTATGCGAAGCATCTTCAGGAAAGGATGGCTGAGGTACATATCAGGTGTGAAATGCTTTAAAGTTTTCGGAGAAAGTGATGAAGTGCAAGTATGATGCCAAGGCATGTGGTGACAAAGTTTGGTTGTATAATCCTCAGCAGAAGAAGGGACAGTCACCAAAGCTACAGAGCCCATGGGATGGGCCTTACACTGTGTTGGACCATCTGTCCGAAGTAATGTACCAGATTCAGGGAGGCAGGAAGTCTCAACTAAAGGTGATACACGTGAACCGTCTTTGCCAGTACCATGGGCCAGGACAGTACAGCTGGGACGTCTCCGAAGAATCGTGCTCTCCCGCAGCCGAGGATGTTAAGGAGGACCAAGAAGCTGAAGTAGAAGAGGATGGTGACAGTCTCCAAAGAGAAGTGCATCGGGAAGAGGACCAAGATATTCCAGGAGGAGTGGACTGTGTGGAAGAGCAGGGACGTCGTCGGAAGTGGCATAAAAGAAGACCTGATAAGTTGAAGGATTCCTCTGTATACTGTATGATTAGATGTTTAGTTTGAATTAAAGACTATGTTTATATACATTATGTAGTTTTGTTAGGAAGACAAAAGCAATAGGGAGGGGGTAGTGTTGAGAAGCTGGATTGCTAGCTAGATTGTTCTGGAAAATTCCCGATGTTTGTTGTAGTTCCGGTACGAGTCAGAGTTGCAGTTAGCCTGCTGTTTGTGAGTTTAGTTATTTTTTAAGTTTTGCATCAATCTTTGTGCTGCTTTTCCCTATAGTGTTTTACTTATGTGATTGTTAAATTATGAAATTTAATTTAAATCTGTATGCTAAGTAATTTATAGTGTTATGAAATGTAAGAACACTCTGGCATGTGGAGAAGTGTAAAACACTCTAGAATACAGGAACAATATATAAGGATGTGGAAGAGACTAGAGCAGTTTCAGTCACTTTTTCAGTTTACTTTTAGTGCAGTGCTGTGTCAGTGCAGTGAAGTTTGTATATCATCGGTAACAGTGGAAAACAGCGAAGTATTGTTGACAAACAGTGAAGTGTTATTGCAGTTTGTGTATCTTCGGTGCTTGTGAAAATAGTGAGGTGAAGTTGGAAAGCATTAAGTGTAATCATCAGGAAAATAAAGACAGAGAACTAAAGAAGCCAGTGTTTATTTTTGCCTGATCTTGTGTGCTGTACACCGAAAGACTGGCCATGGGAAGAGTCACTGGGTAACGTCCTTCGAATACTGAGCTAGTGCTCCTGGAGAGCTGTGACAGTGTGGAACGGGAACACAACAATATATTGGTCTGCTTAACTCTTCTCCACATTCATGTAGCACCCAACCTGAAATTTCGTTAGGACCATTTACTTTTCCTTTGTCTAATTTACTCAACTCTGCCTGTACCTCTTGTTCCGATAATCGTATGTCTGGTAATGTGTGGGCATGCATGTTCCATATCACCTCTTCAGAATTACTTTCTTCTGTAAAAACTGATTGGAAATTGTTGTTAACTTCGCAAATATCGTTTTCTTTGATATAAATTATTCCCTTATCCATGATGGACAGAATTTTATCCTTAACTTTGGTTTTGCTTAGGATGTAACTATCAAAACGATTCGGTTGATCACTACTTTTATATAAAATGTCTTCCCCAAATTGCATTTCAGCTTCTCTACTTATCCTTGTATAATCATTTCTTGCCTGTTTATAGCTATTATTTGCCGTCTCACTATTGTGTCTTCTGTATATGTTCCACAGAAAGTCTCTTTTCTCTTTTGATTTCTTTGCTTTGTGTGTTAAACTACTTCTTTATCCTTAATTCTGTTTCTTTGTGCTGAGTTTCATAATTTTGGACTCCCGTTTCATACATTTCACAGAATTTTCTATATATAGCATTTAAATCTTGTTCTCTAAGCTCCTTTTCCCATTCTGTTTCTATGAAGTACTTCTTTAGGGCATGGTAGTTACCCTTTTTTGTAGTTTAGACTCTTTTTGTAACTATCATTACTGCTAAGTATATCATTTGCAATCCTGAAGTTGAAATTTAATACTACATGGTCGCTTTTGCTGAATGGAGGGAGATACATTATGTTGTCGATATCATGATCTTGTCTGGAAAATTAAAGATCTAGTAATGATGCATCATCAGATCCACTTCTCGTGTTTTCTTTTACATATTGTGTTAAGAAAAACTTCTGTGCAAGATCTAGAAACTTTTGATCCCAACAGCTTTCTTAGCTTCTTACATATAGAGTATTCCAATTTATATTTGTATTGAAATCTTCAGTTAATATAATTCTTTCATATTTCTCTTCCATTCTATATAGTAGGGCTCTTAAACTTTGAACTGTACTTTCTGCCAAGTCTTCATATTCGTCTTTTTCCTAGGTGTCTGTTTTGGGTTGCATGTATAAATTTGCCACAGTTATTTTCCCTCCAGATGTGTCAGTCTGTACTGCAATCACTTCTAATTGTGAGGCTATCTCTAGTTGTATCTCTTTGACTTGTAGATTTTTCTTTGTTAATACCAGAACTCTTCTTTTTTCAGATTTCTATCTGTTCTCCATACATTGTAATCCGCACAGCTTAGGGTGTCATTTAACCCCTTACCTGTGGGGATGGCTGGATGGTGCTGTGCCCCTCCCGCTGGGATATCTGGAAATGTAGACAATACACGATAAATTAGCTACTTCCAGGTCAATGGAAGTATCATTTAGCCTTTTTCCTTTTTTATATATATTCATTAGTATGAGAATAGGCCATTAGGGACGTTTCAATGGGTAATGAACAGGGAAAATTAACAACCAAGTGCACGTGGGGTGTTGCCAGGTAATAAATTATCTACTTCATGGCCATTGACAGTATCAAATAGCCTTTTCCTTTTTTTTTCATATATTTTCAGTATGAGAATAGGGCATAGGGCAAATTTCAATGGAAAAAGCAATTGGAAAAAAAACTGCCAGGCGTTGCGTTGTACGGCCAGGCTGTAGCTAGGCGGAGGAGGATGTAAGGGAGGGGAGGTGGGGAGGCGAGGCAAATACAAAAAAAATGCTAAATTGGTAACACTGGATGCGAGTACTAGCAATATTAGCAGTGCTGCCTATAGCTACACACTGGCAGTACTGATAGGTGATACAAAATGGCACTTGATAGGTCGGGCAATTAAAAAAAAAAAAAAATGGATCACAGAAGTGACACCTCGTGGTTTGGTACTTATGTAACAAGTGTCACGGTAGTGATGACCCGCCGGTGTTGGGATTAATTTTGTGTCAGTTAGGTGATAATATGAGGTTCCATTTCTGGTATAGTTGCTTATCTCTAATAATTTGGAGACCATTCCATGTACAGACGTCAGAATAAGTTTGTTTCATTTTCCGTGGACTAAGGCGTTTGTAACACCGCTCGATGGAGAGATATCCCCTCCTCCTCCCTTCCTCATAGTCCCACACTCCCACCCAACCCCCCCACTTTTCTCTCCGACCCCATAACCCCACCCAGTACCCTCCATACTCTCGCTCACAGCTAGCTAGGGGTTTCTTTACTTCAAGCACCTCTCGAACTACGTGTAGTCCGAACAAATAATAAAGGAAGAGTACAGTATAAATCATAAACCAAGTTAGGAAAGGGTTTACTACACTGTGTGTGTGTGTGTGTGTGTGTGTCTGTGAGAGAGAGAGAGAGAGAGAGAGAGAGAGAGAGAGAGTTAAAAGACAGGGAGCGACCGGCAGAGAGGGAGAGCGAGTGCAAAAATGAGAAATGAGATGACAGTTAAGGAAAATAAGAAGAGGAGAGGCAAGGAGAGAACAAAGAAAAGAGACAGTGAGAAGAAGAGACAGTGAGAGTTGAAATGAGATACAAGCAGTGTGAAAGGGAAAGAGAAAAGGGAGATGTGAATAGAACGGCCGGGAGACAGGGAAGTAGAGACAAAAGGGGAGACAGCTGAAAGAAAATGGGAATGGAGCACACACAGAAATAGGGATAAGAAAAGGAGAAACTGGGAAAGAGAGCTACGGAACGGAATGCTGAGAACGATAATGAGAAAAATTAGAAAAGGAGGCAAGTAACAGGGAGGAGGAAGAAAGTGTGTTATTCTGGCAAGGACGCAGGGAAAGAACTAGGCAGGATAAGACGAAAGCATTGAGGCTGAGTAGAACGAATGTAACATTCAAGTAAAAAGGGAGGGAGAGAAACAGAGAAATTTGCGGAGAGAAAGTAGTGATTAAGGGTGGGATGAAAATGGGTTAATTTGGGGGGCAAGAGAGAGGAAGGGGATGTTAAGAAGGGAAGACAAGGGGAGGGAGGGAAAGACAGTGGGAAGAGCAGAATGAAAGAAGAAATTTCGGGTGACAGGGAGAGATGGAGAGAGAAGAGAGAAAAGGAGCATGCAGTTATTACTGAGGGAAGAAAGCAGTGAAGGAAATGGCTTTAGTACAAGTAAAGAAATATGGAGAGAGTAATAGAGAAAAAAAGGTAAGACATGTGGCAGATGAAAAAAGTAAGGCAAAGTTGTGACACTGAGAGGGAGAAAGAAAAGATGAGTGAGGTAAAGAGGAAATGACAGAGGGGGAGAGAGACGAAGGAAAGGGAAGAGAAAGGGAGGAAGGTAGGGACTGAGCAGATAGCTATAAAGAAAGAGGAAGGAGGGAAAAGGAAACTGGGGATGAGACAAAGGATCCAGAGAGAGAGAGAGAGAGAGAGAGAGAGAGAGAGAGGCAGGGGGGGGGGAGTACGCAGACAGGCACAGGCAGATAGGTCGACAAATATTCAGAAAGTGTGTAAAATGCGTGGCTTGAACAACAGTGCCTCCGAAGAATACCATAGTACCCCCGACGACAGGGCAAGCCAAACACAGCTTAGTATGCCCGAAGATGCGCCGACACCCCCACACAGACCCCACGGGGTAGCCACCACCAGTCACCACCACTCCTGGCAACAGTGACATATGTCAGCCCAGGCCGTGCGCCCCTGTGTCATGCAGCCACCACGCCGCCGCCACCATAGGAGAAGGACACTACCTTCACGGAGTGGAATTGTTGAGCCAACTAGGGGTGGAGTTAGAAAAAACACTCCAGACGGCGCCCCTCTGGTAGAGATGATCTATGGTCGCTCCCAAAGTGTTCCGGTAGAGACGATCTATGGTCGCTCCCATCCTCGTGAGACGATCTATGGTCGCTCCGAAAGTGCTCCAGTAGAGACGATCTATGCTCGCTCCCATCCTCGTGAGACGATCTATGCTCGCTCCGAAAGTGCTCCGGTAGAGACGATCTATGGTCGCTCCCATCTTCGTGAGATGATCTATGGTCGCTCCCATCTTCGTGAGACGATCTATGGTCGCTCCGAAAGTGCTCCGGTAGAGACGATCTATGGTCGCTCCCATCTTCGTGAGATGATCTATGGTCGCTCCCATCCTCGTGAGACGATCCATGGTCGCTCCGAAAGTGCTCCGGTAGAGACAATCCATGGTCGCTCCCATCCTCGTGAGATGATCTATGGTCGCTCCGAGAGTGTCTTGATAGAGACGACCTATTGTCACTCCCTTCCTCGTGAGACGATCTATTGTCGCTCCGAGGGTGTGCAGAGAGAGGTGAGTGGAGAGACGTCCCCACGGCAGGAGACTAGAGCCCAGGCTTCCTGTCCCACAGTGACCCAGACAGGCCTCACAGTCTCCCCTGGTCTCTGTTCCTTACGCCTGGCTCTAGAGCAGACGTACCTGACGGACCCCAGTGGAAGTCACTGCCGCAGCCCTCCCCTGTCGGCGCCCCTAGACGCTGGAGACCGCAGCCCACAGTCTCTCTCGGTTCTCCCCAGGACACCCGGGCGTGATCTCTCTACGCCCCCACGACGCCGGGACTTATCACAGAGGTTCCTCGAGCTATTCGGCCCCAGTCCTGAGGGCCACACTCCTGAGCCAAGCCCGGAAGCCACGGGAAGCCCAGGACGCGAGAGAACTCCCTTACGAGTTATCCCGTGCCCTCTCGGCATGCCTCGCATTGGCGGTGCCCCTAGCCCGGCAGGATCGCCGATGACATGTTCATGCCTATCCCCCTGATGAATATGCGTGATATTGTAGCACGAGTGATTTAGGTTAAGTGTGATTTCCCCTAATGTAAGTATTGTGCAGGGATTTCATATAGTGAATAAGATCACAGTGAGAAGTTAAAGGACGAGAGTGTGGAACAAGATCTGATTGACTATACGTGTGAGTGACATCCCTGTTATACAGTTAATAAGCCTGCGCCGCCGGGAGATTCCCATATAAAAACATACCCCCAGTACTGTGAAGTAATATTGTGAAAGGAAGTATTAATGGTATTCTCTCCCTCCCCCATGCTACCCATAAAGCTTGTTTACCACCCTCTCTCACTCCCATATCTCAAGTAAGTGTAAATCAAGAATAAAATCAATTACCAAAGTCTTTTGGCTAGTGGAAACTTCACGGCTAATATCTGCCACCCTCCAGTACTACCATAACTTTCCCCTAGCCGTCACAAGTCATTCCCCGCACCTCCCCTATCTCCTTCTAGTGAGACTCAACCCCCCTCCTGCACCCCCGTGCGCGCCTATATTTACTGCACCCCTGATACACTAGGATTGTTTGTGTTGTCATTACTATCAGAGAAGCAAGTATCCTGCGAGATACACATATCCTAGATAAGGTTTTATATTGCTATATATTGTGCTGTAATATCTGCTGATTTGTCCTGTGTCTGACTGTGGTAATATAAGTGTAAAGGTTGTTGCCTTGAGTTTTTGTGTCCTGCCTCTGTTTATTGCACTAAGCTCCGGTCTCGAAAGAGGACAGCGCTCCATGTTAGGTGAAATAGGAACGAGAAGTCGAGCCTAATTCCACCTAGCATTACACTGGTGGCCAGCGGTGGTTCTAGACCCGGGCGTAAGAGAGAGGTAATCAGGAAATATTTTGCAAAATGGCAACCAAACTGCACGTTCAGTTACCCAAGTTTGACCCCGACCAGTATGATATACACACATATCTGGCAATAATTAAACCCTTACTGGATATTGGCTTTGAAAGTGACCAACAAAAAATTGCAGTCACACTACCACTATTGGGTAAAGCGGCGGCGAACATAGCGCCGACAATCGTCCCAGAACTCACCTGGCAGAACTTTACAAAGTTCATTGTACAAGGCATCACCCCATCATTAGGGAAAGTAGTGGCTCTATCCAAATTGGATAGTTTTGCATTCGACGGGGATTTAGATAATACCCTGATACAGGCAAGACGCCTGGTTACTGCTGCCTACCCGGAGGCAGATGAGGAAACCCGGGATCAGCATACATTTAATACTCTGCTCAGAGTACTCCCAAGTGTTGTGAAACAACACTTCACTATCCATGACCCAACAGGAGACATGGATAGAGATATACAGCTGATGCGGTGCCTCCTGACCGCCTGCCCTTCTCCACAACAAATTAACATTGTTAAGAAATTCCCCACCCGACCCCCGGCTTCCCCAGCCACACCGCGTCCACCTCTGCCTCACACCAGCCCGACCCCGACGCCTAGCCCGCCCAGGGCACACCCCTCACGTCGGCGCCCCGCCCCGCGAGAAAACCCGAACCTAATTCTTATCAACCCGTGGGAATTCACAGCCTGCAACTCCCGCTGCCCCCTTCATGACATACGGGACCAGCTTAAAGCTGCTCGCCGCAGAATCACAGCCCTGGGTTCGCGTAAAATGTCCGCCTTAGAAGGCAAGGCCCTGGGGGACGAGCTGACGCCCGTGGACGAGCCCCATCCAGAAGAACTAGAGCAGGAACAGGAGAACGAGAGCCCTAGCCAGCTGGATTTTTAGGCCCGCCCCCGCACCAACCCACGGTGGCGGGGGCCGTCACCCCTAAGTATCGCCCCCCAGTATACCACAAGATGAAAATAAATGGCGTGAAGGCCAGACTACTAGTCGATACGGGACCGGCCAGGTCCTGCCTTTACAGCCACTATTTCTCCTGCTACAAATCGCGGTTTGGCCCACTCCGCCCTACTACCACTCACCTTGTGGACACGGGGGATGGCCCCCTGCCCATCCATGGGGAAACTCGGGCCCTACGGGTCGACACCCACCAGCCAGTGTCCGCCCAACGTCCATTCATCATTTTTTATTCCTCCTGCCGGAGTTATGACAGGTATTTAGGGCTGGACTTGCTCCAAAAACTCGGAGCCACGATCGACTGTCGCCACCGACAACTCCAGTTCCACCTCCCACCCCGTTCCACCCCAGCCGTTTGCACATGCACGCCGCGGCCCCGGCCGGAGGATTCGCCCTCTTCCTCCCCCCAGTGCCCCCCTTCTCCCCCCCTTTTTCCCCCTCCCTCTCCTCCCCCTCCCGTGCCTTTCCACCCCACTCCTGCCCCCTCTTTCCCTGCCACCATCTCCACCGCCGTTACCATCCCCTCCCACCATGAGGCATGGGTGCCCCTTAACAGGCCCTCAGGTCCATCCGTTTTGTTCTCCCCCCTCCTCCCCTCCGGACCCCTTTCTGCCTGCCTTGTGTCCCCCACCTTCCTCCCTCCCCACCACGCCGCCATCCGCATCGCCAATCTCGCCCCATCCCCTCTCACCCTCCCCAAAGGGCTTATCATCGGAGAGATGGAGGAAGCCGAGCCCTGTGCCCCATCCTCCTCCCACCACCCCACCCCTCTACCCCCCATCCCTGACCATCTCTCCAACCAGCAGTCAGACCCCTTACACCGCCTCCTCCTGGATTTCCAGGATTTGTTTGCGACAGGACCAGCAGATATAGGGCATACTATGTACCTGTCGCACGAAATCCATACGACAGGCCCACCTATACAACAACCTTCCCGACGCAAGAACCCCCGACAGAGAGAAGAGGAGGACCGCCAGGTGCGCGAAATGGAAGAGGCAGGTGTTATCTCCCCCTCCACCAGCCCGTGGTCCTCCCCCGTCGTTCTAGTAAAAAAGAAAGACGGCACGATGCGGTTTTGCATCGACTACCGCTGTGTGAACGACGTCACCATTAAAGATTCCACCCCCCTCCCCCGCATTGACGATTCCCTAGACTCCCTCTACGGGGCGTCTTGGTTTTCTACCCTCGACCTCCAGTCTGGATACTGGCAGGTCACCATCCACCCGGACCATCAAGGCAAGACGGCCTTTTCCACCAGTAATGGCAAACATTGCGAATTCAATGTTCTGCCATTCAGCCTCTGCAACGCCCCTGCCACTTTCTCCAGACTAATGGAATCTGTCTTGAGCGGCCTCACTTGGGAAATATGTTTAGCTTATCTTGACGACGTCATTGTTTTTAGCCAGACCTGGGCCGACCACTTGCAGCGCCTCCATCGAGTTTTCACCAGAATTCGCCAGGCAGGCCTCAAGCTACATCCTTCTAAATGTGTCCTGGCTGCTAAGACTGTCTCGTTCCTAGGACATACTATTTCCCAAGCAGGAATTTCCCCAGATCCCGACAAGCTCCGTGCCATAGCGGACATACCACCTCCGCAGGATGTCCACGGCGTCCGCGCTTTCCTGGGACTCACGTCCTATTACCATCGCTTCGTGAAGGGATTCGCGCAGATTGCTAAGCCTCTTCACGACTTGACACGAAAAGGGGAACCTTTCCTCTGGACCAAGGATCGGCGAGCTGCTTTTCAACAGCTAGAAGACAAGCTTGTCTTGGCCCCCATCGTGGCCTTCCCCGACTATGCCCTCCCTTTTCGCCTCTACACTGATGTATCCCTTACCGCGATAGGCGCCGTCCTAGCCCAGGTACAGGCCAGCCGGGAACACATCATCGCCTGCGCCAGCCACACTCTGAACCCAGCCGAAAAAAATTATGCCGCCACCAAGCGAGAATGCCTTGGCATAATCTGGGCCCTCCAATATTTTAGGGCTTATCTTTCCGGGACCCAAGTCACGATAATCACCGACCACCAATCACTCCAGTGGTTGCGCCAATCAGACTCCCATAACGCCCAACTTGTCCGGTGGCATGACACCCGAGAGGAGTTTCAGTACGAGATTTCATACAGACCCAGAAAGCTCCACACCAATGCAGATGCCCTCTCCCACCTCCCCATCCATGCGGTACAACCGGACCCAGACCTACTACAACTCTGGCACCACAAGGAACGGCCCCCCTGGATCCCTGCTCACCTATTCCCCAAGTTGTGCCGACAGGGCGACCACCTTCTAACCCCGTCCGGACAAATCCTCTTGACCCCCGATGCAGCACGTGACACCCTACGCCACCTACATGCTCACAACGGCATCCACTTGAGCACCTAAAAGTTACTACAGGTGTTCAATGATATTTACTGGGCCCCAAATCCCTCCACCCTCACCAAGGAAATTATCCAGACTTGCCGTGCCTGCGCGCTTGGGAAAGATATCACCCGGACCGCCGGGCCATCTGGCCATATCACCGCCCACAAGACCTGGCAACTCCTGGCGATCTACGTAGTAGGCCCTCTTCCCCCTAATTCTGGATATAAATACATGATCACTTTTGTAGACGCGTACTACAAATTCGTAGTAGCCTGCCCAGCTAAAGAACATCATGCCGTCGCTGTCGCCGATGCCCTGCTCCGACACATGTTCCCTTACTTTGGCATTCCCCAAGCCATCCATTCCAATAATGCCCCCGAGTTCTCCGGAAAAGTCTGGGAAGAACTAGCCAGGATTTTCGGGTACAAGATCTCCCACTCCTCACCATACTGGCCACAAGGGAACGCGGTATGTGAACGTAGCCATCGTACCCTTATCAATCAGCTACGCACCAGAATCGAGGCTACAAAAGACGACGATTGGCCGGCACATGTAAAAATTGTCCAATGGGGCATGAATTCGTGCCCCCGAGAAGACGGGGTTTCCCCCCACAAAAGAATCTTTGGAGAAACCCCCCTCCTACTACCCCTACACCATCACCTGCAAACACCCGCTTCCACTCCCACTACAGACCCGCTACACCTGCTAAAAGGGCGGATATACCACCTACAAAAGAACCTAGACCTTGGACCCGACACAGCCACCAACCCTTTCAACCCGGGTGACACAGTCGTTGTCGCCCAACTTCCCACTCCCCACAAGCTCGCCCCCCGTTTCACGGGACCCCATACAATCACCAAAGTCCCTAACCCATACCAAGTAGTCATAGACTATCACGGCATTCCCCGTACCCTCTGCAACAGTCACGTGCGGCCTTTCCGCATGCCCACCTCCCCTGCCCCGGCCCCACACCCCCAGCCCCCTCCGGCTCCCTCACCACCCTCTACAGTCACATATGAGTGCTATGTTTCCTCCTCACCCTTACACTCCGCCCGCCCTACCACCTCCACCTCCCCGGCCACCACCACCCCCAGCACCTCACCTGATGCCTCCCCCGCCACCCCTTCATCACCCTCACCCCTTCCTTCCATGGCCTCCCCCTCAACGCCCACTCCCACATCTTCCGCCCATGCCACCACACCCTCACCACAACCCCCTCCCCCCCCTCCCCCACCCACCATCCGTACACCCACTCCGCCAACACCGCGCCCCACCGCGCCCACAACACGCAAAACAACCTGCCCATCCCAGACGCCCACTTCTCCCCCCACCCCGACCCTCAAGACCACCACCACCCACTCGGGCCACCTCTCACGCCCGCCTGCCCGATACTCACACACCCCTACACCACCCACCTCTCCACGACTTCACACCGTCAAGCTACATCAGGCCCAAATCCCCTCTACCTGTACTCCCCAGAGACTCAACGCCGCATTACCACGGCACAACACCCGGCCCTTACCCGCAGTATCCAGCATTCAGCCCCCAACCACACCGACAGCCACACCAAGCAAGTTGAGAGTGAAGCGGGCCGCATGGGCACCTACCCTTGGCAAGAACCACAGACTCCGCGGGCCACACCACCTGCTAAACCTCCTCCAGTCTACCTCCACCACCTCCACACTCTTCCTCACCTGCGACCCAGCACAAGAAGAGAACCCCTACACTGTCGCCTGGCAAACTACGCTGCAACACCTCCAGCCCGTCTACACCACCTCCAACACACAAACGTTCCACCTCCAGCCACGAGGACGTGACTTTTTACAGGGGGAGAGTGGTAAAATGCGTTGCTTGAACAACAGTGCCCCCGAAGAATACCATAGTACCCCTGACGACAGGGCAAGCCAAACAAAGCTTAGTATGCCCGAAGATGCGCCGACACCCCCACACGGACCCCACGGGGTAGCCGCCACCAGTCACCACCACTCCCGGCAACAGCGACATATGTCAGCCCAGGCCGTGCGCCCCTGTGTCATGCAGCCACCACGTCACTGCCACCGTAGGAGGCCACTACCTTCGCGGAGTGGAATTGCGAGCCAGCTAGGGGTGGAGTTAGAAAAAACACTCCAGACGGTGACCCTCTGGTAGAGACGATCTATGGTCGCTCCCAAAGTGTTCGGGTAGAGACAATCTATGGTCGTTCCCAAAGTGTTCCGGTAGAGACGATCTATGGTTGCTCCCATCCTCATGAGACAATCTATGGTCGCTCCGAAAGTGCTCCGGTAGAGACGATCTATGGTCGCTCCCATCCTCGTGAGACGATCTATGGTCGCTCCCATCCTCGTGAGACGATCTATGGTCGCTCCCATCCTCGTGAGACGATCTATGGTCGCTCCCATCTTCGTGAGACGATCTATGGTCGCTCCCATCTTCGTGAGACGATCTATGGTCGCTCCGAAAGTGTTCCGGTAGAGACGATCTATGGTCGCTCCCATCCTCGTGAGACGATCTATGGTCGCTCCGAAAGTGCTCCGGTAGAGACGATCTATAGTCGCTCCGAAAGTGCTCCGGTAGAGACGATCTATGGTCGCTCCCATCTTCGTGAGACGATCTATGGTCGCTCCGAAAGTGTTCCGGTAGAGACGATCTATGGTCGCTTCCATCCTCGTGAGACGATCTATGGTCGCTCTGAAAGTGCTCCGGTAGAGACGATATATGGTCGCTCCCATCCTCGTGAGATGATCTATGGTCGCTCCGAAAGTGTTCCGGTAGAGACGATCTATGGTTGCTCCGAAAGTGTTCCGGTAGAGACGATCTATGGTCGCTCCGAAAGTGTTCCGGTAGAGACGATCTATGGTCGCTCCCATCCTCGTGAGACGATCCATGGTCGCTCCGAAAGTGTTCCGGTAGAGACGATCCATGGTTGCTCCCATCCTCGTGAGACGATCTATGGTCGCTCCAAGAGTGTCTTGGTAGAGACGACCTATTGTCGCTCCCTTCCTCGTGAGACGATCTATTGTCGCTCCGAGGGTGTGCAGAGAGAGGTGAGTGGAGAGACGTCCCCACGGCAGGAGATTAGAGCCCAGGCTTCCTGTCCCACAGTGACCCAGACAGGCCTCACAGCCTCCCCTGGTCTCTGTTCCTTACATGTGGCTCTAGAGCAGACTCACTTGACGGACCCCAGTGGAAGTTGCTGTCGCAGCCCTCCCCTGTCGGCGCCCCTAGAAGCTGGAGATCGCAGCCCACTGTCTCTCTCGGTTCTCCCCAGAACACCTGGTCGTGATCTCTCTACGCCCCCACGACGCTGGGACTTTTCACAGAGGTTCCTGGAGCTATTCGGCCCCAGTCCCAAGGGCCACGCGCCTGAGCCAAGCCCAGAAGCCAAGGGAAACCCAGGCGAGAGGAAGCCCTTACGAGTTATCCCGTGCCCTCTTGGCACTCCTCGCATTGGCGGTGCCCCTAGCCCGGCAGGATCGCCGACGACATGTTCCTGCCTATCCCCCTGATGAATATGTGTGATATTGTAGCACGAGTGATTTAGGTTAAGTGTGATTTCCCCTAATGTAAGTATTGTGCAGGGATTTCATATAGTGAATATCGGGGTGAATAAGATCACAGTGAGAAGTAAAAGGACGAGAGTGTGGAACAAGATCTGATTGACTATACGTGTGAGTGACATACCTGTTATACAATTAATAAGCCTGTGCCGCCGGGAGATTCCCCTATAAAAACATACCCCCATTACTGTGAAGGAATATTGTGAAAGGAAGTATTAATGGTATTCTCTCCCTCCCCCACGCTACCCATAAATCTTGTTTATCACCCTCTCTCACTCCCATATCTCAAGTAAGTGTAAATCAAGAATAAAATCAATTACCAAAGTCTTTTGGCTAGTGGAAACCATATAAACTTCACGACTAATATCTGCCGCCCTCCAGTACTACCATAACTTTCCCCTAGCCGTCACAAGTCACTCCCCGCACCTCCCCTATCTCCTCCTAGTGAGACTCAACCCCCCTCCCGCGCCCCCGTGCGCGCCTATATTTACTGCACCCCTGATATACTAGGATTGTTTGTGTTGTCATTACTATCAGAGAAGCAAGTATCCTGAGAGATACACATATCCTAGATAAGGTTTTATATTGCTATATATTGTGCTGTAATATCTGCTGATTTGTCCTGTGTCTGACTGTGGTAATATACGTGTAAAGGTTGTTGCCTAGAGTTTTTGTGTCCTGCCTCTCTTTATTGCACTAAGCCCCGGTCTCGAAAGAGGACCCCTCTCCACGTTAGGTGAAATAGGAACGAGAAGTCGAGCCTAATTCCACCTAGCATTACAGTGTGTGTGTGTGTGTGCTTCGGTCCCTGTGTCACTCCTATAACCTTGTTCCATTTTTTCGCCTGCGTGTTTTTTTTTTCCTCTCTGCTTCAGTTTCTTCTCTCACTCACTTTTTTTTATAAGTATTTCCCCTGATTGTTCTTACCATTCCAAGTCTCTCTCTCTCTCTCTCTCTCTCTCTTGCTGTATTCTCTTCTTCCCATCCTTTCCTTCTCACTCTTATTTCCACCTCTCTTTCTCTTCCCCGCCTTACATCATATTACTCTCTCTCTCTCTCTCTCTCTCTCTCTCTAGGAATAAAGAGATTGTTCTCACAGTCTATATCTTCTTAATACGGCCACTTCCTGAGTTGCTGCGGAATTTTGGTCGCTTGAAAAAAACATACGTCGACTTAAAAACAGTTCAGGAGACTAAGGTATCAGATTCGCCTGAGGGCTGTGGGACTTTTGTTAGTAGAGATTCGTAGACTACGAGGTCAGCTCATTAAAGTGTTTAAAGTCTGAATGGGTTTCACAATCATTACATAGAAAGTTGCTTACTCTTAACACGAACTCGGCACACAACCATGGTTGGAAGCTGTAAATGAAAAAAAAAAAAAATTACAAGCAGAATTACGTGAAAACTTTTTCACGTGCAAGATCTGCTCCACATGGAACTGACCCAACATGGACGTTGTTAACACTACAACAGAAAAGTTTAAGGGATTCATCGGCAGGAACTTACACTAGAATAAATGTGAATTGGATATGCATTCCCAGGCAAAAGAAAAGTATCTCCACGGTATGGACTGCATAGTCATTAAGATACTAACTTTTCCTTGTAACTCCTCTCTCTCTCTCTCTCTCCCTCTATCTCTCTCTCTCTGAGTGTGTGTGTGTGTGTGTGTGTGTGTGTGTGTGTGTGTGTGTGTTCTTACCTAATTGTTCTTACCTAATTGTATCTTTACAGGAATGAGTCAAGCTCGTACTGTCCCGTGTCATAAACCATATTTATCGTACATATCCTTAAATTTGTGAATTGTTTTGGCACACACTATTTCATTCAGTAGTGCATTCCATTGATCAATTGCTCTGTTTGGGAAACTGAATTTCCTTACGTCTTTATCACCTCTCTTCTTATGCAGTTTTTTGCAGTGTCCTCTTGCTGATGCTTCTCCATATGTTAAGTAATCATTTATGTCTATTTTCTCCTTCCCTGATATGCACTTATATAGCATTATCATGTCACCTCTTTTCCTTCTCTCCTGTACTGTTGGTAGATTCAGTTTATTTAGTCTTTCTTCGTAGCTTAGGTCCCTTAAGCTTGGTATCCATCTTGTAGCGGCCCTTTGAACTTTTTCAATCTTGTCTATGTGTTATTTGAGATGAGGACTCCAGACTACTGATGCATATTCCAGGGTTGGTCTAATGAATGATGTTATTATCCTTCTTAGTATGTCGTCATTTATGTATGTGAATGTTATTCTCATATTTGCAAGCAGTGTATACATGTTCCGTACCTTCTCGCTGATGTGGTCAGCCGGAGATAGTCTGTTATTGATAATCACACCTAGGTCTTTCTCTCTTTCTGATGTGTATAGGGTTTTATTTCCTAACTTATAATCCCATCCAGGTCTTTTTCCACTTTTACCAAACTTGATTACATGACACTTGTCCACATTGAATTCCATTTGCCATGTACTACTCCATTCATGAAGTTTATTTAATTCTTCTTGTAGCGAGTAAATTCTTCTTGTAGAACGAGTAAAATCAGAGGATGGAAGGATGTTAAATGAAATGGATGCAGTAAGGAAGAGATGGGCTGAGTATTTTGAAAGATTGTTAAATGTAGAGGAGGAAAGGGTGGCTGAGATTGTGGCGGATGGAAGGGTGCATGGAATAAATGTGTCGGGAGAGTAAAAATGATTCTTTGATCACGAAGGAGGAAGTGAGAAGGCAGTAAAGGAGATGAAAACAGGGAAAGCTGCAGGTATGGATTGGTGTGCTGTGGAATGTCTGAAGGGTGGTGGAGTGACTATTGTTGACTGGTTAGTAAGATTTTTGAATGTGCGCTTTGAGAAAGGTATGGTGCCAATTGACTGGGCAAGTGCTTGTGTGGTCCCGTTGTATAAAGGCAAGGGTGATAAGTATGAATGTACTAGCTTTAGGGGTATAAGTCTGTTGAGTGTTGTAGGTAAGGTGTATGGTACAGTGTTAATTATGAGAGTTAGAGAGGGTACAGAGGGAGTGCTTGGTGATGAGCAGTGTGGCTTTAGGAGAGGGAAGGGATGCGTTGATCAGGTGTTTGCTTTGAGACAAGTGTGTGAAAAGTATTTAGCAAAAGGCAAGGATGTGTTTTGGGCATTTATGGATTTAGAGAAAGCGTATGATAGAACTGATAGGGAGGCTTTGTGGACTGTTTTAAGATTGTATGGACTTGATGGTAGGTTACTAAAAGGGGTGAAAAGTTTTTATGTAAATAGTAGAGCGTGTGTAAGAGTGGGAAATGCTGTGAGTGATTGGTTTCCCGCGAGAGTGGGGCTGCGACAGGGATGTGTGATGTCGCCTTGGTTGTTTAATATTTACATGGATGGTGTTGTAAGGGAGGTGAATGCAAGAGTTTTAGATGGAGGTCTGAGTCTGGTGAATGTTGATGGTGGAGAGTGGAATCTAAAGCAGCTGCTGTTTGCAGATGATACTGCATTGGTGGCTGATTCAGAGGAGAGATTGACACAGTTGGTAGAGGAGTTTGGAAGGGTTTGTGAAAGGAGGAAATTGAAAGTAAATGAGAATAAGAGTAAAGTGATGAAGTGTACGAGGTTGATAGATGGTAGGGGGATGAATATAGTTTTGAATGGTGAGTTGCTTGAGGAGGTAGATTGTTTTAAATATCTAGGGTCACATGTTGCTGTGGATGGAAGAATAGATGCAGAAGTGAAGTTTAGAATAAATGAAGTGGGAAAGATGCTGGGAGGAATGAAAAAAGTGTTTAAATGTCGTTGCTTAGAATGGATGTAAAGAGAAGGCTGTATGAGGGTGTTGTGGTACCAACTGCGTTATATGGGGCTGGAACATGGAATATGGGTGTAGCAGAGAGGAAAAGTTTGAATGTAATGGAGATGAGGTGTCTGAGGAGTATGTGTGGAGTGACGCGTATGGATCGGGTGCGAAATGATGAAGTGCAAAGGAGAACTGGAGTTGTTTGGGAGATGGCTGGTAGAGTTGAGCAGAGGGTGTTGCAATGGTTTGGGCATATGGAAAGAATGGATAATGAGCGATTGGTGAAAAAGATAACTAGATCTGATGTGAGAGGTGTAAGGCTGAGAGGAAGACCACGAATAGGATGGATGGACAGTGTGAAGAGAGCGTTGGATGTGAGAGGGATGTCTGTTGAGCAAGGAAGAGTGGCTGTGAGTGACAGAAATAAATGGAGAGAAATTGTGAATGAATAAGTGATGACACAGCCCTGAGGGGATATTCTCCCGCATTTGGTCTCATCAGCTAGTCAGGTCAGATGCGGGTAAGGGGATGGGTCTGTTATGATGTGGCAGGGGTAAACCAGTTCTGCTGTTGGGCCCTGCTGCGGATGTCACTGATTGCATTGCGCAGTTGACCCTTGTGCGGTGTGGTGCGGTGAGGATCTGTCCGTTCTCCCCTCTGGGGCTAAGATGCGAATGAATGTGTTTGAATGGATGAGTTAATGGGGAGTGTGTCGTCCTGTTTCGGCTACCTCCCTTTCCTTGGGGGAAGCAGCCTAGGTATATAGATAGATAGATTGTAGCTCTTTACAAGAGTCTGTGTTAGTAATTCTCCTTTGTATTTTTGCATCATCTGCAAACATATTCAGATAGCTCTCATTTCCAGTGTTACTGTTTATATCATTTATATACACTAAAAACATGATTGGTGCCAGCACTGAACCCTGTGGTACTCCACTAGTCACTTCTTTCCATGATGAGTAGTTTCCTCTTAGTACTGTTCTCATTTCTCTTTTTATGAGAAAGTCTTGCATCCAACAAAATAGTTTGCCTCCTTGATGGTACAGTTTCCATAAAAGTCTTTGGTGAGGTACTGTGTCAAAAGCTTTCTTGAAATCTAAATAGATACTGTCCACCCATCCTTCCCTTTCCTGTATTGTGTTTGTTACTCTGTCATAGTAGCTCAACAGATTAGTAACACATGATTTTCCTTTTCTGAAACCAAACTGTCTTTCTGTTATCATACTGTGTTCTTCTAGATGATTTACCCAAGCTTTTCTTATAAGCTTTTCTAATACCTTGCTTACAACACTGGTCAGTGATACTGGTCGGTAGTTGAGTGGATTTTGTCTATTTCCTTTCTTGAATAAGGGGACAATATTTGCTTTTTTCCAAATATCAGGTAGTTTACCTTTGACCCAAGGATTTCTTGAAAATTAAAAATAATGGTTTACTTAACTACTTTGCACATTCGCGTAGTACCCAACATGAAATTTCATCAGGACCACTTGCTTTTCCTCTGTCTAATCTTCTTAACTCCTCCTGTATTACTTTTTCTGCTATTTGTATATCTGGTAGTATGTGTGGACATGCATGTTCCACATAGTCCATCTCAGAAAGTTTTTTCTTCTGTAAAAACTAATTGGAAATTCTTATTTAGTGCTTCACAAATATCTTTCTCTTGTGTATAAGTGATTCCCTCGTCCGTAATTGATTGTATTATATCTTTAGCTGTAAAACAGCTTTGGTTGATCACTACTTTTATTTATTATATCCTCCTCAAACTGTTTTTGGGCTTCCCTCCTTATTCTTGTATAATCGTTTCTTGCCTGTTTGTAATTATTATACGCCCTTTCACTATTATGTCTTCTGTATCTATTCCACAACAAATCTCTTCTTTCTTTTGATTTTTTACATTCTCTATAGAACCATTTCTGTATTTTCTTATCTGCTTCTTTGTGCTGTGGGATGTACTTCTGGACTCCTATTTCATAAAATTCACAGAATTTTTTATATACAGCATTTAAACCTTGTCCTCTAAGCTCATTTCCCCAATCAACTTCTAAGAAATACTTCTTTAGGTCTTGATAATTTCCCTTTTTATAGTTTAGGCTCTTTTTGTAACTGTCATTGCTGTTTACTATGTCATATGCTATCCTGAAGTTATAATTTAGTACTGCATGATCGCTTTTGCCGAGTGGAGGGTGATATATTAAACTGTCAGTATCATTTTCTTGCCTAGTAAATATTAGATCTAGCACTGGAGGTACATCAAGTCCTCTTTTTCTGGTGGTTTCCCTCACATGTTGCGTTAGGAAGAACTCTTGTACGAGATCCAGGAGCTTTTGGTCCCAACAGCTTTCTTGGCTAATTATATCTAGAGTATTCCAATTTATATTTGTGTTGAAATCCCCAGTTAGTATAATTCTTTCTGATTTCTCTTCCATTTTATGTAGTAATGATCTTAAACTCTGAATTGTACTCTCTGCCAGTTCCTCATATTCATCTTTTTCCCATGTGTTTGATCTGGGTGGCATGTACAAATTGGCTACAATTACTTTACCTTCAGATGTGTTGATCTCTACTGCAATCAGTTCTACTTGTGATGGTATATCTAGTTTTATTTCATTGACTTTTATATTTTTCTTAGTTAATGTTATAATTCCTCCTCCTTTTTTAAATTTCTGTCACTTCTCCATATATTGTATTCCTCTAAGTCTAGTATGTCATTGGATATCCTTGGTGTTAATTTTGTTTCAGTTAGGCATATTATTTGTGGTTCATTGTGGTTCATTTTCTCTGACATAATCATTTATATCTAGTAATTTAGATACCATTCCATCCACATTTGAGTACATCAACTTTATCTTGTTTATATACTTGTCATGACATGGGTCTACTACCTTCCTCCTTTTTATTCCATCCTGTTTGTGTACCACTTTCGTACCTGTAATCCTATTACTTTGTAAAAAAAAAAGTTCTTCTCCTCTTCTGATCTTCCCTCATTTTTTTTTCTTCCTTCCTTTTCTCTTTCAGTAATTCCAGTTCCTCTTGTGTTAGGCATCTTTTTATCCATACATTTTTTAACTCCTCTTTTTCCATAAGATTCTTTGCATTTTTTAGTATCTCTTCCACAGTGTTTACACTCTGGAAAGTCACCTTCAGAGGTCTTGTCTTGCTTTTCTCATATTTCCCTAACCTTTTGTGTTCCTCTATGTCTTTACTACAGATTTCCTCTGATACTTCTTTCAGTAAGCTCATTACATTTGCCATCTCCTTTTTGTCTCTTGTGATCTTTTTTTTTTTTACTTCTTCCTCTTCTATACCAGTGATTACTATTGATTTGTTTATATCTACTGAATCTCTGACTAACTTCGGATTGTTTTGGATTATTCTTTTCACATCCTGTTTAATGCTTTTATCCTCCACCCTTGTTTCTAAGTCTTTCTTTACTTTCACCATATCAGCATACGTGGTTTCCACATCATTTTTGTAGCTTTGCACAGCTTCATTCACCTGTCTTATCTTCTCCTCAATATCACTGCTCTGGTCTATAAGACTGCTTACTTGCCTAATTGTCTCTGTGTCATTTTTGAACTCTTCCATAACACTCTCGTGATTGACTACTGTACTTGCCATTTCACTCATTTTTTTCCTAAGTGTACTCAATTCCACTGTTAGTTCACTGATGGTTGTGTCTTTCTTGTTGGCCTCCCTTCCTAGTTTTTCTATTTCTCCTTTTGCAAGTGCATCTGCTTCTTTATTTCATCAATTTCATTTTTGAAAGCCTTTTCTATTTTGTGTACACGTTCAACCAGTCTATTGTGAGTCTCCACTTCAACCAGTTCTTGGCAGAAATCATCATTTTGCTTTCTACCTTTATCCCTTTTGTTTTCCAAATTTGCTTTACTAAAGTATGTATCCATTTTGCAATACTAAAAGTACAGAGTATGTACTCACATTCCCCGTGCTGCTGTAGTCTAAACAAACCTCAGCTGACTCAGCACATTCTTTCGTCTTGGTTCTCTTTTCTGTTTGAACAGGTCTTGTTTAAACTTTTTTTTTTTCTTGTAATAATGAAAAATCATTTAGTCTAACCTGGTACAGAGATTGACTCATACAAAGATACTAATTTAGGTAATGCACTGGCCGTGTTGGTTCGGTACGGAGCGCCGATGTCGCACGTCTGCCTCGATTGACTCCCTGTGTGTGTGTGTGTGTGTGTGTGTGTGTTTGCATGGTGTGTGTGTGTATGTGTGTGTGTGTGTGTAAAAGAGATGTCTACTAAAGCAACATTTATTCACAGCAGATTTATTCTCTCTCTCTCTCTCTCTCTCTCTCTCTCTCTCACACACACACACACACACACACACACACACACAGTGTAGTATACCTTTTCCTAACTTGGTTTATGATATATACTGTACTCTTCCATTATTAGTTGTTAGGACTACACGTATTTAGAGAGGTGCTTGAAGTACAGAAACCCCTAGCTGGCTGTGAGCGAGAGTATGGAGGGTACTGGGTGGGGTTATGGGGTCGGAGAAAAAAGTGGGGGGTTGGGTGGGAGTGTGGGACTATGAGGCAGGGAGGAGGAGAGGATATAGCAGTGTTACAAACGCCTTAGTCCACGGAAGAGGAAACGAACTTATTCCGACGTCTGTACATTTGAGTCCATCAACATAATCATGTTGTTTACGTATTTGACTTTTGAGTCTACTACCTTCCTTTTTTTTTTTTTTTTTTTAGTCCCTGTTGTTTATGTATCATTTTCTTGCTAGTAATCCCACTAGTTTGTAAAAAATAAGTTTGCTCCTCTCTTCTTCTGATCTTTCCTTATTGTTTTTGTTTCTTCCCTCCATTCCTTTAGTGATCCCCATTCTTCCTGACTTAGGCATCTTTTTATCTATACTTTTTAAAATTCCTCTTTTCCATGAGTTTATTAGCATTTTGCAATATTGCCCCTACAATGTTCAGAATTTGGAAGGATACTTTCAGGGGCCTCGACTTATTTCTCTCATATTCCCCAAGCCTTTTGTGTTCCTCTATATCGTTATCACAGGTATCCTCTGATACTTCCTTCAAGATGTTCATAAGATTTACCATCTCCTTTTGTCTCTCGAGATTCTGTTTTTTATTTCTTCATTTATATCGGTGATTACTAATTTTTTTTTTTATATCTGCTGATTCTATGACCAGCATCATTTTTTTCTTCTAGTGATTTCTCTCACATCCTTTCTAATGCTTTTTTCAACTTTTGTTTCTGTTTCCTTACTTTCTTTATGTAGTTTGTACTTCATCTTTGCAATTTTTCATCATTTCTTTTACCTGAGTTATCTTCTCTTCAATGCCACTGCTTTGGTCTATGAGACTGCTTGCCTGGCTAATTTTCTCTGTATCATTTCTGAACTCCTCCATATTAGTCTCATGGTTGACAGCTATACTCACCATTTCACTAGTTTTCTTTCTAAGTGAAACCGCCTCAACTGACTGCTCATCTATAGTTGTGTCTTTTTTGTTAAATTCTATCTATCGTCTATCTCTTGCTAGACGCCTTAATCCCATACGGGGTGGCCACAAACAAATTGCCTCCACTTTGCCCTGTCCCCAGCCATTTCACTGACCTGCTCCCAGCTTACATCCCCCTCCCTCATATACCTTTCCACTCCATCTCTCCAGCTCATCCTTGGCCTCCCCCTCCCTCTCTTCCCCTCCACCTCACTCACATACACTCTCCTCATCAGTCTCTCACTCTCCATCCTCTCCACATGACCAAACCACCTCAGTGTGTTTCTCCTAATGCTTCCTATCACATCCACGTCCACACCACAATGCTCCTTCACATCCTTTTTTTTTCAGTCTGTCTCTCCATGTGACTCCACATGCTCCTCTCAAATAACTCATTTCCACTGCTCTCACTCTTGACTTCTGTCCCTCCAACAATGTCCAAGCTTCACTTCCATGTGTTAGAGTTGGTTTCACAATACTGTCATGTAGTAACTTTTTCACTTCCAAACTGACTTCCCTGTTTCTTATCACTATTTTCAAGGAACCAGCAACCAATCTTCCTTGTTGCACCCTTTCAAGCACTTCACCCTCCAAACTTCCATCCTTACTCATCACACTACCCAAGTACTTAAACATACTCACATTATCCATTTCCTCATCATCCAACCTCACTGTACATTCACTGACTTCACTTTTCTCGAAGACCATAACTTTACTCTTCTCTACATTCACCTTTAGATTCCGTTTCTTACACTCTCCCAAAGTCATCCATCAAGCCTTGCAGCTCCCCTTCGTCTTCACATAACAACACAGTATCATCTGCAAACAACAGTACAGGGAGTTTCCAAATATTGCCCTCTCTCATTTAGGGCCACTCCAACATCCACTGTCCTACCTTGTATCTCTTTTATAACCCCATCTACATATAGACTGAACAACCATCGAGACATGACATCCCTGTTTCAACCCATCCTTCAATTAGAAAGATTCACACAGTTCACTATCCACACGCACTGCAGCCTTAGCATCCTTGTACATACACTTCACAGCATTCAACAACTTTCCATCTGCTCCATATATTATTAATAATTTCCACAATCCTTGTCTATCCACCCTGTCATATGCTTTCTCCAAATCCATGAAGGCAGCATACAACTTCTTTCCCTTCTCTAGAAACTTTTCCACTAAGGATCTAAGAATGAATATCTGATCTACACAACCTCTTCCCTTCCTAAAACCTCCCTGTTCTTCACCAACTACTTCCTCTGTTATTTCCCTAACTCTGTCAATAAGTATTCTACCATATACTTTTCCAATTACACTAAGAAGACAAATGCCCCTATGATTACCACACACTTTTTTTTCCCTTTTCCTTTGTACAGGGGAATACCTGACTTGCAGTTGTCCGGGACTTTATCTTGCTCGCAGGCCAATCTGCACATCTTCCACATCCATTCTACTACTATCTCTCCCCCATGCTTCAGCATTTGACCACATACTCCATCAATTCCTGGGGCTTTCCTCATTTTGACTTTCTTCATTGCTTCCACAAATTCCAGCCTACTGATTTCCTCCTCTCTTCTCACATCCCTCCTCCCAGCCATTCCCCAGCCACTTATACTCTCATTACTTTCATTCTCTATGTTCAACAGTTCATTAAAGTGTTCTTTCCATCTGCTCACTTTTTCTCGCTTCTCCACTAGTAATCTACCATTTTTATCTTTCACTCCCCGACTAACTTCATTGCCACCCTGTCTGATTCTCTTTACCTCTCTCCAGAACATAATTCTTTTAATAATTTTTCATACTCTTCCTTCTGCATGCATAGCTCCTTAATTTCATCTATTTCCCGTTGAAAAGTTTTCTCCATTTTATTCACTTTCTTTACTAATTTATTATACATTTGCATTTCAACCAGTTCTGGATAGAAATCATCGTCTGTTTTCTACCTTTATCCCTTCTCTTAGCTCCTTCCATAATCCAAAGATAGTACTCATCTTGCAGAAAGATAATTCTTACTTAGATAATTTTCACTATAGTCGCACCAGTTTAAAACCAAGGTTTGGGTGGGGTCTGGCGCTGGGTGCAGCCATGCCATACTTCCTAAACGAGCGATGAGTAGATTCTGTTATATATGTTATAGGCATCACAGATAGGTACACACATACTAATACAATATAAACGTAAGTATTCTAGCATATCAAAGGAAGGTAAACTTGTAATGCATATGGCTCTTGTACATCAATAAAGAAACGTGGCATACATATTTTACAGTGTTGCTGGAAAAAATGTAGTTACTTTTACCGACTTTCACGGTAGTTCTAAGTTGGGTAAGTAATGTAACAATTACGTTTATAATATAATTTGAAGGAATCAGTAGAACATACGCTATTTTCATAATAGAAATAAATAAGTTAAAACACTCACGAGCGGCAACATCCAGGCCCATACTAGGAATCATAAATTATATGAGAGAGAGAGAATGTGATTTTAAAATTCATTATTTTGGTTATATTTATAACTTGAATTAGTTTGTCTTTACACACACACACACACACATACACAAACACACACACACACACAGAAGTGGGTGAAGTCATGCCAGGCCAGGTGGCGAGATGTGAGTGGCGAGCTCTAACGGTGTCAGGTCAGCCACTAGCCAATCAGAGTATAGGAAACAAGGCAACGCTGTACGTCAGGAAATCCCCGGCTTGACTCCACCCAAACCTTGGTTTTAGATTGGTGAGACTATAACAAATTTGCATCTTCCAGCTACCCGCCTGGTGTTAAGGACGACACCCAGCTGATGTTTACGTTGTATCAGCGGATTCCTTTGAATGTACTGACTTGGATGTATTATGTTGTTTGGACACCAGTTATTTTGCTCATAACTTTCTCTACTATGTTAGAACTCCACTTAATTTAGCGTAGTTCAGAGCATGACATCACTTAATTTAGCGTAGTAAAGAGCTTGACTCATATGAAGATACTATTAGTGTGGCCAGTAATGGCCAGTGTGGAGCCTAGTGTCCTGTGTCTTCTCTCTGCCCTCTCACCAGTGTGTGTGTGTGTGTGTCTGTGTGTTACCAAAATATCTCAAAATTAAGTGGGCAAATTGTATCCAAACTTTGCGGTCAGTATCATGCAATGTATGGCTTGAACTGCTTATGTCTGGTGATGCTGAAATGAAATGTCTTCGATTACCAGAGGATTACTAATCTAGTTGAGGATAGGGATGCAAAGAGAAAATGAAATGCGGCAGACAAAACTTTAAGAAATTTTTAAGATTTTGTCATCTTATTGCTCGCCTAGCGAGGTGATATTACAATCACTGGCATCTGTTAATGTATCTGTGTGTCTGTGTGTGTTTGTGCCATGCCAAAATATCTCAAAGATCAAGTGGGCAAACTGTATTCCAGCTTTTTGGGCAGTGTTCCGGGATACGTGACTTAAAATGAGTCAATGTTGGCGAACTTGTGATGGTAGGTCCCCAACTGCAAAGGATTACTGATCTAATATTTTAGTGATGGCGAGCAATACGCATTCGAGGGGGAATGCTTTGACTGTCCATTTTTTATTCAGCATCAGATATGGCTGTCTCAAGTGAAGACTCCTACACATCAACCACACTGACAGTTTCTCCTTGAACATGGGACAGGAACCCGCAGCACTGTCACGCCCAGTAGGAAGCACTACCCTGTTTTACCATCCAAGACCGAAAATTGGGCTTTACTCACCGACAAATGTGGCAACATATTGGTCATCCATTGGCATGACAAGGAAGTGCTGCAAGTGGTACAAGGTGTTCCTACACCTTTTTGCTCTCGCTGTTGTGAATGCATTCATTCTGTTCAGACAGGCTGTAGTGGTAGTAGTTGTTCCCTAGGCAGTCTGGCCGAACAGCCCCGAGTCCCTTAGGAAGGCCATGGCCGAGACCGGGCTTTCCCACAGAGCTCTCAGAGTGTATTTTGTGTTGTTGGCATAGGTGATTGTGTGCAATGCAGTCTTCCATAATGTGCTTGATAGTATGGGGTGCTGTGTTGCATCCTGGACAGTAATCAGCAACGGAGTCATCCAGCCTCTTCTGGTAGCTTAAGAGGGCTGGATTGTGCCCACATCTCAGCCTGGCCAGGTGGACCCTGTCCTCACAAGGAAGATAGGATTCAGAAGGGTGGATGTCAGGAGGCCGTGCATGCAGCTGTGTGTTGTCTTTAAGTGACTGAATGGAGCGGCGAGTGATCTGAGTGTGGATATGCTTCTGGAAGCTGGTCTGAGGTGGGCGAGGGGGGAGAGATGAGAGTATTTGTGTATGGTATCGTGTGCTGGGTGTTGTTTTGATGTTCCTTGGTGTGGGTGGATGTGCTGCCATGTACTGTAGTGGATGTTGTGGGTTTGTGGAGGCTGCAGCAAGAAACTGGGTGCCTCTCATGTCTAGGTGATCCTTGAAATGAGGACTTTGATTTCTTGATGTAGGTGGTATGTGGGTGTAGTAGCTGTGCAGCCTGTGATTATTTTTAAGGCCTTGTTCTGTAAGGTCTGTAGAGTGTTGTAGTGTGTTTTGGTGAGGTTAGAAGCCCAGACAGGACTTGCATAATTCATCACTGAACGCATGTATTGTTTGTATACTGTGGTGGTGGTTTCTTTGTTGTGTCCTAATGTTGTATGGGCAAGTGACCTCAAAGCATTGATTCTTGGTGTTATTTTATTTTTAATGTTTGTGATGTGTTGTTTAAATGACACTGATGTATTGTATGTTACACCAAGGATTTTGTGTGTGTGTGTGTGTGTGTGTGTGTGTGTGTGTGTGTGTGTGTGTGTGTGGTAGGGGATGTTGTTTACGGTGAGGTGTGGGATGTGACTGTGTTCTGCTGTCCAGTTTGTGAGAAGAGTCACTGTAGATTAGGCTGGGGCTACTTTGAGCCTGTTTGTGGTGAACCATTCGTGTAGTGTGTTATAAGGTAAGGTTGAATGATGTGTGCAGCTGTGTTTGCGTTTTGGTGCGTACATGTGTTATATCATCTGCATAGGAAGCTATGTGTATCTGTGGTGTGTGGGTATGTCGTATATGTATAGGTTAAAGAGTGTAGGGGACAAAACAGATCCTTGGGGGACGCCATTTGTGAAGTTTCTGATATTAGAAGACTGACCAGCAAATGTTACGTGTGCACATCTGCCTGATAAGTAGTTTGCCAGCCATCTTTTTGTGTTATTGTGCATGTTTGTGTTGAGTATTTTGTTTGTGAGGTTGTGGCGGGGGATGGCATCAAAACCTTTGCTAATGTCTAGTGTGACCAGGAGCGTTCTCTATGGTGGCCTAGCTGTCAGACAGGTTGTTTGCATAACTGCTGCACTGAGACACAGTGCTCCTGCAGTGCCTGAGAGGGTCACCTAGACAGAGTACCTTTCATGGATTTGAATTTCATAAAATCAGACTACTGATCTGGCAGAAGACTCGCCGACATGTAAAAATACCCCAGCTAATACCAGTACTCCAGTCCTGTATGAGACAGCCCTAGCATGTATTCAATAAGGACGGTGGGTGTTAGCCCGAAGTGGTGACATGTAGAGGTGTCTGGTATATTGGAGGACTACTGGACCTTGGGAGCAGGCTGTGAAGCCTATGCCCAGAGTCGGACACACACAAAAAAAACGTCACCGCAGGGTGAACATGGGTTTCTGCAGGTTAAAAAATGTCCAGGCAACGCTCTATCTGCCTAAACTGTTAGCAACGGTGGCAGGTTCACAAGGAAATGCACTACCACTGGAGTGAGTTAAAGGTGACTTCTTCACTGGCCACACTGGGGTGAGGAAATAATCACTGGTGTTTGGGAAAGTGTAAATAGTGTATAGTGACCTTATTACATAAGAATTTTTTTTATAAGAGTTAGTGATATGAAAAAGGTAGGTGCTTAAGAGAACACCCTCAGGTTACAGTGCAAGTGAACCTTCAGTACAAGTGCAATTATGTGTTATGGTAATATAGTGCAATACACATGCAAATTGGATTTGTTGTGGTAGTAAACTAGCAATTACTTTGTGCTCTTCCTCTAGTGCAGTATGAAAATTTCCCAAGTAAGTGATTTTACCATAGAAGAATTAGGAATATAAGCAAAAGTAAGGGTGTAATTAAATGATCTCAGGATATGGTGAATGAACTCGCAATACAAGTGCCAGAAATAAAGAAATCATTCTCAGGCTCCGGTGCAAGTGAACCTGCAGTACAAGTGCAAGTATGTGTTACAGTAATATAGAGCAATATTAATGCAAACTTGATTTGTTGTGATACATTTTATTTATGTCTGCACATTGGACGCCTCTCTTCTGATTTTCTCTCTGTTGAACGCCATCTCTCTTCCGCTAAACCTCACCTTCTGCTCCGTACTGAGACTCAGCTGTCTAAGGCGACTTAAAGGAAACTCTCCTCTGTATCCTCCAACTTTCTTTATAAGCACTTCAAAAAGCGACTGTTGTGTGTATGTACACAACAACATATCGTGCACTCATGTTCCTGAACTTCAGTCTTCTGAATTCTCTAGTTTCTAGCTTCGGCCATCCTGCCATTAACTAACAATATCTGTGCTATTGGCTTATCCGCTAAGTCTGCTGATGATGAAAATTTTTTTGGCAATCTTATTTCTAAGATGGAACGTCCAGTCAATTTTTTCTTTCCCTGAATTCTCCATTCTAGGTGATTTCATTTATCAACACCACAGGTGGGCCTACTTTCCTTTCACTAATCCACCTGGTGAATAAGGCTACATGTTTTCTATATTTAATGACCAAAAGCAGCTTGGACAGCATCCAGCCTGTATCCCTGACCAACTTGGAGAAAGTTCCAACATACTTAACATTTCTTTACAACTAATCGTTCTGCTTATGCTGTTAATCTTTTCTCTCCATTGGGCTCCTCTGATTGGAGCCTTATCACCTTAATCTGTCCTATCACATCAGCAAGAACTGTGAACCCTTCCAAGAAGCGGCAACTTTGACACTTTGGAGCTGGTGATTGGGAGGGCCTCGGGCAGTACTTCTTTGATTTTCCCTGGAATGATTCCAGCTTCCATGGCCGAGAGCCATCTGAGTGTGACTCACGCATTGTGGAGGTTATACTCCCAGACATGAAAACATACTTTCCTTTCTCTTATCATGTTACTAGTGAAGAAAAATAATAATAATTGCACTTGTTCTAATGCTGTCCACAGCAAGGAGAGGGCCTTCAAATGGTACCGGAGCCAACACATCCCTGAATCTCGTCTCTTTTATGTTGCTGGCTGGAACTGTGTTTAATGTGTCCTTAACTCTGCTAAATATAATTTTAGTCAGACTAACTCAAATTCTTCGAGCTCATTCTGGTGCTTACCAAAAACCATTCTGACAACTTAGCTTCATCATCCTTTCCTCCTTTCCATTCTGATGACTCTGTAACTATTTCTTCTAATGAAAAAGCAGAACTCTTTGCTCGGATTTCCTCCTCTAATTTCAATTTAGACGATTCTGGTGGTGTTCCTCCATCTCATCCTCCCTCTTGCTTCTTCATGGCTGACATTAAGATTTAATCAGTTGATGTGTTTTCTGCTGTCACTGGCATTGTTACTATCAGGGCACATGGGCTTGATAGGGTTTCTCCAGTTGTCCTCAAGAACCGCACTTCTGTGCTTACACACTGCCTTGGTAAACTCTTTTATCTTTGTCAACTAACTTGTACCTTTCCTTCTTGCTGGACGTTTGCTTTCATAGATGGGTGATCATTCCCAACCCTCTAACAATATCTCAGTTAATTTAATATCTCGTCTTTGTTAAGTTTTTTAATCTATTCTTTAATAAAACAATTAAAGCACCTTTGTGCGGTGTGGTGTGGTGAGGATCTGTCTGTTCTCCCCTTTGGAGTTAAGATGCGAATGAATGTGTTTGAATGGATGAGTAAATGGGGAGTGTGTCGTCTTGTCTTGGCTACCTCCCTTTCCTTGGGGGAAACAGCATAGGTATATAGATAGATAGATCCTATCATAACCTACTTTCTGATTGTCAGTATGGGTTCAGACAGGGGTGTTCCACTGACTATCTTTTCACCTTCCTTTAAAACTCCTGGTCATCCTTTTTTCGGGACTTTGGTGAAAGATTTGTCATTCCACTAGACATCTCAAAAGCTTTCGATTGAGTTTGGCATAAATCTTTAATTTCCATACCTCTTACAGTTTCTGTCCTATCTGTGCCTGTATCTACCGTATAGTCGATCTATAGCTGCTCTTGTAGACTGCCACTGTTCTTTATCTCGGGCTATCAATAATGGTGTTCCTCAGGGCTCTGGTCTATCACCAACTCTCTTCCTTCCATTCAAGAATGACCTACTAAGGTTTACATCTAACCCTATTCACTCATATGCTGATGACTCCAGCCCTCACCTTTCCAACCGTTTCCCTTAGCATCCATCTCAGCAGTCATTTTAACCCGCCCCGTCCCGACCACTTTTTGACCACTGGTACCCCCCAATCCCGACCATTTTTCGACCATTTTTTTTTTTTTTTGCTAAAACTTTCGCTTTTGGTGAGAAACATCGAAAATTCATAGAGAAATCGCTCACCTGAGGTTTAAAATACTCATTACAAGTAGGAGAGCCTCCTTACCTTACTGGGGTTTCTATCAGGCTGCCACCAAAGAAAACGAGTTCTATGGGAGGATAACTATTTCACACCACTCATAAACGGTATTTATTTATTTACTGTTACGAATTTATCTGTAGTACAAGAGTATATTGGTTTTTAAGCAGTAATATAGGCATTATAAGCATTGTTTCACTCACTAATACCTGACCTTTTTTTGCCACATTACCTGATCATCATTTCTAACTGTTTCTTCCTCTAATGCTATGTAAAGTTTGTCCTCCACATTGTCATTGATTGGGGAATCACTCTGGCCCTGAATTTCGTACCGTGGCATGACATGGCTATACTGGCCAGGTCACTGATAACAGGTGAATTGCTGAGAAAAGGTCATGCAGGGGGGGGAGGTCATGCTGGGTAAGGCATTGTCTCTGCCTGGCATCTTGTTGAGGAAGGTGTCCCGTGTATACGTACCAAAAATGACTCGCGAAAATTGAAAATTGTGGAAATTATGAACCTTGCAATTGCAGGACGTTGAAGTACGTCCTCGGGATTAGCTGTGACAAAACGTGAGGACGTGGAAGTACGTCCTCGGGACGGCACGGGTTAATAAACGAGGAGACTGTTGCCCATTTATTATCTGACTTGGTTCATATCTCCGATTCGGATAAAAATAATTTTGTTCTTTTTAATGCATCAAAACTCATTCCTTACATCATTCGACCCATCATAATGTACCACAGGAACATCCTCTAATTTTTATCAATACTCAGTTCCATTCTGTATCATCTTTGAACATACATGAGGTTTCATTGTCTTGGAATTTATCCTGGAAAAGTTCGTATTACCTCTGTTTCAAAATCTGCGTCAAAGAGATTACGTTTGCTAAGTCGACTCTGTACCTTCTTTACCCCTACACAGTTGTTGACTTTAACCAGGGGTTTTATTTGCCCTGGTGTTGACTACTACTTTTATGTTTGGAGAGGCTTCTCTCATACAGTTCCTCTCAACAAAGTGGAGTCAAAAATTTTTCATTTCATTAACTCTTTTCCTATTGTTGGCTCCCTTCAACCTCTATTTCTTTATCGCGCTGTTGCATCTTTCTCTATTTTCTATCATTAATTCAATTATCTCTGCTCTGCTGTACTATCTGCTTGTACCCCTCCACCACTGTCGCAGACGCGTTGCACCCGTCTAGCAACAAACTCTCATCTGTTTCCTGTCCAACACTGTAATGCAAGAGCTAACCATTACTCCCAGTCCTTCATGTAGGCCACAGGTCAACTCTGGAACTGTTTCCTTCTGTCTGTATTTTCTACTGCCTATGATCTCCAGTCTTTTCAACGCAGTCTGTCCAAGCATCTTGAAATGAACAGATCTAGAATTTGGCTCTCTGTTATTGTGTACTGTAGTTATTTTTGCTTAGCGGAAGCAAATTGCAAACTTCTAGCATTTATTTTCTTTTACTTGCATAAATAGAATAATTGTTGAAAAACAGTGAAACATACATGGAAGGTGGATTTGTTTCGATAGTAAAATAATATTGTTTTTAGTGCAGGATCTGTTGTACAATAAGAACTTAGCCAAGGAAGTGGTTTAGAAAAAGAAAAAAAGAGAACTACACGTGTCAGAAATGGACATGGCCACAGGGATAGCTCAAGTCATCTAATGCGACATAGAAAAGGTACTCGCAGAGAAAGTAAAGTAGTTGTAATGGCAAGTCATGTGTAATAAACCTTGGAATTTCTTTTCTCTCTTCCATTCGACGCAGTCATGCACATTGTCACTCTTGATAGGCCAGAAAAATTGGGCAAATAAACCGATTTCAAGGGGTGATGATTCATTACTGTGGCGGTGGCCGGGGGCAGTGGAGAGGACTGTTAATGGCAAGAGGGGCAAGGGGGAGCAATGAGTGTATGCGAGCATGGAATCCCTCTTTCTCCCAGGCTGGTGTGAGGGCTGTGGGCTGTAACTACCAACTCATTCCCGTATGAACACAGCCTTTTGTCACTCCCCAAATTCCCTCCATCCATCACCTCCTACCTCCACAATGTCTCCACCTAGAGCAGACCTGTGGACACTTACAACGAAGAGATGAAGGATAAGTGAATAATCTAGTTTTTAATTGAAAGTTCGGTGTGCTGTAATTATGCAATTATGACTGGTTGAAAAATCATACTTTCAAGAAAAGAAAATGCATACGAGAAGGGCTTGCCTTGTAAGACCCCCCAGGTTTAGGAGTTAAGATTTAAGTGAGCGTAATACTTTAGTCATTACAATCTGAAGCTGTCGGAGATATAATGAACAGGAGCGGTACCAATGGTGACTGAAGCCGTGTTTGGGGGGCTTGAGTAGATCAACACTTTATGTACACTGATACTGTAGGACAGGTAGCACTGGCAATGGAAATAAAATTTTGAAGAGAAATTCTTTGTACAACATTGGAGACCAAAAAGGGTTGCGTGAGCTTAGACGAATGAATATAAAAGACTAGAATGATTAAGTGTTGAAGGAGGGTTGATGTAGTACACAAAATCAAGGTTAGTATAAGCTTGGCATAGGATTTAACCAGTCACATCTCGAGCTATTTCGCACCTCTGACACCCTCGAATCGCGTTTTTTTTTTTTTCTTTTTGGCTAAAACCTCCGCTTTTGGTGAGAAACATCGAAAATTCATAGAGAAATCGCTCACCTGAGGTTTAAAATACTCGATCCAGGTAGCAGTACCTCCTTACCTTACTGAGTTTTCTAACAGGCTGGCACCAAAGAAAACGAGTTCTATGCGAGGGTAACTATTTCACACCACTCATAATCGGTATTTATTTATTTACTTGGTACGAATTTATATGTAGTACAAGAGTATATTGGTTTTCAAGCAGTAATATAGGCATTATAAGCATTATTTCACTCACTAACGCATCACCATACCTGACCTTTTTTTGCCACATTACCTGATCATCATTTCCGACTTTCTTCCTCTAATGCTATGTAAACTTTGTCCTCCACATTGTCATCGATTGGGGAATCACTCTGGCCCTGAATGTCTTTGTTGGCCAGGTCACTGGTAACAGGTGAATTGACGAGACAATGGCGTGTGGGGAGGGAGGGGGAAGTTATGCAGTGTAAGGCATTGTCCCTGCTTGGCATCTTGTAGAGGAATAGAGGAAGGTATCCCGTGTATACTTACGAAAAATCACGCGCAAAAATTGAAAATTGTGCAAATTATGAACCTTGACATTGCGCAATGTACCAGTACATCGTCGGGACTGGCAAATGCAAAATGTTGCAACGTACCCATACGTCGACAGGAAGTCTCGGGTTAACCCACCCCGTCCCGGAGACGTGAATTCAAGTCCTCACATGATGTGCACTCATATCCCGGAGACGTAAATTAACGGGGCAACATTGCAAGGTCTCTAATTTGCACAATTTTCAATATTCGCGAGTGATTTTTGGCACGTATACACGGGACACCTTCCTCTAGAAGATGCCAGGCAGGGACAATGCCTTACCCAGCATGACCTCCTCCCCCCCCTGCATGACCTTTTCTCAGCAATTCACCTGTTATCAGTGACCTGGCCAGTAAAGCCATGTCATGCCATGGTACAAAATTCAGGGCCAGAGTGATTCCCCAATCGATGACAATGTGGAGGACAAAAATTAGAGGAAGAAACAGTCAGAAATGATGATCAGGTAATGTGGCAAAAAAAGGTCAGGAATGGTGATGAGTGAGTGAAACAATGCTTATAATGCCTATATTACTGTTTGAAAACCAATATACTCTCGTACTACATATAAATTTGTACCAAATAAATAAATAAATACCGTTTATGAGTGGTGTAGAATAGTTATCCTCCAATAGAACTCGTTTTCTTTGCAGCCAGCCTGATAGAAAACCCTGTAAGGTAAGGAGGTACTCCTACCTAGATCGAGTATTTTAAACCTCAGGTGAGCGATTTCTCTATGAATTTTCGATGTTTCTCACCAAAAGCGGATGTTTGAGCCAAAAAAAAAAAAAAGGACCAAAAATGTCGGGACTGGGGCGTACCACTGCCCAGAAAACGTCGGGATGGGGTGGGTTATACAATTATATTTTTAAGGCAAAAAAAAAAGTAAGCACACGCCACTTTCAAATATTTGGCATCCTTCAAAACAACTACAAATAAAAATATTAGCATTAGAGGTACATTCTTTGTTGCTGAATAACTTACCTACTGTCAGATGTTAAGGTTTCAGCATTGAAAACCAATGTGTTCATCATGGAAAATGTCCAGTGGGAAATGAGTAGAGCCCCGAGGTCTTCCCTGGGCAGGCGAGTAACCACCAAAAGTTTCGTCGACCACACCAGGAGGCGGCCATTGAGAGACCAATTGGCGAAGGCACTGAGGAAGGCTGGATCGTCACTCACCACCACCACCATTACACACGATGACACCTGCCGCAGCTGCTGACATCACCATGGTACAGGTTAGCTGTGTGACCTACCTGCCTGAGCATTACTGTGAAACTGACCAACCCACCTTAGCAGTGATGAGAGAAAAAGCTACCCACTTCAGCAGTGAAGTGAGAGTGACATAACCGCCTCAGCATTAATATGAAAGTGACCTGTATGCCTCAGCAGTAATGTGAGAATGACCTACTCACGTCATCAGTAACATGAGAGCGAACCACCCGCCCAAACAGTGATGTGAGAGTGGTGAACCCACTTCAGTAAGAGAGAGTACTAGCCTGCCCCAACAGTAATGTGAGAGTGACCTACCCACCACAACAGTTATGTTAAAATGACGTACCCACCTCGGCATGAATGTGAGCGTGGCCTTCCCAACACAATAATAATATTAGAGTGATATTCCCACCCGGGCAGAAACATAAGTGCAGCCTACCTGACGAGCCTGACTGACGACCTGGCAGAGTTGTGCCTGGGTCACGTTAGCGTCCTGGCCATCCACACTCACCTCAAACAGACCGACACCCCATGCTGCTCCAAAATCGCCAATACCCTAATAAAATGCAGTATATATTTACACAGAGTAAATTAATTTTCATGTGGTTAAGAAGCCGACGAAGAAAGTGTATTATTACTTTAAAATCTCTTCCTAATTATCTATCAGTCTATCTATCTATAGCCAGACTTATCAGTCCCGTATGGGAAAGCAAGAAACAACTCGGCTTCATGTCGCTTTGTTCCCAGCCATTTTGCTGCCTTCCCCCAACTCACACCTACTCTCACATATACCTTTCCAATCCATCCCCTCATCTCATCCTGGGTCTCCTCTTCCCTCTTCCCCCTCTCCACCTTACTCATATACATTCCTTGTCAGTCTCTCGCTCTTCATACCCTCCACGTGGCCAAATGACCTTAATGTACTTCTAATGCTTTCTAGCACATCAACATCTACACCATAACGTTTCTTCACTTCCCTATTTATCAGTGTGTCTTTTCACGTAATGCCACATGGTCATCTCAGATAACCCATTTCCACTGCTCTCACTCCTGACTTGTACCCTTCCAACAAGACCCAATTGTTGCTTCCATACGTTAGAGTTGGTATTACAATCCTATAATGCAGCATTCTTTTAACTTCCATGCTCACTTCCTTATTCCTTATCACTGCTTTCAAAAAATCAGGGACCTTCTTTCCCTGTTGTAAATGTTCATGGACTTCATCTTCTAAACTTCCATCCTTAATCATCACACTACCCAGTACTTAAATGCACCCACATTCTCCATTTTCACATCATCCAGCCTCTCTGTGCATTCAGTGATTTCATTTTTCTCGAAGACCACAACTATACTCGTACTCTTCCCTGCATTCACCTTTAGGTTCCGTTTCTTACACACTGTCCCAAACTCATTCACCAAGCCTTGCCATGCCCTTTCGTCCACATTTAACGATACAGTGTCATCACAAAACAACAGAACAGGAAGTTTCCAAAAGCTGCCCTCTCTCATTAAAACTGCTCCACCATCCACTGTTCTACCCTGTATCTCTTTTAAAACTCCATCCATATTCAGACTGAACATCCATGGATACATGATACATATTTGTTTCAATATAATATTCAGGTAGAAAAATTTACTCAGTTCACTATCCGCACACACTGCAGCCTTTGCGCTGTCATGCATACTCTTCACGGCATTCACCAGCTTCCCACTAACTCCATTATTATATTCTTAGTAGTTTCCACATTCCTAGTCTATCCACTCTGTCATATGCTTTCTCCAAATCCATGAAGGCTGCTACAACTTCTTTCCTTTCTGCAGAAACTTTTCCACTGAAGAACTTAGAACAAATATCTCATCTACATAACCTCTTCCCTTCCTAAAACCTCCCTCCTCTTCTCGAACTCACTCCTCTGTTATTTTTTTAACTCTGTCAGTAAGTATCCTACCATATACTTTTCCTATTACACTAAGAAGACAAATGCTATTATGATTAAAAACACTTCCTTTTCCCCTTGTCTTTTACACAGGGGAATAATTATACCCGACTTCCAATCCTCCGGGACTCTACCTTCCTCCCAGGACTTGGAGATTCCCCATTTTGACATTCTTCATTGCTTCCATTACTTCCATCATACAGATCACTTCCTCCCGTATCTCTCTCCTCGTCCCAGCCACTCCCCAGCTACTTGTACTTGCACTACTTTCAATCCCTATGTTTAATAATTCCTAAAAATGTTCTCTCAATCTGCTCACTTTCTCTCCCTTCTCTACTAACAAATTGTCATTTTTATCTTTCACTCCACTACTACCTTCTTTATAACCCTGTCTATCTCTCTGTACATCCTCCCTAATTATCAAGGTATTTATTAGAGCACAGTAATGTCTATTGTAAAAGAATAAATTGTTTTCTGTGTATTATTGAGTATCAAAGGAAACTTTTGGTGTTGAAACTCAATTCTAGCGGTGAGACCATCACACTGTTAATGAACTTAGCTATCCAAGTATTGATCTCATCCAGTTAAGGTACCTTATTTAACATCCATTAACATGTTCTTTTGTATTACCTTTATTATGGTGCTATTTATTCCCATGTTGTCCGTAAGCAGCATTGGAAAACAACTCCCTTGTAGCCAAGCTTCCAACACTGAACCAACCATCTGTACCGATTCCCACAGACGATCTCTGGAATCTGTAACGAAATATGACTCTCTCTTCTCTCTGTATATATATACCTATCTATCTATATATCTATATACCTATCTATCTATATATCTATATACCTATCTATATATCTATATACCTATCTATCTCAATATACAGAATATATATATATATATATATATATATATATATATATATATTCTCTCTCTCTCTCTCTCTGTATATATATATATATATATATATATATATATATATATATATATATATATATATATATATACACCCACCAATCGATCTATCTATCTGTCTATATATATATATATATATATATATACTCTCTCTCTCTGTATATATATATATATATATATATATATATATATATATATATATATATATATATATATATATATATAAATGAGTGGTTGCTATTGGTTGGTCAGAAATGGAATTATGGAATTCCTCTCCTTGCTGCCCCTGTAGCACCTTTAACACAAAAACTGAAAACGGAAAGTTTGGCCCAATCAGCCTTCATTAGGGGTCGCCCTTGACTGGTAAAGAGGATGACCTTGATAAATTAGCCCTTACTGTACATTATGGGGCCAAAGCAAACATAAGAGTGAAAACTACTTTATTTCTATTTTACTCGATACAGCAAGCACAAAGCACTAGATACACATGAATCAGCATTGGCATACAAGGCTTAGGCTCTGTGGGGGTGGCATTATTATATTCATTGATCGATGATCACTTCTTGAGCATGGCCGGCTTTGTTTGAATGGGGTGACTCTGGCGGTGGTCTGCAACAACTTGGAGAATGAACTGGAGCTGCTCTTCCCCCACCATCAGCTTCTTATTGAGCTCCTGAACGAGGGCCACCGCCCGTTCTGCCCAGTCATTCACGATGGAGATAGCTGCAGTGATGGCCTTGCCTCTCAAAAACTCATTGCTGGATGACCAAGTGTTGGGTCGCTGGGTCAGGAACCCCACTGGCAGACCCACCTTATTAAAGAATTATTTTGTTTCACAAGTTGATGTAGCTCGTCGTTGGTGAGGAATGTCAACTCAGAAAGCCGAAGATGCTTGGGTGGTCAGTCAGCTGCCTCGTCTCCTAGTGCATTTACCATGCAGCTCTTCACATCATCGAAGAAAACAATGCTAACTGCTTCTTTGGACAGGTACCACAGGAGGGTAGATAGCTTCTTCTTTGTTGCCTAGGAGATCTTCTTGTTCAAGAATTGCATCAGCATCCTCATCAGAGTCCAGTCATTCAATGGGGCTTTGATGGGAAGTGATGACGTTGTCCAAGACTTTATGTAGAAGAGAGAAAAGAGAGAGAGATCGAATCCCTTGTTCCTCAGACTTTGTTGTCTTGAACTGGCTTCAGAAAAGCCACATCTTGATAGAATATAGTGCTTTGGCCATTCAGCAAGCTCGATGCATGACACCTGGTGCACAGAACTTCATGCCTTTGTCTGGAACACCACCGAGGAAGATAATGGATAGATCCAAAAGCTCTTGATCGTCATCCTGTAGCTTAACCCCTTAACCGTGGGGCATCACTTTTGTGACACTCGGGAGCAAGGGATCATACAGCGTGGTGTCACTTTTGTGATTCTGTGTTATTTTGAATTTGCCTGGGCTTTCAAGTGGTGGCTTGTATCATCTATCAGAACTACCAGTGTCCAGCTATTCTCAGTTCTGCTAATGTCATCTGTACTCCCATCCACTGTTGACAATTTAGCCATTTTTCCCCTGTCCTTGACTCCCCTCCTTACCTCCCCTCCATTACCCTCTCCTCCCGCCTGCCCAGCTGCGCTGTGCTACACAAATTCTGGACAAATTTTTCCACTCATTTTATCCATTGAAATTTGCCCAATGCCCTATTCTTAAACATAATAATATATAAAAGAAAGAGAAAAGGTAATTGATACTGCCATACATCTGGATTTGGCTAATTATCACCTGACAACACCCTACGTGCACTCGTTCGCTAATTTTCCCTGTTTAATTACACTTGAAATATGCCGTATGACCTGTTCTCGTAACAAAAATATATATAAGAAAGGAAGGGAGAAGCCTAAGTGATATTTACATTCACCTGGAACTACCTAATTATGTATTGTCTAGATTTCCTGCCAATCATTTCATAACATATAACTTAGTAGCTGTCACCATGCTGACATTGTCAACCCTTCCCTGCCCCTAGGTCACATCATTCAGTTTACTGTTGTCTTTCAAGGTGAAACTACATCCGATTCGCGCCTGTCCTTTGCCCTCTGCAAAAGGCCCTGTGACCTCTACCCCTACTAAACCTTGTGTGGGAAGGGGTAAAGGGCTAAGTGACTCTGCTGTGGAACGTGAACTGGCTAATATCAATGATAATGATGGACAGTGACTACGATCTTTCTGGTGACTCTAAAACAGTTCAAGTGGAAATGTAAATAATGTGTAAATAGCAAGTGAAAGCAATGGATGTAAATATGACTGAACAGTGGAAAATAGTTTTATAAGTTACTGCAAGTTACAGTGCATAACATAGTGTAAATAAAATATAAATATAGATATTGAAAATACATTACATAGTTTACTGAGCGAGCCTGGAGTGAAAATAAACTACTATTACTGAAGGAAACTTATGGATAAATACTGTAGATATATATAAGTGTAATAAAGTAATAGGAATATAAAGTGTGAGTGTGTTTATGAATAATAAATGACAGAATACCAGCGGGAAACGAGCATGGGTGGGACTCGTACGTGCTCGTAATTTACATTGCTTTCACAGTGTTTTTTTTTTTTTTTTGGAGTACGGATTCCAAACTACTTGAAAATCATAGAATAGTGTTTCTAGTGATAATATCAGGCTGTGGTAATCATATTACGGGGTGTCGGGAAGTGTAAAGTGGAGACTTCGTTACCAACTTCAGAAATCTGCACAAGTCCTATGGCTGTCGACGAAGACACAACAAACATCCCAGGAGAAAGCTCAAGGTATGTGCCCTATGCATATTTAATTACAATATTCTAGAACTAATAATTGATTTTTGGCAAATATTTTTAAAAAGTCAGTTGGAACACGAATAACCCCACTGGACACGCAAGGAGCGACTCCAACATCCCGGCGGTGTAGGGGTTAAGCGTCTGAGATCTCTCAAACTGAATCAGTTCAGTTGCGGACTTACAAATTGCTTTTTTGATTCCCTCATCTGTATCACCTGATTGGACCTTGATTTGGTCAATGAAGGCCTAGTGATCTCGAAAATGCTTGAAGAGCAACATCTCTGGACCAGTTGAGGCAGATCCCAGCATTGCTTCGAAGGCAGCTGCAAACACCAAGACCATAACATGCTGTCTGCATGCCAAGTACAAGAGGTCGTGTCCCAGTTTTGCTTCAGTGAGAGTGCAGGCTCCTCCACGCTGACCCGTGTTTGATGCTGTTGGGTTGAAACACATTGCTTTCAACCACTCTGTAATCCTCTACTAATCGAGGCACTCCATGACAGCTTGATCTTGTGCTTCTCCAGGTGTGTATGGAATCCTGGGGACTCTAACAGCTGCTCAGCACCAAGTCCTGAAGCAATCACTGGGAGTTGGTCGACATGCTTACAAGAGGTGAAGTCCTCCATCATCTTGCTTTCCCAGTGGACTGTCAAAGGACATTCTCCCTGGAGATGTTCCTTCAGTTCATGAGCACAGCGAGCTCGATTATCTCTTCAAATAGAGTGAATAGAACTCTGATTGATGTTGTACTCAGAGACGTCCAAACCGAAACTTGCAGCTGCCTCGGCCAGGACAAATGTTGTCTTTCTGGAGGACACTTGGGTCCCGTCCAAGGCAGTGGACAGCTGAGGAGTCATGACGTTCTTTATGCCTCACTTTCTCTTGCGTGGGAATGGGACTCTCCACTGGCTCCTTTAGGTGGCTCCTCCTCATTATCCTGTCTTTATCAGTGTTGCTGGAGGATGAAAAAGCCAGGACAACTCTACTATTCATGGCCTCCATCATAGCCTCGGCTCTTCTCTTCCTCTCTGCTTCATCTTCTGCCCACTTGGCTGTGGTCTTTGTATGATGAAGATGGATGGTGACTGCACCATCCATGGAGCCAGGACAACCCTTCTGAGGAATTCCCAGTCATCCCTGACCCGTATCCCTGACCGCCTTGGAGAGAGCTCCAACATACTTGACCTCTTCCTCACAACTAATCCTTCTGCTTACTCTGTTAATCTTTTCTCTCCGTTGGGCTCCTCCGATCACAACCTTATTACCTTAACCTGTCCTATCACTCTGGTACGGCCTGTGGACCCTCCAGGGAAACGTCGTCTGTGGCATTTTGGAGCTGCAGACTGGGAGGCCCTCAGGCAGTACTTCTTTGATTTTCCCTGGAATGATTATTGCTTCCATGGCTGGGAGCCATCTGAGTGTGCCTTGCGCATTACGGAGGTTATTCTCTCGGGCATGGAAGCATACATTCCTTTCTCATATCCTTTGACTAATGCAAGAAAGCTTTGGTTTAATCACGCTTGTTCTAATGCTGTCCGCAACAAGGAGAGGACCTACAAAAGGTACCAGAGCCAACCCACCCCTGAATCACATCATCTTTACGTTTCTGCCCGGAATCGTGCTAAGTCTGTTCTTCGCTCTACTAAAAATAATTTCATCCATACTAAATACTCTCAACTCTCCAACTCGAATTCTTCCCGCTCCTTCTGGCACCTTGCCAAAAATCTTTCTAACAACTTTACCTCATCATCCTTCCCTCCTCTTTTCTACTCTGATGGTTCTGTAGCTATTTCTTCTACTGATAAAGCAGATCTCTTCGCACAGACTTTCTCCTCCAATTCCACCTTAGACAATTCCGATGCTGTTCATCCATCACTTCCCCCCTCTGACTTCCTCATGGCTGACATTAAAATTTCTTCAGTTGATGTATTTTCTGCCATCACTGGCCTCAGTACTAACAAGGTATATTGGCCTGATGGGGTCCCTCCTGTTGTTCTCAAGAACTGTGCTTCTGTGCTTACACCTTGCCTAGGCAAACTCTTTCGCCTTTGTCTGTCAACTTGGACCTTTCCTTCTTGCTGGAAGTTTGCTCTCATTCAGCCAGTCCCAAAGAAGGGTGACCACTCCCAACCCTCCAATTATTGTCCAATTGCTTTAACGTCCTGTATTTCAAAAGTTTTCGAGTCAATTCTCAATAGAAAATTTTAAGGCATCTTTCCTATCACAACCTTCTTTCCGATCGTCAGTACGGGTTCCGTCAGGGACGCTCCACTGGCGATCTTCTCATCTACCTTTCAGACTCGTGGTCATCCTCCTTTCGGGACTTTGGCGAAAGCTTTGCCATTGCACTTGACATCTCAAAGGCTTTCGATTGAGTCTGGCATAAATCTTTAATTTCCAAACTGCCCTCCTACGGTTTCTATCCTTCTATCTGTGCCTTCATCGCTAGCTTCCTTTCTGGTCGTTCTATAGCCGCTGTTGTAGACAGCCATTGTTCTTCTCCTAGATCTATCAACAGTGGTGTTCCTCAGGGCTCTGTCCTATCACCAACTCTCTTCCTTTTATTCATCAATGATCTTCTAAGCTGTACATCTAACCCTATCCACTCATACGCTGATGACTCCACCCTTCACCTTTCCATTCAGTTCCCGCAATGCCCATCTCAACAGTTACTTCAACAAACAAGGGATGAGGCTATGGCACACCTAATGTCTGACGTGGCTCGTATCTCTGACTGGGGTAAAAATAATATGGTTGTTTTTAATGCATCTAAGACTCAGTTCTTGCACCTATCAACCCGACAAAATCTTCCACAGGTATACCCACTAATGTTTAATAATATTCAGCTTAATCCTGCATCATCCTTGTACATGCTTGGGGTTTCATTTACACGGGACTTATCTTGGAAAGATCATATTGCATCTCTTGTAAAATCTGCTTCCAAGAGATTGGGTGTGCTAAGCCGACTCCGTTCTTTCTTTACCCCTGCACAATTGTTGACTCTGTACAGGGGTTTTATCCACCCCTGTGTGGAGTACAACTGTCATGTGTGGGGAAGCTCCCCACATACAGCTCTTCTCAATAGGGTGGAGTCAAAGGCTTTTTGTCTCATTAACTCTCCTCCTCTTACTGACTCCAACCTCTGTCTCTTCGCCGCACTGTTGCATCTTTATCTCTTTTCTATCGCTACTTTAATGGTCACTGCTCCTCTGAACTGTCTGCTTGCATTCCTCCACCTCTACGACGGGCGCGTAGCACCCGTCTGGCAGCAAACTCTCATCCCTTTTCTGTCCAACTCTCTAATGCAAGAGTTAACAGTTACTCCCAGTCTTTCATTTATGCAACAGGTCAGCTCTGGAACTGTCTCCCTCTGTCTGTATTTCCTGCTGCCTATGATCTTCAGTCTTTCAAACGCAGTGTGTCCAGGCATCTCAAATTGATCGGATCTTGAATTTGGTTCGCTATTGTATTTTGTTTTTCTCTTGGAGGGAACTGTTACTGCAGGCTCATGGCCTTTGGTTCCTTCTTCCTCGCATAAAAAAAAAAAATGATGTTGAAGGGATCTTCCAATCTCACTATGAACTCTAGCCTCCTTGGTTTTATGGCTCTCACTGGTTCAGGAGGCATGCTTTTTCAAGCATGTCCACTCATAAAAAAAAAAAAAAAAAATCTCCAGCTTCTTCATGGCAAGGGGCTCCTGCTGAGTGGCAATGTTTGCTTTGTCCCGCAGAGCCATTGTGGCCCGAACAGACTGATGAAGAGTCTCGCGGACTGTCAGCTTCATCTTTCGGTGGAGGTACATGAAGTGCCCGAAAGCTTGCCGATGTAAGGGCAGTTTGAGCCTTTGATGTCATCTGTCACAAATTTGCGCGAGCGTATTTGTAGGTTCGTGACATTGTGTTTCAGTGGGAAAACCACGAATTCTAGTGGAATTCCCATTGCGCATCACTCAGTTCAACCGTCCTCGCATTCACTCAATTGGGACGGTTTTCAGAACATTCCTCACTGTTTCACGGTGATCATTCATATGCACGACGTTAGTGCCTTCACTGAGTGATTTATTGTGATCGTATATCGCTCACTTTCTTTCCATTGACCGTTGAAGTTCACATGGCCATCCCTCAGCCTCTTTCATAATTCGAAGTTAGTCAGGATTGGATTGTCGTGAGAGTAGGTTCATTGTGCCCAGCCTGGAGCAGCACCGCCGTTGTACAGTGAGTTCCTGAAATCTCCACCTAGATGGTGAATCGGCGAAGAGGGTTTAGCGTATTGCAGTGTCTGTCCTGTGCAGGTGCTCAGTCTTTCCGCTTAACTCCCCTCCACTGACTAGCATTTCTTTTCGTTTTTTGTAGGTTTAAGTGCTTAGCTTTTGAATGAGTGAGTGTATTCTCCTTGTTATTTTGAATTCATTTTGAGACTCATGTAACGTAAATTTATTTCATTGTAGTTAATAAATTAACAGTTCTTTTTCCTTGAGCTTAATGTAGTTAAACTCGTGTTTTATTTCTCCACATTAAGCTTATTTTAGTTGCCGTTCCTAGTTTGCACAAACGCTTTGCATTATGCATAACTGGTACTTAGGCCAGTCCTTTTGTATTAAGCTTAAATCCGTTGTTTGCACTAGCAAGAACCGGCTAGAACCTGTTTATCATTAATAGCGTTAGTTATTGATTGTCAGGGGTGGAGTAACTTTCTCGAGAGGCTAACAGTACTACAAACAGCACTCGTGAGTAATTAGTCTCCTCTGTGTACTGTTAAGGAAGTTTATAAATTCTCGTCCTTAAAGAATCGGTGAAGTAAGCCGGCATAAAGTAAAACTTACCGCTTGACTTTCACAAGTCAATTCCTTGTCTCTATTTACAAGCAAACGTATAACATTTATTTACTTCTTAAATCCACATTACCCCCTTACCCTCTTCTGTCTCTCATTGATTTTCACAAGTCAATTAATTGTTCATATTTCCAAGCAACATTTAAAGCATTTTTAACCCGCGGCGTCCCGTCGACGTACTTCCACGTCCTCACGTTTTGTCACTGCCAATCCCGTTGACGTACTTCAACGTCCTGCAATTGCAAGGTTCATAATTTCCACAATTTTCAAAATTCGCGCGAGATTTTCGATTCGCCCACCTACCCAAGCTTCCCCTACCTGCCGCCAGGCGGGCAGAATCCCAGACCCCGCGTGACCCACGCTCGCCCTTGTCTCGTTCACTCACCTGTTAGCAGTGACCCAGGTCAGACATGGCGCGTAAAGGTCTCTCAGACGACGAAATACAATCCACCCTGGATGCCTTCACTGGAGACAGTGATTCTCCACTTGATGATGATGTGGTGGATCGAGATTACGTGCAGCCTGAGGAGCAAATAACAAGCAGTGATGAGGAGGTCCCTTCGCCCCAGAAAAAGCAGTATGTCACGTATCGTAAGGCAAGGGAAGGCCAGCCTTCACCCAAACCACCTGCACGGACCTCTCTCCATCCCCTAGAGAGAGATTCTGATGAGGACGAGGATGGGGACGAGGACGAGGACGGCGGCTTAGGACATGATGTTGCCTCGTGGTTGGGGAAGGAAAAAATCTCACCCCGAGGATCAGAAGGTGGGGCGAGAAGGCAAATAAGGTATGGTCCTAGTGTTTTGTCTGGGGAAGGCGAAAGTGGTGTGGTGGGAGTGCGGGGTGAAAGGGAAAGTGGTGTGGCGGGAGCGCGGGGTGAAAGGGAAAGTGGTGTGGCGGGAGTGCGGGATGAAAGGGAAAGTGGTGTGAGGGAGGCATCATGAGCACGTGGTGCACGTAGGCCTAGGGGAGAGGAGGTGGAGCCACTCCCCAGCACGTATTTTGCCACACAATATTCCCAGACTTCCTCCCCACAGCCCCAGGATGTGGGGAAAGGAAGGAAAGGGAAGGGAAAGGGTAAAGGAAAAGGGAGAGGGAAGAGAAGTGCGAGTGATGAAAGGCGCCGCTCTCCACCTCCCCAACCTCCCCCACCACCACCAATGTTGCGTTGTGCCTTCAGCCATGTTTCAGAGAGTACCATAACTTCCTACACTACTGAAACTGTGTGGGATGGCGATATGACACTCAGTATAATGGTAAGGCCAGTCAGTATTTTCTAAGTCTTATATAAAGTTGAAACGGGTGTAATGTTTGCAGGAAAGTAATGTATAAGTTGAGAAATAGTGTAAGTTGAAAGAAGTGATATCAAAACTACACCCACTGTGTAAATCTGCAAAAATATGATGCTCAGTATAACACTCTGGTCCGTAAATATGTGATAGCAAGAATATAAAGTGGAAATGGGTCTAATGTTAGCAGGAAAGTAACATATAAGTTGAAAAATAGTGTAAGTTGTAACAATTGATGTCACGAGTACACCCACTGTGTAAATCTGCGAAAATATTACGCTCAGTAGAACATTCTGGTCAGTAAGTATGTGATAGGAATTATATAAAGTGGAAAAGGGTGTAATGTTAGTAGGAAAGTAATTTATAAGTTGAATACTAGTGTAAGATGAAACAAATGATATCGCGATAACACTCACTGTGTAAATATGCGATAATATGATGCTCAGTAGAATAGTAAGGTCTCCAATTATGTGATAGCAATTATATCAAGTGGAAACATGTGTAATGTTAGTGAAGAAGTATTATATTAATACAAAAATAGGTTGTAAGTTGAAATAATACTCATAGCGACTTCACCCTCTGTGTTATTATGCGCTATTATTATGCTAAATATTTATGTAAGGCCTGAAACTATCTCAAAACAGTTCTCTAAAGTGGAAAAGTGTATAATGTTATTAGGAAAGTATTATGTAAGTTGAAAAAACACAATACGAGTTGAAACAACAGTCACAGCAAGTTCACTCACTACGTAAATAAGCGCTAACATTACGCTAAATGTTATTGAAAGGCCTGTGAATACGTAAAAACAGTTCAGTAAAATGTAAAATGGTATAATATTATTGGAGATGTATTATGTAAGTAGAGAAAATGATATGTATCATGATTCAGCAATGTTAGCGATTCATTGTGAACAGTTTGGCCGATTTTGCTCGGTTCGCACGATGGTACAATGCTTATTTCACCTCTATTTTTGTATAAAATCCAATTTACTCTTGTATCACATGTTTTTATGTTTGTAATAAATACATATCTACTTACTTTCATTGGTTTCCCAGACTTATAATACCATAGAAAACGTGAGAGCCTCAGACCACCTACAGAGAACACGGTACCAGGTGTGACGAAGGTATACCTGTTTAGGCCACTTATGGACCCCGGTGAACATTTTCTTCATGATTGACCATTGTTTCTGACCAAAAGCGAAAGTTTTAGCAAAAAAAATGTGGGTCCAAAAATGGTCAGGATTGGGGGGTACCAGTGGTGAAAAATTGGTCGGGACGGGGCGGGTTAATATATAATTGCACATCCCCCCGTGACATCATCCACTATTGATCTTAGTAAAATGTAGGACTTGCTCTCATTCATCTGCACAATAAGGAAAAAAGCAGTAGTTATATGGAGAGTAATATGAGAGATGTACTACAAAATATACGATTATGAACTTGGGGAAAATGGGGAAAGCCTGTAAATATTAATCATAAGATTTTTCATATCTGACGATTTTTTTAACCAATCAAACAAATTTTGAGGGCGCAAGCAAGGAATTTCCACACATCAAAAATAAGAACCACCCCTACACACACACACACACACACACACACACACATTATATATATATATATATATATATATATATATGTGTGTGTGTGTGTGTGTGTGTGTGTGAAGTGGCTGAATAATGGAAAAGGAGCTGGGGTTGATGAGGTATATGCAGAGATGCTTAACCAGTGGCGTCCCGTCGACGTTCTTTAACGTCCACACATTTTGTCACTGCCAATCCTGTCGACGTACATAAATGTGAATCAATTGCAAGGTCCCTAATTTGCACAATATTCAATTTTCGTGAGTGATTTTTGGTACATATACACGTGACACCTTCCTCTACAAGATGCCAGGCAGGGACAATGCCTTACCCAGCATGACCTCCTCCCCCCCCTGCATGCCATTGTCTCAGCAATTCACCTGTTATCAGAGACCTGGCCAGTAAAGCCATGTCATGCCACGGTACGAAATTCAGGGCCAGAGTGATTCCCCAATCAATGGCAATGTGAAGGATTAACTTCACATAGCATTAGAGGAAGAAACAGTCAGAAATGGTGATCAGGTAATGTGGCAAAAAAAGGTCAGGTATGATGATGAGTTAGTGAGTGAAACAATGCTTATGATGCCTATATTACTGCTTGAAAACCAATATACTCTCGTACTACATATAAATTCGTACCAAGTAAATAAATAAATACCGTTTATGTGTGATGTGAAATAGTTATCCTTCCATAGAACTCGTTTTCTTTGGTGCCAGCCTTTTAGAAAACCCAGTAAGGTAAGGAGGTACTCCTACCTGTATCGAGTATTTTAAACCTTAGGTGAGCGATTTCTCTATAAATTTTTGATGTTTCTCACCAAAAGTGGAGGTTTGAGCCAAAACAAAAATTTTTCAAAAATGGTCGGGATTGGGCAGTGTCAGTGGTGGAAAAGTGGTCGGGATGGGGCGGGTTAAGTGTAGTGGAGAGAGCGGAATGAAGTCCTTGTTGGAGATATAGAAGGGATGAGTGAAACTGTGCTAGCAGAGTGGAAAAAGGTTGTGATTGTACCCCTGTACAAAAATAAGGATGAGCCAAGTGAGTGCAAGAATTATCGTGGCATAAGTTTATTGAATGTGGTAGGGAAGGTATATGGAAGAATTATTATAGAGAAGGTAAGACATATCAGAAGCCATAGTCAGTGATGAATAGGGTGGCTTTATGAGTGACAGAGGATGTGTGGATCAAATATTTGCAGTGAGACAAATAGTGGAGAAGGCTTGTGAGAAGTATAAGGTGTTTCTGGTAGGGTATTCATGGATCTGGAAAAAGCATACAACAAAGTAGACAGAGAAGGATTGTGGAAGGTTTTGCACATGTACTGTGTAGATGGTAAGCTGCTAGATGCCATCAAGTGTTTTTATGATGGTAGTGAAGCGTGTGTAAGGTTTAGTTGACATCTAAGTGAATGGTAACCATTGGTGTGGGCGTGCGACAAGGTTGTGTGATGTCCTTATGGTTGTTCAATATACAGTATACAGGGATGGGGTGATGAGAGAAGTAAAAACAAGAGTAATGGAGACGGGGATGGCGTTGGTAACGAATGGTGATAGAAGGAGTATCTCAGATTTGTTGTGTGCTGGTGAAGCAGTACTACTTGCGAATACCAGACTAGAACTTGGTAGACTAGTGTAGTTTCACTAATGTCTGTGAGCTTTGTAGCACCTGTGGCTCAGCGGGTTAGAGCGCTCCTCTCTGACCAAAGGGTCGGAGGATCGAATCCACCCAAGGGACATTGGTAGACATCAGGCAGGGTATCTAGCCATAAAATGCTACACGCTCTAATCCAAAGTTCTCTACCAAGGGGCAATGCTTTAGCCCTTCAGGGATACCTGGCGTAAAACCATTCTTTTTTCTGTGAGCTTCGTGCCTTGAGAGTAAATGTAGAAAAGAGTAAAATGATGGTTACTGATAGAGAAGGTGACTCCAAGTACGATGTTACAGTGAATGGAGAGAGACTGGAATTCGTAAGATGAGTTCAAATACCTGCGTACAGTGATAGATGAGAGAGGAGAATGTGCAAAAGAAGTGGAAGTAGAGTAACACACGGAAGGAAAGTAGCCGGTGCTATGAAGGCCTTGATAAGAAACAGAGGCTTGAGTGTTGCAGCTGCACGAGGCTTACATGAAGGAGTGTTAGTGCCAACTTTAACATATGGATGTGAAACTATGGTGTGGCATAAAAATGAAAAGTCAAGAGTGACGCAGTGGAGACGGGACTGCTGAAGAATGTATGTGGAGTACAGAGAATGCATAGGATACAAAATAATGTGATTCATGAAAGATGTGGACTAAAGAAGTATGTGGACACCAGAATCAAAGAGAGTGTACTGAGATGGTATGATCATATGGAGAGAAAGGATAACAATAGAGTGGTGAAAAATGCATATCTGAGCGAATTTAAAGAACGGGAGAGGCGAGGTAGGCCACGGAGAAGGTGAAGGGATATGGTGGATGAGTTTTTGAGGAAGACAGGTATGGAAATCGGTGAGGCTAGGGGACTGAGGCTGGTTGATTATTGAGAGGAGAAGCACATGATCTGGGATTTGGCACCCTTTTTTAACGTGACAGCTTCCGGATTTATTCTATCGGATATGTTTATGTGAAGCTACAGAATGTGGTGAATGTTTTTGGCATATCAGATAGAGCCAGGAATCCGGGGGCTTGAAATAGTGAATGATTGGAAGGATGGCCCATTGTACTGGGCAAATTTGGGGTATCTGGAAATTGCTACTTCTCACCCTACCCTAAGGTGGGAAAGGAGGTCCGGATGAATGATGACATACACACACAAACATATATATATATATATATATATAACCCATTGGATCCCAGAGTTACTGCACGAGGCATTGCACCGGGAGGGTCCTAAGCGTACCGCCCTCCGTCTATCGGCTCATAGTCGCGAAGCTCATAGGTCCCTACCCAGGGGTTCCCTACCTTATTAAGATTTGAAAATTCCCAGTTCTGTCTAATACTCTGGACACTGGGCTCCAAGGATATATATATATATATATATATATATTATACACAGACAAACGCACATAATATATATATATATATCATGGCTTCTCAACACTCAGCCTTGGAGTCCCCAGGGGGTGGACATAAATGCCCCCACCTTCCGCCCCTCTACCGGTGACGAGCTGCTTAGAACCACTGTCTGACTCACTTCTTCATTTCTGCAACACTCGTGGCCTTTCCTCTAACTTTCGCTCTGTTGAGCACCACCTCTCCTCCTCTAAACCTCACCTTCTTTTTCTAACTGAGACTCAGCTGTCTGAGGAAACTGACAGCAAACCCTTTTCTGTATCCTCCTACTTTCTCTATACTCATTTCAAAGCCAAAGGTAGATGTTGTGTATATATATCTACAATGATTTATCTTGCTCTCGTGTTCCTGAACATGATTCTTCTGAATTCTCTACACTCTGGCTTCGGCTTTCCTGTCATTCTCTGATGAAATATATCTGTGCTGTTTACTTATCCCCTAATTCTGCTGACTATCAAAAATTCTTTGACTATCTTACTTCTATGATGGAACACATTCTATCCATTTCTCCTTTCTCTGAAATCTCCATTTTAGGAGATTTCAATGCTCACCACCACCTTTGGCTCTCCTCTCCTTTCACTGATCCACGTGATGAACAAGCCTACATCTTTTCTATCCTTAACCCGCCCCGTCCCGTCGACGTATGGGTACGTTGCAATGATTTGCATTTGCCAGTCCCGGCGACGTACCGGTACGTCGTGCAATTGCAAGGTCCCTAATTTGCACAGTTTTCAATTTTCGCTTGTGATTTTTCGTATGTATACACGGGACACCTTCCTCTATTCCTCTACAAGATGCCAAGCAGGGACAGTGCCTTACACCACATAACCTCCCCCCTCCCCCCCTCACGCCATTGTCTCGGCAATTCACCTGTTACCAGTGACCTGGCTAGTAAAGATATGTAGGGCCAGAGGGATTCCCCAATCGATGACAATGTGGAGGACAATGTTTACATAGCATTAGAAGAAGAAACAGCCAGAAATAATGATCAGGTAATGTGGCAAAAAAAGGTCAGGTATGGTGATTAGTTAGTGAGTGAAACAATGCTTATAATGCCATTATTACTGTTTGAAAACCAATATACTCTCATACTACATATACATTCGTACCAAGTAAATAAATAAATACCGTTTATGAGTGGATAAAATAGTTACCCTCCCATAGAACTCGTTTTCTTTGGTGCCAGCATGTTAGAAAACCCAGTCAGGTAAGGAGGAACTCCTACCTGGATTGGGTATTTTAAACCTCAGGTGAGCGATTTCTCTATGAATTTTCGATGTTTCTCACCAAAAACGAAGGTTTAGGCCAAAAATTTTTTCTCGAAAATACCTCGGGACTGGGGGATGTCAGAGGTGTGGAAAACCTCGGGACGTGACGGGTTAATGACCTAGAGCAGCTTCTACAGCACCCTACCCATATCCCAGACTGCCTTGGAGAGAGCTCCAACATACTTGACCTCTTCCTTACAACTAATCCTTCTGCTTACACTGTTAAAAGTCCACTGCTGAACAAAGGCCTCCCCCATCCTTCCCCACGAATTCCTTAACTGAGCCAATCTTTGCCATGTTTTTCCTGCAAATTTCTCTATCTCATCTCTCCACCTACTGTCTGGTCTTTTTCTGCTATACTTACAATCTCTTGGTGTCCAGTCAATCAGCCTCTTGCTCCATCGGTTATCCCTTATTCTTGCTACAGGGCCTGCCCACCTCCATTTCTGTTCTTTTATAACGTAAATAATATCTTTGACTTTAGTCTGCTCTCTCACCAAAGTTGATCTTTTCCTGTCTCTTAAAGATATTCCCAACATTGATAACAGAGTAACATATTTTCCATCAGTTTTATCAGTTTCCAGATCTCACAACTATATGACATAGCTGGAATTATACATTCGTTATATACGTCTTGTTTCTCACAGACTGGCAATCTAATTTTCATGATGTCTCTATGTTTACTGAAAGCTTTCCATCCAGTTGTAATGCGTCGTTTTATTTCCCTATCATGATCTTCCGATAATTTTAATATTTGCCCCTAGTATTTTGTACTCCTCGACTTCTTCAAGAATTTCTTTGCTTACTCTGTTGATGCTCTTTGGTGTATTTCGATTAGACCTCACTTTACTGTTACTCCGGTGCATCTTATGCCTACGTTGAGACTTTCTCTGTTCAGATCATTTAGCATTTCTTGCACTGTATCTTCAGTTTCTGAGATTAGGACAATGCCATCTGCAGATCTTAAATGGTTTAGCTTTTCTCCATCTATGTTCACTCCTTTGTTTTCCCAGTCTAGCTTTCTGAAAATACTTTCTAGGCATGCTGTAATATTGGTGAAATTGTATCTCCCTGACACACGCCCTTCTCAGTTTTATTTTTTTTCCAAGTCCTTATGTAATTTAACCGTAGCCGTTCCCCTTTATATATGTTTTCGAGCAGTTTTACAATGTTCTCACTCATTCCTTGTTCTTGCAGTTAATTTATAATTCCTATCTGCTCCACTGAGTCGAAAGCCTTTTCATAATCAACAAAACTTAAGCAGAGTGGTTTATTATATTCTGTAGTTTTCTCAATTAGCTTAATCATTGTGTGTAGATCATCAGTAGTCGAATACCCGCCTCGGAATCCTCTCTGTTCACGAGGTTGGTTTTCCTTCAAATTTGTTGTTATTCTCTTCGTAAGGACTTTAGTGAAGAGTTTATAAATGACTGATAATAAACTAATGGGTTGATAGGTACTAAGATCTTTTGATTAACCTTTCTTGTAAAGTAAAATAACTATTGCATTACACCAGGTTTGGGGAATTTTCTTCTTTTATATACATGGAGTAAATAAGTGAGAAAGCCTGTTTTGTACTTCTACTCCTGCATCCAACAGGAAATCTGCTACTATTCCATCTTCTTCCGGAGCCTTCCTTCTTTTCATATTTTTAAGAGAAATATTTACTTCGTCTGGTGTTACCTCAGGTATTTCACTTGTGTCAGCTGAAAAGTTAGCTATTGGTACTACTGTCTTTGATGCATACAGTTCTTTGTAAAATTCCTGAATTCTGTTGGCCATTTTATCTCTGCATTTAATGACTTCACCGTTCTTGTCTTTCAGTGACGTAATTTGTTGCTTTCCTAGTGCAATTTTACTTCGGACCTGTTGCAGACTTTTTCCTTTTTTGATGGCTTCTCTGATCTGATCCATGTTTCCCTTTCTTTTTCCTTCTCTTTGTCTCTTGTTGATAGGCTTATTTGATTCTGCTCCTTCTATTTCATCTTTGTTTTTACTTTTGTTTTTTGTTTTTTCAAAAGCTCGTGTGTTTTTTGAATACTTCTTGGCTTTGGTTGTATTCAGTTATCCTACTACTTCTGCTGGTTCTCTTAGCACTTGTTAGTCTGTCATTCAGCTCATCAGTGTCACATTTTGCATTACTTAGAGCCTGAAATATGTTTCTTATTTCCAAATGAAAGGCTGCTTTGTTTCCATTTACATTTATTGGGCATATCTTTTTATTTTTAATAATCATTCTTTCACTTCTGAAATTGAATCTGGCTGTGCAACCCACCATTGCACAGTCACTTCCCCTATTTAACTTGTTGATAACTGTGACATTTGTGATCGTGTTATTCTTATCTGCTATAATGAAGTGGATTTCATTCATTGTTTCTCCATTTGGGTTTCTCTAGGTCCACTTTGTCCCTGTTCTTTTGTGAATGTGTTCAGTATTAGCATGTCATTTTTTTTTTTTTTTATGTGACCGACTCTGGGCATAGGCTTCACAGCCTGCTTTCAAGGCCCAGTAGTCCTCCTACATACCATACACCTCTACATGTCACCACTTCGGCGCTAACACCCACCGTCCATACTGAATACATGTTAGGGCTGTCTCATACGGGACTGGTGTATTGGTATTAGCAGGGGTATTTTTACGACATGTCGGCGGGTCTTCTGGTAGATCAGTAAAGTCTGATATTTATGAAACTCAAATCCTTAAACTGTTCCCTGCCCCAGTGGGATTTGAACCTGGGTCCGTTAGGACTGCAGGCCAACTCTCTACCGATTGAGCCACCACCTCCCCCAAATCAGTACAATCAGCAATATTTATTACCATTTCTCGTCTTTCATTCGTTTCTCCCACTCCAAAATTTCCTATACATGCTTCTCCTTTTTTTGATTTGCCAACTTTTGCATTGAAGTCTCCCACGAGTATAGTATATATGGTCTTTTCTTCTTCCATAAGTTGGGAGATGTTGTCATAGAATGTTTCTATTTCTTCATCTAAGCTTTGAGAAGTTGGTGCATAACTTGTATTACTTGCAGGGTGTATTTTTTAGTCTAATTACAATATGTACATATATCTATCTATCTATATATATATATCTATCTATCTATATATATATATATATATATATATATATATATATATATATATATATACCATTGGATCCCAGAGTTGCTGGGCAAGGCACTGTTCCGGGAGGGTCCTAAGCATACCGCCCTCCGCCTATCGGCTCATAGTCGCGAAGCTCATAGGTCCCTACCCTGGGGTTCCCTACTTTATTAAGGTCTGAAAATTCCCAGTTCTCTCCAATATTGGGGACACCGGGCTCCAATGGGTTTATTTATATATATATATATATATATATATATATATATATATATATATATATATAAATGTATATATATTATTACGAGATGGGAGTAGGCAACACAAGATAACTCTGTCTGACTGCGTAATAACTGAGAAAAACAGTCAACACAAACAGGGAACTGAACAAATAATTGATGAAAAACAATAAAAAAAAGACTAACTCCAATCTCGCAACACAGGTCCGAAAGTAAATAAAATTAGCTGACGTACGCAAGGGCAAAAATAAAAACACAATGAAAAATGCCTAATATAAGACAGGCTAATATTATTTACAATTCAGTATTTACAGTGAGATAATGAAACACAAATGAATGAGAAAAACAAGCAACCTAATAATACCCCGAATAATCACACTAAAGTCTGGGAACAAACTTGCCAGACAAAAGAAATAAAATCATACAAAAAGAGATAACTAAACTGTGCTCGATTGCCACGAATAATGATAATCACATAACAATAATACTTGCGATTGGATGCTGATACGAAGTGAAAAGATGTTCAGAAATATATACAACACACAAAATACTGCTTCTCCTCCCTCTCTGATCTCCAGTCCAAACACTCCCTCTCCCAACGCCAGTCTCACAAAAACTCTCGCTTCATTCAAAATTCTACCCGTTATATACCCTCCGGCTGCGTGCAGGCATCAACACGCAGCTGGAGGTCAGACAAGAAATATACAGATAAGAGCTTGGCTAATTAATCTCTCCCCCGTACCCCAAATGTTATGAATATCGCCGGTGAATACAAATCTTTATGTCACAGGTTTAAGCTCCACCAAAAGTCACTGATATTAAAGACAATTTTAGTCACAACTGCGTCGAGAGAGCAAACAGAATTAACTAAGACTTTATAAATGTGTACACATTAAACAGGCAACAACATGATAGTGAGTGCACGTGCGCAGATGCTGGCATACACAACATCGAAGCACACACCCAGCGACACACACACACCATACATACATGCACAATATACACAAAAAAATATATACATCCTTACACACGACACTATATATATATATATATATATATATATATATATATATATATATATATATGTGTGTGTGTGTGTGTGTGTGTGTGTCTGTGTGTTAAATTTCGTCCAGTAGGGAATAGTCGGGAATAGGATCATTGGTAAATAATCCGTCGCTGGAATAGGTCGGTGAAGAAATTGGTTCTTGGGGTAAATAGGCCCAAATGCGAACACAAGTCCATAAAAGACTAAGGACAGATCTCTGTGACAAATAATATTTAGTAAAACTTTCCACATCGCTGTGGGAAGTTTTATTTTTCCAGTCATTATTGTTATTTTACTTCAATAGAAAAGCCATATTTCAAGGGCTATTTGGCATATAGCCTTCTAAATTGGTCAACTTAGTCAGACAGCTGTCCTTTTCTTTTGGCCAAATACGGTGGCAGTTCGTCAGTCTGATCTCCGGATGTTACCCGGAACATAGAAAAGTGATTCAGCCTCCCTGTCTCAAGAACCGCTTAAGCTAGGAAGCTAAAATGTTACTGCAACGTGGACTTATGGCAGACGCAGTGTGGAAAGGAATATGGTTTTATTTGGCTGATTACTTTCTGAGATCGTCTGGGGTCAAAAAACGGATCTTTTCCGTATATTTTGTACATGCTAATGTTCCATGAAGGATTAAGGCTACAGCCACCAAATTTGGTCGACTAACAGAATGTGATGCCTAAGGTGACATGCACAGTATCAGTGACTTTGACTTCTAGGCTCCTTTATAGCTTGGCTTTTAGCAGGCAATGGCTGTGAGGAATTTTTCTTCATAAGAATTTCCCTTGGACAATTATAAGGTGTTCTAGTTACTATTATTATTAATATTATTGTTTTCATTATTATTATTATTTTTTTATTATTACTACTACTACTACTACTACTACTACTACTACTACTATTATTATTATTATCATTATTATTATTATTATTATTATTCCACGGAAAGGAAATACTATATGTAGGGGAATATAAGTCTCTTGTGGAAACTTAATTGAGGAATTTCACCCATGAAGGAAGAACAATCCTATCAGGAAATTATGCCTCTGGAAAAAAAATGTTTCTACAGATTAGAAATGGGTCCATGTAGTAAAAAAGTCATGGAGTGAAATAATTCCATGACGAAAATTAGTCCAAAGATGGATTTCGTATAATGGAAACATAAGATTATTGGCAGAAAATAGGTGTGGGTAAGTGGCACGTAATCGGGCCATGAGGGAAAAAAAACTCCTGCGGAAACAGGCCAATGGGGGAAAGAGATCCAATGAACAGGTTCACAGGGAAATTAGGTACGTGTTGGTTGAGCCCAAGAGAGTATAGTGTGAGACCGACTTATGTTTGAGTGAAAATTACTTGATAATCTTGGAAGAATTACCAGATATGCATATACGTATATGTTCGCACTGAATGTGTGTGCGTATTTTAAGCAACTGTACCTGCAAAAGGTGTAAGCAGAGAGCTCCTTGCAACACATGCAGCGTCAAAGAAGATGATCAGCAGCAGACCACACTTCATCATCCTTAGGGCCAATATCTGTAAGGGCAATCAGCTGTTTAGCAATGTAGAAAGCTCATGTATCTACCTTATAGTAATCCTTTCCTCATCAGTAGGAAGGGGTCTGGAGCCAGGATACTAAGTACCGACATTTAAGGCAAGGGTGACAAGCTCTGATAGTCCCAAGTGACATCGTTTTAGTAATGATATCGAAACACCCTCAGACTGAAACCCTTACGGTTACCGCCCAGTTAAAGCACCTGAACCCAGTATACTACAAAGAGTCGACTTGCTTGAATGGTTACCGCCCATCATGGTATATGTTTTCCTAAATTAGAGAAAAATATCTGGCGTGTCACTCAGGGTAGAGTCGCCAGACGAATGCATTACATGAAGCAAATGGATGGTGGCCACGTCCTCCTACAATATGTTTTATTAAAAAATACATCTCATTAGAAATGTAATAGAATCATTTTAAAGGGCATCCAAATGTATGTGAGGATACTGCTATTGAATCTTACGTAAAGGTTATGTACTGCACTTCTATAATAAGTTATCGAATGCCTTTACTTCTTAATGCTGTCATTGATGCAAATACTGGCTTTGAAGCCGAAGACGAAAAACCTGTTTACGTCAAGGAGGTTGGTCACATTTACTTGATTGTAAGGCTAGCTCTCTTCAGTTCTGCTGGAAGTGGCAGGGAGATCCTCAAATTCGCCATTGACTGATTAATTAAATATAATTAAAATCTGGCAATGCAACTGCCAGAGTCAAATGCCGCTGGACAACAATGTAAAAGGCACCAGAAATAAAAAAGAGCATATTCAAAATAAAGTTAATACCCTTTAGTGGGAATAAAACACTGAATGTAACAAAAGTATCAAATATTAAATACTTACAAAAGTGGAAGGAGGCCCGCCTCATGAAAAAAATTAATAACATCAGTAAAATCGGTGTAGGCTTCCCCAAGCACCGAGGACAGACAGTAGGCACCATCTGCTCCCTTATGCCTATGGAGGAATCTCTGACGTAGGTCCCTCAAACTCGGACACTCGACCAGCAAGTGATGGACAGTAAGGGGAACAAGGCAATCATCACAGTACGGTTGGGTCCCACCACTCATGAGGAACCCATATGTATGCCGAGAGTGCCCAATGAGAAGCCTGGCAAGAGCCACCACCAATCGCCAAGGCATTTAGGGAAGAACCCTTGGCACAACCACTTTGAAAGATTTCTTTTACTGTAGCTTATTATGACCAACACCATCCCAGTGTCTCTGCCAACACGTATGAATCATGTACCGCAAGTAAGGAGTTACATCAGAAGAAGGAAGCGGATAGTCAGTTGGGGACTGTTGAGAAGCCGCAGCTTTAGCTAATGCATCTGCCCTCTCATTGCCCACCACACCAACATGTGCGGGAACCCAAAAGATGTCCAAATGACGGCCACGATGGCCAAAAAGAAAAAAACACTCTAAAATTGATAAAACCAATGCATGGGATGCATTAAAACACTCCAGTGCAGAAAGAGCATTATGGGAGTCACTAAAATCACAAAAACAGATTGGGGAAGAGTAAAAATGATTTTAAGAGCATATAACATCGCAGTCGGTTTCCTGCGTAGCCTATAAACAGAAGTGATAACAGGAAGGCTACCGCCCCTACTAAAGGAAAGGAAGACAACACCAAAGCCTACCCCAGTATCAGTCTTGGACCCGTCAGTTTAGACGGGGACAAAACCCTCATGAGTGGAGGCATGTTCTAAAAAGAGAAAAAGGAACACCTGAGAGGGAAGTCACTCCTTTTCACCAACAACGGACCTACAAAATGTCACAAGAGTAAGTAACCAAAAACCCATGAGCCATGGGGACAGCATCCTGCAAAGCACTAGGTGATGAAGTGGGCACTGCACTGGGTCAAAGCCATCTCTGAGACAGGGCGGTGCACTGGCATTCCCGAATGGACAGCAGCATAAGCAACACCAGGCTGGAAGAAGGTGAGTCTGGGCTCTCTTCTTAACCTTGGGAAATGAAACCTTTTCAAGTGTTCGAACTGACAAAATCTCCTTTTCCAGGCAGTACCGAGGACTGTTTTTAGAAGACACAGCGTGAATGCCCCCACAGTGATAGCATTTAAGGGGTCCTGGAAAGTCACTGGTATGACTTGATCTGCCACAGGAGACACAGACACCAAGAAGGACAGCCTGTGCACTGAGGCAGAATCGGCTAACATGTCCGTACTCCTGGCAGTGGAGCCAGTGCTTTGGAGTTGGCACATACGGCTTCACAGGAAACAATATCCATGTCAGTTTCACAGATGTAGGCAACGTCAACTTGTCGAAAGTCAAGAACAAGGTTGGAGTTGGGGTCTAAATGCCATCTATTTTTTTCTGAAGGCGCTCAACCTTCACCACGCCAAACGACTGCAACTCCTTCAACAGTTGCTCCTCTGAGTATCGGAGAATGTCACGAGAAGAAACAACTCCCTTACACCGGTTAAAGGTTCCATGAGGAACACAGGTAATATCGGAGCCAGAAACAGAGGTCAAAGCCACTAGGCAGGAGCTCTCTTCTGAGGAGGACACCTCAATTAGAATGCTTCCCTCCCCCTGGGATGAGATTCTGGGCTTTCTTCCACAAGCTGACACTATGGCATGTTGCAACTCAAATATTTCAGTATCTAGGACTGATCCTCCTACTGTTTTCAGCACCAGATATTTGGAGTATGACGCCAGCACTGGCTAGTCTGTGCTCAACCCAAGAGCCATACCTGCCTGACTTGACCGCCTCCCAGTCTCAGCTGAACGCTGGGGCAAAGGAGGACAATCACCAGGGGCCTGGTAAGGCTCAAGGCGGCAATAATGGAATTGCCAGGGACAAAGTGAAATATTTTTTATCTAAGGCCATATGTATCAGGAAAAACTTCATTCCCCCACTCCTACACCCACCATGGAGCCCAACAAGGGGAGGTCGTACGCCAGGGACAACACCACTGGGGACCCCAGAGGTAGCAGGAAAGTATACATGGGCAACCACCCAGGGACTGGGGCAAGGGTGACTCCAGGACAATTGGAGCCACCACGCCCCCCCAGTGCTGACGTCACCCTACCCAACGCATGACCAGCTGATTCACCTAGTTGGGCCCAACCATCCCATCCATCTAGCCAGAATGAAGGACCAGAGAGGTGTATTACTAGCTGCAGGGCACATCGTGCAGGATCGCTTAACCCCCAGGACTTCCGTCTCCCAGCATTATGGGACGTCACGCATGGCAAACACGTGGGGAGGCAACAGTTTGTTGATTAATTGATTTTATTAAAATTTGGTGGCACAACTGCCATGGTCATATGCCGCTGGACAACAAGGTAAAAGACACAGCAATTAAAAAGTGCATATTCAAAATAAAGTTAACCAATCCCATCAGGGTGAAATGTATGGTGGTCCTCCCAGGGCCGTCCGGGGGCCATGTATACATGATCTAGTAACTTGTGCCATTGTTTGAATATTCAGCTGATTATTTCCACCACCGACACCCGCTGGCAACACTCCCACACGCATTGCAATCACGCTCCAGTTGCCTGTGCACCTCCGTGATGGATAGACCTACGTCAGTCCATATTCCTGTGTCCAGACCCTCAGGCGACTGCCCACGCCCACAACCTTCAACACCAATGAAGTCCAAAGGCTCTTGGAGGAAAAGCCTTAATGGTAGTGCGATAGGGAGAGAGTTAGATATACCATTATCACCAACTGTGAGTGGGGAGAGTCACTCCTCCTCTGAGGAAACACGTATAGCGGTGCTGAGTATGGAAAAATATGCATCAGAGGAGAAGAGTGACCATGAATTCTCCACTGTGCGTCAATATTTTCTATCTGCATGATCATCAGCCTTTTCTGATGATGAAGGGTCAGATGTAGTTGATGATCCTGCAGGGGGTGATATACGCACAGTGGAGAAAGTGGCGGGGGAGATAGAGTGTGAACAAGGGAGGAGGCTGGCAGGAGGAGAAAATGCCACAGGCTGAGCTGCCAGGCACGAGCGCGACCTAGGGTGGAAATTTCCACCTATACACCATCATCACCACATTCACTCACAAGGCCTGGATCACTACATTCATCACCACATACTCACCATGCCGGCCTGCATCACTACAGGCCTCACCACTCAGACCTGCCTCACCACGTGCCTCACCACGTTGGCAGATCAGCTGTCTAAGGAGGTGTTGTAAATGGTATAAGAAGGCATTTCTACATGTACTGGACATCTGTGTACTGAATGTCTTCATTCAGTAAAAGGATGTTACACAGACCAGCATATCCCTCAGACAGTTCGAAAAGGATGTAATTTTCGGCCTTCTGGAGAGGTATGGACAGGTAAGTCCTTCCATGAAACGGAGGCACAGTGTGGTGCAACTGCCTGATGGCCTGCAGTGCAGGGACTACCTCAGGAGACATTTCATGGAAATACTGTCTTGCACACCTGCAGGCAAGGAAGCCCTCCAGCGTTCCTATGTTTGTGCCAGTTCATTGTGCCAACCACAGCAACGCAATATGACGAGGTGCTGGTGTGCTGAATGTGAGGTGGCACTGTATACTGACTGTTTCTTTGATTTCCACACAAACACCGAGTGGTAGGAGTCTGGGTATTATACATAAGTTACGGTACTGTAGTTTTGTACATACCGGTATGTTGTACTTTGTTGAAATAGAACATATGATTTCACTGTTGTGCATATATTTATGTGAATAATGGAGGCAGAAACTTGAAGCCTTATTTAATTTTGAAAACATTTGTTTATACATATTTCTTATGATGAAAAAGTATAACTCAAAGGAAAGAGAAAGTCATAGTGGTAAATATTTCCGTTTCTGGGCAGTACGTAAATGACTACCGGTACTTGGTTCACTTTTTTTTTTTGTGTGTAGTAGTACTTGTAGTGGTAGTAGTAGTGGTTGTATGTGTTGAAGGTGCGGTAGTAATAGTAGTAGATGTGGTAGCTGTAATAGTAGTAGTTGTGGTAATGGTAGTAGTACTTGTAGTAGTGGTAGTTGCAGTATTAGTAGTAGCTGTTATAGTGGTCGTTGTACTTATACTTCTCGTAGTAATAGTATTATTTCTAATAGTTGCAATACCCAGACTTCTACTCGCTCACCAATGCCAGAATTGAGCAACAATCCTAGCCAAACATACATTTCCGTGTGTGTGTGTGTGTGTGTGTGTGTGTGTGTGTGAGAGAGAGAGAGAGAGAGAGAGAGAGAGAGAGTGAGAGAGAGAGTGAGAGAGCGCACGCGAGTGTATGTCTACCTGTAATGCGGAAAGAGACGAGCAGCCTGACTTCAAGGTCATTGCTACTGTGACATGCCTTCATTCACCCAGTACGACCGATTATGGAAAAATATTCACGGAAACAGTGTTTGTACAAAGGAGTACAAAGGAAAGCAAACACCAAGACCTCATGGTCCATTCGAGGCTGTTTGTTACAGTGTAGACTATGACTACGAGATCTAACTCAACATGCTGAAGGATAAGGATAGTAAAGCAAGAAGGCTCCCCTCGCCTCCAAACCCTCCAGTTAAAACTGGTAAGAAAAAGTGAGAAAAACCACCATGCAGCATGGAAAAACTGACATGGAATTTTCATAGGAAAGACTGAAAAGGAAAAGTTACTTTCTTTAATACTTTGTCTATAAGCTACCAGTATGAATGATCTGAAAGAAAAAGTAGTAAAGTAAAATGAATAATTGAAAAATAAATAACACATGTTGACCTGTATGGGTAGGTTGAGTTAACGGAGCGCCTGCGGACACAGCATGGAAATTACACAGTGCACGGTGTGGATGTTCAGGGGTGGTGCGGCAGCCTTGCCTGACACTATTAAGGTAGGCAGCAGTCAATCAGGCCCCTGCTCTGTTCATTCCACTGAGACTAGGAACATTCCCATGCAGGACAAACACACAAGTCACCTCTTGAAGCAGTGACCCCCTGGTACATTAAAAAAATCCCAATGGTGGTCACTTAACCTCGCGCATGATAAGTTTCAGTAAGTTTTGCAGTGAATGATTTTATCTGCCTGGCCACCCGGCCCAGCTGCCCAAGCTCAGCAAAAAAACATGTATTCTCGCCATATTTTCAACACCCAAACATCAATATACTGCCATGAAACCTATATCATCTTATTCATCAATGTTTGTTCTAGCTTATAAGGACAAAAAAAAAAAAAACAGTAAAATACGAATAAAACAACATTAGGCGGCCTTGAATAAACATTTCACAACATCAATTTCACTTCCCAGCATCACCATTCGAATGTTTTCCATCATACAGAAAAATGTAATTGGAAGTTTTGATTGAGAATTTCATCAGCTTTCTAATGAGAAAGCTTGTCGTACGAGGCGACTAAAAGAGTTGGTGGTGGGTTAGTGCCCCACCCCGTAAAAAGAACTAAAAAAGCAAATAAAGTGCCTCGGACCCGAACGGACCATACATTGACGACTAAGGAACGGACAAAGGACATTCTGAGAGTAGGAACGTGGAATGTGAGAGGAGTGAATGATGAAGTGAAAGAGAGAGAGATTGTCCAGGTGCTTGAGGATGCAAAAGTGGATATATGTGGATTGACTGAAACTAAATAGAAAGGTGAAAGGATGAGAGAATGGGAATACGGTGTAGGTATATGTGCGGGAGTCAGTGAGAATGAGAGGGCAAGAGAGGGAGTATGTCTGATGATAAGCAAGAAGTGGAAGGAGAATATAAGAGAGTATGGAACAGTGGGTGCAAGGATTGTATGGGTGAGGATGAAAGTAGGTATACAAGCATGGGCGATTATATGTGTGTATGCTCCAACAGAGGATCGAGTGGCAAGAGTGAAAGATGAGTTTTGGGCGAGAGTAGAAGCATGTATGGACAAGTTTGAGAGGAGCAAGAGAGTGCTGTTGATTGGAGACATGAATGGCAAAGTCGGGAATGTACGAGTGGATGGAGTGGTTGGTCAGTGGGGTGTGCCAGCGGAAGTAGATGGGAATGGTAGTGCTTTGGTGGACATCTGTGCTGGTAAGGGGTTGGCAATAGCCAACACCTACTTTCGTCATAAGATGATCCACCGGTATACATGGAGAGTAATGAGGAGGATGGATGGTGAACTTGTTGAACGAAAGGCAATGATAGACTACGTGTGTGTGGATGAGCGAATGAGAAGACAAGTGTTGGATGCAAGGGTGTGGAGAGGGTGGGGAAATGGAGTCTCGGACCATCACTTAGTGATGGCCAAGGTAGAGCTGCAAAGAAAGTGGTTGAGGAGGCGAAGGGGAAGACAGGAGGAAGCAGCTCCTGTGAGAAGAGTGGAGAAATTGCAAGATAGTGAAAAGAGGACAGAGTATAAGAGCATAGTGGAAGAAAGATTGGGAAGGTATGAGCTAGAGCAGATGGAAGGGAAGGAAGACGTATGTAAGATATTCATGGAAGAGATAAGCGCAGCGTGTGAGGCGGTTTGTGGAATGAGGAGGAGATGCAAGGGTGTGCAAGGGACAGCATGGTGGAATGATGAGGTGAAACGAGCTGTGGAACAAAAGAAGAAGGCATATGGTGAATGGTTGGCGAGTAGAGGTAGGGGAGAAGATGAGAGAGAGAAGAGAGAGGTATATGTGAGCAGAAGGGAGGTTAAGAGACTGGTGAAGGAGAGTAAGAAGAAAGTGGATGAAGAGTTTGGGAGGAATCTGAGTGTGAAATGGAGGGAGAGTAAGAAATTGTTTTGGAAGGAGGTAAAGAAAGTAAGGCAGTGTGAAAGGGGAAATAGTAGGGGAATGAAAGATAGGAATAACAGATTGTTGGTGGAGAAGAGAGAGAAATTGAGGAGATGGAAGGAGCACTTTGAGGATTTGTTGAATGTAGAGAGTGAGAGCAGTGTGAGTATAAGTGGTTGGGGAATGGCTGGGAGAAGAAGAGATGAGAGGAGGGAGGAAGAGATCAGTAGGTCGGAAGTAGTGGAAGCGATGAAGAAGATTAAGCTGGGAAAGGCCCCAGGAATTGATGGAGTGTGTGGTGAAATGCTTAGGTATGGGGGTGAGATTGTTGTGGAGTGGATATGGAAGTTGTGTAGATTGGCTTGGGAAGAGGGAAGGGTTCCAGAGGATTGGAAATCAGGTATAATTGTTCCTCTGTACAAAGGAAAAGGGGAGAGAGAAGTATGTGGTAACCATAGGGGTATTTGCCTTCTTAGTGTGACTGGTAAAATATATGGTAGAATACTCATTGATAGGGTTAGGCATATGACAGAGGAGCTAGTTGGAGAAGAACAAGGGGGATTTAGGAAGGGAAAAGGGTGTATAGATCAGATATTTGTTCTAAGATGTTTAGTGGAGAAGTATCTAGAGAAGGGAAGGAAAGTGTACGCTGCCTTCATGGACTTGGAGAAAGCTTATGACAGAATAGATAGGAAAGGTATGTGGAAGGTATTAAGAATATATGGAGTGGAGGAGAAATTGTTGAGTGCTGTGAAGAGTATGTACGAGGGAGCTAGGGCTACGGTGTGAGTGGATGGTGAGCTGAGTGAGTTCTTTGATCTCAATGTGGGACTGAAACAGGGGTGTGTAATGTCTCCATGGCTGTTTAATATATATATGGATGGGGTCGTAAAGGAGGTACAAGGTAGGGCAGTGGATGTGGGGGTGGCCCTAATGAATGAGGGTGAGATTTGGAAGCTTCCAGTGTTGCTGTTTGCTGATGATACAGTATTGTTGAGTGAAGATGAATGGGAGTTGCAAGGTTTGGTGAATGAATTTGGGACAGTGTGTAGGAGGAGGAAGCTGAAAGTTAATGTAAACAAAAGTAAAGTTATGGTGTTTGAGAGGAATGAAGTCACAGAGTGTGCAGTGAGGTTGGATGGTGAGGATATGGAGAATGTGAGTGCATTCAAGTACTTGGGTAGTGTGATGAGTAAGGATGGAACTTTGGGGGATGAAGTACGTGAAAGGGTACAGCAGGGAAGGAAGGTTGTTGGCACACTGAAAGCAGTGATGAGAAATAGGGAGGTGAGTATGGAAGTTAAGAAGTCACTGCATGATGGTACTGTGATCCCTACCCTGACGTATGGAAACGAGGCGTGGACCTTGCAAGAGGGGAACAAGTCAAGAGTGAGAGCAGTGGAAATGAGTTACTTGAGAGGAGCATGTGGAGTGACATGGAGGGACAGGTTGACGATTGAAGAAGTGAAGGACCGTTGTGGGGTAGATGTGGATGTGGTTGAAAAGATTAGGAGAAATACACTGAGGTGGTTTGGACATGTGGAGAGGATGGAGAATGAAAGACTGACTAAGAAGGTGTATGTAGGTGAGGTGGAGGGAGGGAGAGGGAGGGGTAGACCGAGGATGAGGTGGAGGGATGGAGTTGAGAGGTATATGAGGGAGGGGGGGGTGAGTTGGGGGGAGGGGAGTCAAATGGTGGGTGACAGAGTGAATTGGAGGCGTTTTGTCTGCGGCCACCCTTTGCGGGATTAGGGCGTCGGGCCATAGATAGATAGATAGAGAAAATAGCAAAAAACTGAAAGCCATTAAAAAAAAAATCAGGGAGCTTTTCTGAAGAACTTTTCTCAAACACCTTATGTTTTTATTGCATAATATTGTGCAGAATTTCAGAGCTTTCTCTTGAGCACCTGATGGTCTTGATACGCCTCATAGTTTCCGAGTAAATCACAAAAAACTACTGGGTACTCACAGCCATGCTGCACTTTCGTCATGTGCACACAATAACCATTTCATGTATATTCCCGCCTTTCCATAAGAGATATTATATTATGTCCTGAACATACATAGAATTCACTGATCTTTATCACGGTTCTTACGGGAAATCGATAGGTACAATAGTTTTGGAGTAATTGGACGACAAACATAGAATATTTCTCCTCACATGCAGGCGAGATAAAAACATTCTTTCCCTGCCTCACCCACACTTACATATTTTTGTTCGTTAAGTTTTAATATTATTTTTTTAAATCAAAGTATACACGTAAAATATCATATGGGTTTTGGTAGTGCTCTCAGAAACTCGACCTGACTACTAGTCTTTTTGCTAGGTACTGATACTGAAGCTGAACTTCTATCTCATATGTGTGTAGGTATAAAACAATACTTATTTGTGTAAAAAATATAGAACTACAGAACTAGGTCAATATACTAATCAACAAAATATGGATAACTTGCTTCCTTCAGAGGTGTTGAGATGCTGGCAGGAGCTTGAAGGGTTGCTGGAAGATGAGTTGTGTAGTGCATGAGAATGTGTGTGTGTGTGGGTGAGTTTGTGTGTTCATACCTAATTGGTCTTACCTAATTGTATCTTTACAGGAATGAGTCAAGCTCAAACTGTCCCGTGTTTTAACCCACCCCCTCCCATCGACGTATGGGTACGTTGCAACGTTTTGCATTTGCCAGTCCTGGTGACGTACCGGTACGTCATGCAATTGCAAAGTGCATAATCTCCACAATTTTCAAATTTCACGCTTGATTTTCGGTAGGTATCCTCACTTGACCTTCCCCTACCTGCCACCAGGCAGGGACACTCGGTGACCACGTGCGACCCGCGCTAACCCGCGGCTCGTCCACTCACCTGTTAGCAACGGTCCTGCTTAGACATAGCTACGAGAGGTCTCTCAGAGGTCGAAATTCAAGCCGCCCTGGATGCCCTTACAGACGACAGTGATTCCCCACTGGATGACGAGGTTGTTGATAAAGATTATGTGCAGCCAGAGGAATAGGAAACCACCAGCAGTGATGAAGAAGTCCCATCCCCCAGGAAGCAGCAGTACGTGACTTACTGTGCTGCTAGAGAGGGGCAGCCGGCCAAGAAACCACGTGCAATATCCTATGCCCAGCCCCAACGTGATGTGGAACCTGAATTCGATGACGAGGACGAGGATGGAGTTGTGGGACGTGCTGCCACGTGGTATGGACGTGAGGTAATTACTCATCGTGGCCCCGAGCCACACCACGTCAGACGAGCAGGTATGGGCCTAGTATTTTGTTTGGGGAGTTAGGAAGTGCTGTGGAGGGAGTGGGGAGTGAAAGGGAAAGTGCAGGGAGGGGTATGGAAAGTGAGAGTGGCGTGAGTGAGTCATTGCTCTCCCTAGGTAGTGTGAGGCGGCGGGGTGTATCACGTGGGCGAGTGCGGGTGTGTTCTGTATCACGTGGGGTTGTGATGGAGGGGGAAGGTGGGGAGGAACCACTCCCAAGCACGTCTTATGCTCCCCAATATCCCCAAACATGTGGGTGAGTTAGGGTGCATGAAAAATCACGTGGTGTTGTCATGGAGGGGGAAGGTGGGGAGGAACCACTCCCCAGCACGTCTTATGCTCCCCAGTATTCCCCAACGTCATCCCTATAGCCCCCAATGTTCCTCAAGGCCGTAAGGGAAAGGGAAAGGGTAAAGGCAGAGGGAAGAGTGAGAGTGGGGAAACCCTCCGCACTCCTTCTCCCCAACCTCCCCCACCAGCATCTCCTCCCCACCCAGACGAAGGCGGTGATGGGGATGATGGGGACGAGGGAATCGTGGGATGGAATTGGGAGGATGGGAGTGATTTTTCTCTCCTCATTCACCCCTTCACTGAGCAGGGGCGCTCTGGCAGCATTGCTCCCGGAATTCACCGTACTTCCACCAGGTTGGATTTTTTCTACATGTTTTTTAGTGAGGCATTCGTGGAGCAGATAATTTACCAAACCAACCTTTTTGCAAGCACCCAGCACCTTGAGAGTGAAAGACTGGGAACAAGGAGTAGGCATTCTATCATATATGATTACCCTGTCTCCCTTTCAGAAATGTTCCTATTTTTTGTCCTGGTCCTTTTGATGGGTATTATACGAAAAAACAGAATTCCGGCTTACTGGACAAGGGACCCTGTTATGTTTACACCAATATTTGGGCAAGTCATGAGCCGTAATCGGTTTCAACAAATTCTAAGTCGCCTCCATTTCTATGATGCTCATGATCCTGCAAATGCGAACGACAGATAAGATGAGGCGAATTAGGTTGGTCTTTGATCACCTGAGGCAAACCTTTCGTTCGTCATTTTATCCCTATAGAGACCTTGTCATAGACGAGAGTCTCGTGTTGTGGAGAGGTAATATTTCATTTAGGCAGTATATACCCAGCAAAAGGCATCGTTTTGGGTTCAAGATCTTTGTTATGTGCGACTGTAGGACTGGATACGTGCAAGACATAGTCTTGTACACCGGTGCACAGACAGACATAATAGAAGATCGGAGTATTGGACTGTCGAGAGCAGTGGTAAAGACAATAATAGAAGACTACCTTCATCGTGGTCACGTCCTCTACCTGGACAACTGGTACACTAGCCCTCTTCTCGCTCGTTATCTTCACATGCATGAAACGGGAATCTGTGGAACCGTGAAGGTGAACCGGCGTCACATGGCCAAGGTAGGGCGGAAACTTGACAGGAATGAGGTTGTCTTCTTCAAAGCCAACAACGTCCTTCCAACTGTGTGGAACCATAATAGAGAAGTAAGCCTCTTGTCAACAGTTCACCGCCCCATGATGCACCATACTGATTCCGTTGATTACTGGAGCGAGAACAGGCGTCACATTTGGAAACCTGAGTGTCTCATGGACTGTAACATGAACATGCGCCTGGTGGACCAGTCAGACTCCATGATATCGACGGTAGAGTGTGCCAGGACCACGATGAAGTGGTATAAGAAACTGTTCTTTCACTTGCTAGACATCACTGCTCTGAATTGCCACCACCTTCATGCCAAAACAACAGTTCAGGAAACCTTTGCAGGGTTTGTGAGGGAGCTCACAAGAGAGATGTTTGCACGTTATGCTGTTGAAAGGCCCCAACATCGCACCCGCACTGCCCCTATTGCCCAAACTCCCCTGAGAATATCCGGCTGCCATTTCCCCACTCCTATCCCTCCCCAGCCAAACAGACCTAGGCCCCAACGCAGGTGTCACGTGTGTAGCAATTCCCGGGTGAGTCTCACCACACAGAGGAAGGACACCCGCTATGAGTGCGTCGAGTGTGACGTGGGTCTCTGTATTCACCCATGTTTCAGCGAATATCACACCTTGATGCAATTCTAATATAGTGTGAATGCGATAGGACGCTGAAACTATTAAGTAAATGCGACAAACAGACGCTCAGTGAAATTATCAGTCACGTTGATCTGAAAATATTAGTATAAAGTGCATACGGGTATAACATAAGTGCAAAAATTGTAAGTGTATAAATATGCTGTAAGTGGAAACATACCTAGTGAGGGTTTTATGATGTGATATTCTGTCGCTCAGTGCAATAAAAATAAGGCCCATAAATATGTAATTATTATTATTGGAAATGCAAACGGGTATAAATTCAAATTATTGTCAGTGCTGAAATATATTCTAAGTCAAAATATTCCTAACGTGTGTATAGAGATGCGATATCCTGATGCTCAGTTGAATAAGGCCCGTAATTATGAAAACAGAAGTCAACAAGTGGGAAAGTGTGTAATATATGTGAAGAATTTGTATGTAAGTGTTTGAGTATTATGTTGGTCGAAACATTCATTGCGAGGGTATTTTCATGCGATATTCTGACGCTCACTTGAATAAATAATGCCAGTAACTACGGTATGTATAGTGCAGTATAGGGGTGTAAACGTGTGTAATGTAAGTGGTAAAGTATAATTGGAGTGAAAAAATAAAGTAGAAGATGAAACACGAGTGTTTGAGATTGTGCTTGCTACGTGATTATGCGCTAGCATTTCGCTAAATGCCCTCGTAATGAATGTAAATAATTGAAAACATTTACAGTGGTGGAGGAAAGGTTCTATGTAAAGGAAAAAATAATAGGAAAGTGATAAAACAATTGGGTATGTTGAAATACGAGTCATAGCGAGTGCGCTTAGTAAGCCGATGTGCTCTAAACTTATGCTGCATGTCATCATAATGAATGAAAACATCTGAAAACATTTACAAAAAGTAAAAATAGGTAAAATGTCAATGAAACAGAAGTATACAAGTAGAAAAAATGATATGTTGACTGATACAAGAAACTTAGCATATAGCATGTTACGACTCGGACCTAACTCGCTATGCTCGTGCGATGGTACAATGCTTATTTTTCATATATATGTGTCTGAAATCCATTATATTGCTACTCTTATTGTTTATTAGTTCAAATTCAATAAATATAGAGGTGTTGTGTGTTGTTTCTCCCAATATTTCCTACCATAGAATACGTGAGCGCCTCACACGTCAATGATAGAATATGATACCTGGCGCGGGGGAACTCACCTGTTCCGACCACTTATGGACCAAGGTAAGCTCTTTCTTGGTGATTTTCCTTTGTTTCTCAACCAAAGCGGAAGTTTTAGCCAAAATTTTTTTTTCCAAAATAGCTCGGGACTGGGGGATGTCGGAGGTGCGGAAAACCTCGGGACGGGACGGGTAAAACCATATTTATCATACATATCCTTAAAATTCTGAATTGATTTGGCACACACTATTTCATTCGGTGGTCCATTCCACTGATCAATTGCTCTATTTGGGAAACTAAATTTCCTTACATCTTTATCACCTCTCTTCTTATGCAATTTTTTGCAGTCCTCTTGCTGATGCTTCCCCATAGGTTAAGTAATCATTTATGTCTATTTTCTCCTTCCCTGATATGCATTTATATAGCATAATCATGTCACCTCTTTTCCTCCCCTCCTGTAGTGTTGGTAGATTCAGTTTATTTAGTCTTTCTTTGTAGCTTAGATCCCTTAAGCTTGGTACCCATCTTGTAGCGGCCCTTTGAACTTTTTTTTCAATCTTGTCTATGTGTTTTTTGAGATGAGGACTCCAGACTACTGATGCATACTCCAGGGTTGGTCTGATGAATGATGTTATTATCTTTCTTAGCATGTCTTCATTTATGTATGTGAATGCTATTCTCATATTTGCAAGCAGTGCATACATGTTCCATACCTTCTCACTGATGTGGTCTGCCGGAGATAGTCTGATATTGATAAACACACCTAGGTCCTTCTCGCTTTCTGATGTGTGTAGGGTTTTATTTCCTAACGTATAATCCCAATCAGGTCTTTTTCCACTTTTACCAAACTTGATTACATGACACCTGTCCACATTGAATTCCATTTGCCATGTATTACTCCATTCATAAAGTTTACTTAATTCTTGTAGCTCTTTACAAGAGTCTATGTTAGTAATTCTCCTTTGTATTTTTGCATCATCTGCAAACATATTTAAATAGCTTTCATTTCCAGTGTTATTGTCTATATCATATATACACACTAAAAACATGATTGGTGCCAGCACTGAGCCCTGTGGTACTCCACTAGTCACTTCTTTCCATGATGAGTAATTTCCCCTTAGTACTGTTCTCATTTCTCTTCTTATGAGAAAATCTTGCATCCAACAATACAGTTTGCCTCGAATTCCTCCTTGATGGTACAGTTTCCATAAAAGTCGTTGGTGTGTTACTGTGTCAAATGCTTTCTTGAAATCTAAATAAATACTGTCTACCCATCCTTCTCTTTCCTATAATGTGTCTGTTACTCTGTCATAGTAGCTCAACAGATTAGTAACACATGATTTTCCTTTTCTGAAGCCAAACTGTCTTTCTGTTATCATATTGAGTATAACTTTAGAAGTAACCAACGTTACCAATTTTCATTATATTACGTCCCTGAACTATCCTAACTAAGACTTACCTTTTAAGCCTAGTTTGAGTTGGGGGAACAAATTTTGTAGGGGTAGTCATATAGTGGCTTAGTTTAGGCTATCGCTCAGTAGCGGATGAATGTCGCATTATATTGGCTGGTGCAGGCGTGTGCACTCGGTCTATGTCAGGCCCTAGGTTAGCCCTAGGTTAGGTTAGGTTAGTTTGGGTTAGTTTAATGCAAAATAGTGTGTTTTTAATTATTTTGATCTTGATTTTGGGGGATAAACCCACTTTTGGAAATCATACTCAAAATTCGAAAAGGGTGATTTTCCCCCAAATGATTTACCCAAGCTTTTCTTATAAACTTTTCTAATACCTTCCTTACAACACTGGTTAGTGATACTGGTCGGCAGTTGAGTGGATCTTTTCTATTTCCTTTCTTGAATAAGGGAACAATGTTTGCTTTCTTCCAAACATCAGGTAGTTTACCTTGACTCAAGGATTTCTTGAAAATTAAAAATAATGGTTTACTTAACTCCTTTGCACATTCATGTAGTACCCAACATGAAATTTAATCAGGACCATTTGCTTTTCCTTTGTCTAATTTACTTAGCTCCTCCTGTATTACTCTTTCTGATGTTTGTATATCTGGTAGTATGTGTGGGCATGCATGTTCCACATAATCCCTTTCAAAAAATTTTTCCTCTATAAAAAATGATTGGAATTTCTTGTTTAGTGCTTCACAAATATCCTTCTCTTGTGTATAGGTGATTCCCTCGTCCGTAATGGATTGTATTTTATCTTTTACTTTAGTTTTGCTTCTGAAGTAGCTGTAAAATAGCTTTGATTGATCTATCTATCTATTGCCAGATGCCTCAATCCCGTTTGGGGTGGCCACAAACAAATCGCCTCCAAGTCGCCCTGTCCCCAGCCATTTCACTGCCCTGCTCCCAACTCACACACCCCTTTCTCATATACCTCTCTACCCCATCCCTCCATCTCATCCTCGGCCTCCCCCTCCCTCTTCCCCCCTCCACCTCACTCACATACACTCTCTTCGTCAGTCTTTCACCCTCCATCCTCTCCACATGGCCAAACCACCTCAGTGTGTTCCTCATAACACTTCCTATCACATCCACATCCACATCACAACACTTCTTTATATCCTCATTCATCAGCCTGTCTCTCCATGTGACTCCACAGGCTCCTCTTAAGTAACTCATTTCCACTGCTCTCACTCTTGACTTGTGTCCTTCCAACAACGTCAAAGCTTCACTTCCGTACGTTAAAGTTGGTATCACAATACTGTCATGTAGTAACTTTTTCACTTCCATGCTCACTTCCCTGTTTCTTATCACTGCTTTCAAAGAACCAGCAACCTTTCTTCCCTGCTGTACCCTTTCAAGCATTTCACCCTGCAAACCTCCATCCTTACTCATCACACTACCCAAGTACTTAAACGTACTCACATTTTCCAATTCCTCACCATCCAACCTCGCTGTACATTCACTGACTTCACCTCTCTCAAAGACCATCACTTTACTCTTCCCTACATTCACCTTTAGATTCCGTTTCTTACACACTCTCCCAAACTCATCCACCAAGCCTTGCAGCTCCCCTTCGTCTTCACTTAAGAACACAGTATCATCTGCAAACAACAGTACAGGGAGTTTCCAAACACTATCCTCTCTCACCAGGGCCACTCCAACATCCACTACCTTACCTTGTACCTCTTTTATTACTCCATC